>NW_006293809.1:1682961-1687714 GCF_000327345.1 Myotis davidii | reverse complement strand
CTAGCCTGCAACCTGGTGGGGGGGCAGTTAGGAGTGACCAGGCCAGCAGCGAGGGGGCAGCTGGGGGTGACCAGGCCAGCAGCGGAGGACAGTGAGGGGTGATCAGGTTGATAGGGGGGGCAGTTAGGGGCTACCAGGCAGGCAGGCAGGTGAGCAATTAGGAGTCAGCAGTCCAGGATTGTGAGAGGGATGTCCAACTGTCGGTTTAGGCCTGATCCGTGGCAGTTGGACATCCCTCAAGGGGTCCCAGATGAGAGGGTGCAGTCTGGGCCAAAGGGACCCCCTGCACAAATTTTGGTGCACTGGGCCTCTAGTCTTTTCATATTAGCACTCAGAGATGGTCTCATTCTGGGTTTCATCCTTGTTTAAATGTTCCAGAACTTACTTCTCTAGTCTCCTCTTGATAGACATTTCCGTAGTGGTCTGCCATCACAAAGATTTTGCAATGGACACCTTCGAATATATGCATGCTAGGTTATCTTTGGGGATTTGTATGCATGTATTTGAAGAATAAATTTTTAGCAGTAGAATATTTTCATCCAAGAGTGTGTGACTGTACATTTTTGACGGAAGCCTACCTTCACCTTCACCTATAGGAATTAAATCTATTTATAAATTTAAGCTTTCAACAACAATGTGAGAAGGGAGGGTGATTTTTAAAGAATGCTCTGGAGGTGATTCACATGTTATTTCAAAATGACAGGTCACTGTTTTTCTCTTTTCCCCACTTTCTTCTCTTTTCTATTTCAGTCTGAAATAAAAAAAAATCCAACATCCTACTCCAATAGCAAAATGCCAAGTAAATCACCAAATTGTTTTCTTAGAGACAGTGCCTTGTCTTGGATACAGCATTGGTATCATCTGGGAAGCCAATTCAGGCCATCGGTTTCTCCAGAAATGTTCTACCGTAATGGGGGAAATAAGAACATTTCCAGTTTTCTCTGGAGTAGAGATGTATTTGAGTCCTAGGGAAGAGACAGCTTTCCGTTTCTATAGCATCTGAAATACAATCCAAAGGGAACTGAGCTCAGAGCTCTGGCCTCTGGTTAGAGATTTGAAATGGCATACATCTTGGCTTAGACTTCCGCCCTCAGAGTCCCAGTTCTGTTTTCTTCTCTTTGTGCTTCCCCCTTGGACAATTTAGATGCTTAGTAGATGTCTCTCCCCTGCTCACAGTTAGTGGATAAAAATATTTCTTCTCTTTATTTTTCTAAGATGTTATTAGTCATATTAAGTTTTATTGAAAAAAACTTATTTTCTTTTCCTTAAAATAGTGGAGCATTGAGCAGTTCGTGTAAATAATACATCTACCCAACCTTTTTTTTAATCCTCATCCAAGGATAGGTATATTGATTTTTTGAGAGAGAGAGAGAGAGAGAGAGAGAGATCGATGTGAAAGAGTAACATCCATCAGCTGACTCCTGTACGTGCACTGAGTGGGGGTGGGACCCAAAACCTAAGTATGCGCCCTGCCTGGAATTGAACCAGAAATCTTTTGGTGTGCCAGATGATGCTCCCACCAACTGAGCCACCTGGTCAGGGCAAATCTACCCAACTTTATTATAACAAACCTGGTTGATATCCATGAAATTGAACAGATTTGCTCCGAGGGGCACTTCGTAGGGAGCCTTGGTAATTATAGTCAGAAAACTATAATTATATAGCCCTTTGCCAACAGAATGTCTTTCTTAAGAGCTCAACAAAATAATGCTGGGGAAAATAAAAAGGCATAACCTGAAGTGCAGAATGCGGGCTATTCCACAGGACCTAATTACTCGGACTACTAAGGGGGCTATTCCAAAATGTTTAATAAAATGAGCCACATTATGGCAGTTTTGGGAAAGGGAGCCTCTTGTTTTGAAGGTGCAAATTCCAGGTAGTACCATATTAAAAGAAGATAGATTCAAAAGCAAAGAGGTTACAGTGACATCAGAGCTGATAAATGAAATGTAAGCACATTCAATGTTAAAGATAATTTTCCCCACAGCTACAATATCTGGTACTGCAGACACATGTGAAATTTTTTTCACAGTGAAGATGCTGTGTTTAGGTAACATGTTACCCATCTATGTCCTCCATGTGTTTTAATAGCATTGGAGACTTGCTATTCAGCAGCGTAAGAGTTTGAAAGTGGGTGTATGACCTTATCACTGGATTGAAGAATAGGGGCTTATTTATCATGTTAATGAACAAGGTAGATGATTGCTCTGTTGCTTCCAGCAAGTTCATCCATCTGTCCATCATCTGTTTATTTGTTCATCCATTCATCTATCCACCTGTCGATGTTTTCATTCAAATTTTTATGGAATGTCTGCTATGTCGCAGGTGCTGTTCTAGGTGCTAGAGATTCAGGAATAAAATGGTGCTTACATATTAGTGGAAGTTGGTATGGAGAGAGAATGAAGAAGCAGATAAATAAGTATATATCAGGTAGGAATAAATGATGAGAAAAACAAAGTCTGCTAAAGGGGTAGCCTGATGGAGGACTGTGTGTGTGTGTGTGTGTGTGTGTGTGTGTGTGTGTGGCACGCGCACACATGTGCATTATTTCAACAGAAATCAGGTCGAAATTGGAAGAAAAGCTAAGGTTATCTCGGGGAAGATCATTGGAGGTGGTGCAAAGGCCCTGAGGTAGGAGCAGGTTTGAGATGTCCAGGAATAACAGGGAGGCCGATTTTCCTGAAGCAGAGTTTTCATGAAGAAAAGCTCTAAATGTGAAGAACAGAGTTATATCTTGAGGCAAGACCTTGTACTCAGGGCCTTACAGGCAATGGACTTTATTCCTGGAGGGACGGGAAGCCAATAGAAGATTTTGGGTTTTTAGTGGCTCAATCTGATTGATGGTGTAAAATACTGGTTCTGACTTATTATGAAGTGCTGGTAATATCCTACCCCTTGATTGCCATGGCAGTGATTACATGACTGTATGTTTGTCAAAACGCATAGAAATGCATACCTGGAAGGGGTAAATTTTACTGTACGTAAATTATAGCTCAATAAGCCTGACTTTAGAAATGCTCTCTATAAGTGCTGTGTAGTTTATCGAGGGGCCAGCATGAAAGTAGAAAGACTAATTAGGCGTCTGCTGGCTAGCTAGGTATAAACCAGGTGACATACAATGGTGGTTTGATCTAGGTTGGCAGCAGAGATTTTGGTGAAATAGCTGGATGTTGGGTAAAATTTCAAAATAGAGCCATTGTGATTTGTGATAAATGGCATGTAAATTCTCCTCTCATTCCCCACGCTTCCAGTTCTCAGCAAATGCGGTCACGTTCCCGAGGCCAGTGCCTTGGACACTCCCTCTTCCTCATTCCCATCGTCCAATCCTTCCCTCACTTCTGCTGGAGCTTCCAAACCATGGCTGGAATGCTCCTGTTCTTATCCATCCTAACTACCGAGTCCAAATCCCGTCATTTCTTGGCCGAACAACTGTGGTGGCCTATTTTCTCTTCTTCTGAATTATATTTCTTCTCTGTTGAAACCCATTCTCCATACAGAAGTCAAGGTAATCATGACGAAACTTTTATTTAACAAATGTTTACTGATTATTACTAGTTGCCTGGCTGATTTAGAGCCTAGCGATCTCTCAAGGAAGAAAGCCAAACAAAGCCTTTACAAGAGCCTACTTAAGTGAGTTTAGGAATTAAAATATCTAGTTAAACTCCTATTTTAATTCATGAAAAAGTGAACAAGTGGCTTAAAGATATTCCTTCCAAGAACCATGGATTGAGGAGACTACCCATGCAAGCACAATAATATTTCAACAAAAATGTATGCACAATTGGTAGATGGGACCGAAAATTAAGCTTCATGATGTATTAAGTGGAGCCCATAATGTCCTCCTTATCTTTGGAATTGTTTCACACATGACAGGCATTAAACCAAGTAGTGAAATAAGTCAAACCTAGGATGAGACCTTGGGGGAATTGTTCTATGAAGGATAAAGCCAAGAGTTTCCAAAAGATGAAAGCCGACTCATTTACATGTGGCTTTCACCAAAGAATTTTACCCTTTATCTCACATTTTTATAATTTGTGCGTTTTATAAATTACATAATATGTTAGTATTATAAAACATGTATATAAATTATAAGTACAAATAGCCTTGTATTGGGGGTGCATGCTCAGATTTTTCTTATTGACGGTATACACAACCAAAAATGCTAATTTCAATCACTGGTGCTGTATCATTGTAATGCCACTTTCCCAAGTTTTATTCTCCAAAAGAAAGACATTTTATTCTCTTTGCATTTTACATCGATAACCCATTCGCTGCCTCTACAGCGAGCTGGGGCGATCCAGGTTGCACGATGGGGCTCGGAATGCAGGAGCACCAGCCAGGCTACCTGTCAGCACCTGCAGGGTCTACATTGTTCCACATGCCAACGGAGTTGAATTCCCTCCATGCAACACAGCAATTTTCCTCTCAGACACACGCTATAATTAGTGGGTTTCTTAATCACAGAGGCATGAAGTATCGCATGCTGGGGAGAGGCGGTGGCCAACATGTAGCTACAGCTGCAGACTGTAGGTGAGCATTCAATTTATTTGAACCGAAGGTTCACTCCTAATGCATCACAGACACTTTTCAACAAAGAGGCGGCTCCATGGAAGGTGCCCTATTACTTCTTATTGAGAAACAAAAGAAAGGGCTTCACATCCTCCAGTGCATGATGGCTTAACCTGGGCTTAAAATCAGGTGTGAGGGCAAAGGAAGGGTTCGGTTTCCTTGGCGGGAAAAGTGAGTGCATTTT
>NW_006293809.1:1665254-1675372 GCF_000327345.1 Myotis davidii | reverse complement strand
TGAGAAAAACAAAGTCTGCTAAAGGGGTAGCCTGATGGAGGACTGTGTGTGTGTGTGTGTGTGTGTGTGTGTGTGTGGCGCACACACATGTGCATTATTTCAACAGAAATCAGGTCGAAATTGGAAGAAAAGCTAAGGTTATCTCGGGGAAGATCATTGGAGGTGGTGCAAAGGCCCTGAGGTAGGAGCAGGTTTGAGATGTCCAGGAATAACAGGGAGGCCGATTTTCCTGAAGCAGAGTTTATATGGAGAAAAGCTCTAAATGTGAAGAACAGAGTTATATCTTGAGGCAAGACCTTGTACTCAGGGCCTTACAGGCAATGGACTTTATTCCTGGAGGGACGGGAAGCCAATAGAAGATTTTGGGTTTAGTGGCTCAATGTGTGTGTGTGTGTGTGTGTGTGGCGCACACACATGTGCATTATTTCAACAGAAATTGGAAGAAAAGCTAAGGTTATCTTAGGGAAGATCATTGGAGGTGGTGCAAAGGCCCTGAGGTAGGAGCAGGTTTGAGATGTCCAGGAATAACAGGGAGGCCGATTTTCCTGAAGCAGAGTTTTCATGAAGAAAAGCTCTAAATGTGAAGAACCGAGTTATATCTTGAGGCAAGACCTTGTACTCAGGGCCTTACAGGCAATGGACTTTATTCCTGGAGGGACGGGAAGCCAATAGAAGATTTTGGGTTTTTAGTGGCTCAATCTGATTGATGGTGTAAAATACTGGTTCTGACTTATTATGAAGTGCTGGTAATATCCTACCCCTTGATTGCCATGGCAGTGATTACATGACTGTATGTTTGTCAAAACGCATAGAAATGTATACCTGGAAGGGGTAAATTTTACTGTACGTAAATTATAGCTCAATAAGCCCGACTTTAGAAATGCTCTCTATAAGTGCTGTGTAGTTTATCGAGGGGCCAGCATGAAAGTAGAAAGACTAATTAGGCGTCTGCTGGCTAGCTAGGTATAAACCAGGTGACATACAATGGTGGTTTGATCTAGGTTGGCAGCAGAGATTTTGGTGAAAGAGCTGGATGTTGGGTAAAATTTCAAAATAGAACCATTGTGATTTGTGATAAATGGCATGTAAATTCTCCTCTCATTCCCCACGCTTCCAGTTCTCAGCAAATGCGGTCACGTTCCCGAGGCCAGGATCGGGCAGTGCCTTGGACACTCCCTCTTCCTCATTCCCATCGTCCAATCCTTCCCTCACTTCTGCTGGAGCTTCCAAACCATGGCTTGAATGCTCCTGTTCTTATCCATCCTAACTACCGAGTCCAAATCCCGTCATTTCTTGGCCGAACAACTGTGGTGGCCTATTTTCTCTTCTTCCGAATTATATTTCTTCTCTATTGAAACCCATTCTCCATACAGAAGTCAAGGTAATCATGACGAAACTTTTATTTAACAAATGTTTACTGATTATTACTAGTTGCCTGGCTGATTTAGAGCCTAGCGATCTCTCAAGGAAGAAAGCCAAACAAAGCCTTTACAAGAGCCTACTTAAGTGAGTTTAGGAATTAAAATATCTAGTTAAACTCCTATTTTAATTCATGAAAAAGTGAACAAGTGGCTTAAAGATATTCCTTCCAAGAACCATGGATTGAGGAGACTACCCATGCAAGCACAATAATATTTCAACAAAAATGTATGCACAATTGGTAGATGGGACCGAAAATTAAGCTTCATGATGTATTAAGTGGAGCCCATAATGTCCTTCTTATCTTTGGAATTGTTTCACACATGACAGGCATTAAACCAAGTAGTGAAATAAGTCAAACCTAGGATTAAACCTTGGGGGAATTGTTCTATGAAGTATAAAGCCAAGAGTTTCCAAAAGATGAAAGCCGACTCATTTACATGTGGCTTTCACCAAAGAATTTTACCCTTTATCTCACATTTTTATAATTTGTGCGTTTTATAAATTACATAATATGTTAGTATTATAAAACATGTATATAAATTATAAGTACAAATAGCCTTGTATTGGGGGTGCATGCTCAGATTTTTCTTATTGACGGTATACACAACCAAAAATGCTAATTTCAATCACTGGTGCTGTATCATTGTAATGCCACTTTCCCAAGTTTTATTCTCCAAAAGAAAGACATTTTATTCTCTTTGCATTTTACATCGATAACCCATTCGCTGCCTCTACAGCGAGCTGGGGCGATCCAGGTTGCACGATGGGGCTCGGAATGCAGGAGCACCAGCCAGGCTACCTGTCAGCACCTGCAGGGTCTACATTGTTCCACATGCCAACGGAGTTGAATTCCCTCCATGCAACACAGCAATTTTCCTCTCAGACACACGCTATAATTAGTGGGTTTCTTAATCACAGAGGCATGAAGTATCGCATGCTGGGGAGAGGCGGTGGCCAACATGTAGCTACAGCTGCAGACTGTAGGTGAGCATTCAATTTATTTGAACCGAAGGTTCACTCCTAATGCATCACAGACACTTTTCAACAAAGAGGCGGCTCCATGGAAGGTGCCCTATTACTTCTTATTGAGAAACAAAAGAAAGGGCTTCACATCCTCCAGTGCATGATGGCTTAACCTGGGCTTAAAATCAGGTGTGAGGGCAAAGGAAGGGTTCGGTTTCCTTGGCGGGAAAAGTGAGTGCATTCTCCTGTCCCCCTCCCCGATCTGCTTGAGTCAGCTATGAGACCATTTATCAAGTGTTTTCAGGAGCCCAGCTCATGCTGAGCCCTCCATGCACCAGTGCCTCTGGGGCTGTGAGGCAGGCCTGCTCTCGGCTGCCTCTGCTCCGGGAGGAAGCTGAGATTCCGAGGGATTTTGTTACTTTAGCGACAGCATCAGGGCAAAGCCACAGGTGGCTCTATCGCTCACGTGCTTAGGGGTGAGTCTGAGTTGTCGCTGTGTAGTTTTGTGCCAGACTCCATTTGTGCTCGTGCTCTGCATACAAGCTGAGGAACAGGGCTAACTTTTAAGGACAAGAGTAGGCCATTTTCAGAGATTGTGGCAAGGAGAAAGAGAAGATGTGATGTGCCTGGCAGTGGGATGGTAGGGACCCTGGGAGTCGGGATGACAGATAAATTCGATCAAATTTCCAACAAGTCCTGGGTGCAATAAGTCCTCCTCCTCACCTCCCATGAGAGCTTCAGTAAGAAACTCCTCTCTGGCTAAACCCCCGTGACTTGTCTCCCTTGGTAGAGATGTGTTTGCCTTGAGCCATGCTTCCAGGCGCTGCCTTGCACGCCTGCTCACACTGTCCTAGGGCAAGGTCTTTGAAGTCCTGGGACTCATTTGCTGGCTTGGGGTACCAGGGAGCTACAGCTCAGGCTGCCTGGGTTTTAGAGGACCCTAAAGGAACCCTTCAGATGGTTTGTTTCTTCCAGAATCAAGATCCAGTCCCCAGGGTGAAGCATGTTTCTGTAACTTGGTCAAGGTTTGCAAAGAGAAACACCCTGTCTCTCCCTGCATGCATTTCCATTGACCATGTGTGGAATTATGTGTTTGGGAGGAAGGGTGGAGACGGGCAGTGAGAGGAAACTCATTAGTGGAATCACTCTCAGAGCTGAGCAGTCCCTGACCTTGAGGCACATCAATCTGGAAAATGGTCTCAGTGAGCATCCAGTGCACTGATAAATAGACATGACATTCCGAGGCGAGATATAGCCCATGGAATCTCCTTCCCTGAGTGGGAGACCAGGCCGAGCCTCTCCCCTCTGCTCTCCAGGCTGCAGGAAAAAGCAATCAGTTCATTTGCGCGCCCCACTTGTTTGCAGCTTCCTCACTCAACCTTGCAATCTCAGCTACTGATGTCCTCCAAGCTAATTTTCAGAGTGTGGGCGAAAGAATTGGTATATAATAGATGAGCATCTTGCTCTTGGCCAGTGTGTTTCTAAATAGGAATATAGTGTCCATCCATTTGGGATGTCAAGAGTTTCATCTCCCAAGGACAGCCTTTTTCACCATAGTGTCTAGCGTGAGAGTTCTGAATTAGGATGAGTGCTCCGCAGATATCAGAAAAAGAAACAGGAAAGACACACAATTATATTCACTCCTATAACTTTTGCCTGCCTTGAAGAAACCTAGCTCTTCACTCATAAGATTGGATTTTGATATAGTAGCATTTGTAGGTTAACCAACACAGTTCCCCTGCACCGCCCCCCCCCCCCGACTTTCATTTTCTATAGAAGTCTATCATTTTGTGTCAAGAACTCTAAAAAGTCTGTTTTATTCAGTTTGCAAGATTTTATTCTGTTCACAAGCTAACAACTTAGTCTACCACATGTTCTTGGATGCTGGCAGAAGACACGAGACTCCTGGGCCAGAGACCAAGGACTTGATTCCTAACATGAGCTACATGTTCACCTCAGTCTCCTTGCCACAAGTTCCACGGGCATGACGGGAAGGAGGCCGAGTGGATGCTGCTTATTTGGGGATTTGCATTTCAGCTGAGGAACCAATCCTGCGCTTGGGAAACCCCGATCTTTTAAAGGGGGCTGCTAGCAAATCTAGCCCACCTTTGCCTGGAGGGAGAAATTATGTTGAGTATACTGGTCAGGAAACACATCAGCCCTCTGCCCCTGGGAGCGACTATCTCTGTCTTCAAAGACCTCTTGCTATACAAGCATCCTTGGGAAGATCGTCTGGAACAAAAGCTAGTCAGAAACTCAGAAAACTCAGCAGATGCAGGAAAGAATTTGGTGAGACTGGCTTACTCATATTACTCAATACATACCTCCATTTTGAATGGGAAATGCTGAGAGTTATTTTTGAATAAAACCAAATGTAAAAACGTCTTCAGTTGGTTCAAATATTAAAACAAACAACAAAGAGTAGCATGAAATGTTGCTTAAAGAGTATGATCTGGAATAATATCCTGTCATTATCTTTAGCATTCCTTCCATTAAAATGCCAATTAAAATATGATTTACTTCAAGTAAATGTCCTATTTGCTTTTAATTACAGTATGCTCTGTTAGTCACTGTATTTGTATTGGAAACAAGTCTATGAAAAGATTATTTGTCTTAAACATTGTTAAACAAGGCCAGGCCCCCAACTCACAATTCCCTCTAATTTTAGAGGAAGTAGAAGAAAATAAAAGAATGAATACAGGGTATTTTAATCTTCTAAAAAGTGGAGGTTTATCTAAAATATGGCGACTCGAATTGCTCTCTCATTTTTGTGAAATACTGTTTCATTTTTACAAAAGAAAAAGGAGCATTTCATGAAAAGATTACTAAAAGGCCCCACTTCACGATCTTCCCACGTAAGATTTATCTCAAGCCCCTTTCTGTATTGGATGTTGCAATTATATGGGCTTTCAGACTGATCAGTGTAGCGTGAAGGGAGCACCAGGCCTCCCAAATATCTCTAGAACTTCATTCATGGAACTGTGATTCTCTTGTTTTCTTTTAAAAATGCCTTTCTTTGCATGGCAGTAAATTAATTTCGGTAACAGTGCTTATTGGTGGGTCCATCCCATGTAGCGTCGCAGTCACATTTGCAAAAATGTAAGTTTTCAAAAATGTATGCCACTTAACAAACCTCAAGCTTATGTTGCCAGCACTCTGTATCTTTTGGAAGGATTAGTGGCTTGCTGCATAGGATCCTTTGACGCATGGACCAAAGAGGTTTTTTTTTTCTGTCCTGAAAATCATCCACAAATAGTTTTCCAGCAGCTTTTTTTTTTCCTCCTTGATATTTTATTTTTCTCTATGGGGATTTCAGAGAAAAAACGTCTTTGGAAAGTACATTGTGGTTTTCTTTTCAATATATATTTGAAAAGATGTTTGGTGCTGATACAATAGCTAAATCCACCTGACAGTATTTGTTCAGGCTAAATCTACTCTGAATCAAAATACTATGTGGCTCCAGGACCCCAGGAGGGGCCCACCGCCAGCAAGATGTCAGGCAAGATCCCCAGCACTGGGCTCCTGGGCTCCAAAATGTATCATTCAGGCAGCTGCAAACCTCCCCCGGTCCCGCTTTCGATATAGTTTTTATTCACTGAACAATGTAATTGAGAATTCTGGTCAAGCCAAAGCACCAACCCTATCAACTCAAGAATGAGTGATTATTAACATGATTATCACTGTCATTAGGCTCCTATTGAAGAGAAAGTAATTATCACACATTTCTACTATTTTCCACCAACCTGGTTACTTTCTGGAGAATCTCTCTCTCTCTCTCTCTCTCTCTCTCTCTCTCTCTCTCCCTCTCTCCCTCTCTCCCTCTCTTCCTCCCTCCCTCCCTCCCTCCCAGAGGAGTGAAGATTTCAGGTTCACTTGCTTCAGGACTTATAAAGAGCAATTACTTTGATGTTTTGTAAAGGTATCACTTCTTGGTTCCTCCCCTCCTATACTTATTGGGCTGAGGACTCTAAAATGGCACTAGCAAAGGTCCCAGGGGACTAGACAAGCTGTCCCCTTGGCAGTGGTCAGGCCATCTTGCCTAGACTAAGGTGATGAGTTATGTTCACGTCTGCTCATTTTGTCTGCTTGTCTGCGAGACGGCCTTCCAGGCAGAAACAACCCCTCCCACCAGGACTGGAGCCTCTGTAGTTCATGGTGGCTGATGGGACCATGGCCTCAGCTTCATGGCCCACAAGCTGGATGGGAAAACAACATCAAAAAAGACAGTCCTGTCCCTGTGAGTCATTTTCCTGATTGATCTAATTTACCTTGAAGGTTAATGTATTCTAAATGAATTCTGAGATTAATAACCACTTAAAGGTATATGAAAGACATTTAGCTTTCTGTGGACACTGTGTCATAACCTCGTTTATTGCCTCTTCAATGACTTTGAGAGTTATCGGATGAGATTTAAGGGGAAATTTGATTGTTGGATATGGAGAGTGACAGGTGCAATGCATAAAGGGCTTTGGAACTTCTTGTTAATAATAAAAACGGGCGTGTAATTTGATTTTCAGTAATATGATCTTAAGAAGCAAATATTTATTTTCAAGGTGGAAATCATTTTTGTCTATTGAGTGAGGTAATTGAATATGCTGTTTTGCTAAAAGGGAAAGATTGCTTTTAGGATAAAAAGTGACACATGGGTTTTCATTTCACCTCATTTAATTTATTTGACCAGTTGCGGAAAGATCCTTGCATGTGGGCAACTTAAGTAGAAGTTCACAAAGTGTTTTCTCTCCTTGTTTTCAATCAGTTGAAATGTATTCACTAGTATTATGTGGTAGAACCTTTGGGCATGCTTAGATGTGAGGTCTCCAACCCAACGAATGGCAAGATCATCCCCAACAAACCTCTTTTTCTTTCCTTCTACTATGTTTACCTCAGCTTTTATTTACCTTCTTCTTTATTGTTATTCTCCTTTTTCATTTTATCTAGTTCTGCTTCCAGTTCCCAAGTTCAAAGTGAACACTGACATGTGGTAAATGAGATTGCATTACTATTCATAAGTTTAGCATGTACTCAGAAAAGTGAACATGGAATTGAATATGAGATTGAGGTTTTAAATTGTAATGGACTATATTTCAGTAGCCAAAGTGACCAAGAGTTTTTGAATCTTTGAAAAAGTGTTAAGAGGCTCAGAAGGATGGTTTCAATGATTCAGAGGAAAAGAGCGATTGTGGGAGAAAATAGTTTCCTGATTATAGCCCCTTTAAAGAGTTGATTCCACCATAAATCATAAAATGCTGTACATATGTAAAGACTGTTTACCTCTCCACCGTGGGGTGTCATTTATTGGCTGTCAATATGTGCCAGGCAGTCTGCCAAGTGTCTCTTTGACCCAGTACACTGTGGGGAAGCACAGGACTTGGTTGGAAGGTCTGTAAGGAGGAATCTCTGAAAGGTCAGAGGCCTCTGGGGGACGTCACTGAAGGCGGCAGCCCCTGCCTTGACTTTTCCAAACAAGTCTGACCCCCCACCCCTCCCCGGGTGTTTTACTAGAATCTTTATGTTTAGACTTCAAAACGTCCTTGTTTGAAAGACACCACAGATGCAGGTACTTTCTCAAGGATGCTTACCCTGCTGATTGTATCTAGAGGTTAATTTTAGTTCAACTTGTTGTGACAATAAAAGCCTAAGGAGGCAGGAGAACAGGGCTTTTAGATCCTAAAGCAAAACAGCCCCTTAGCCTCTCCTTTACAGAAACATGTGTCAGAGTAATCTATTCATCCGTCACCCAGGATCTGCCAGTCAGCCCTCACAATACACAAGGTAACATATATGCAAAGTATACTTGAATTGTGAAGCATAATAATAAAATGGGCAACCTTGACCTTGCCATCCCACTTAAGAAGTATAGTACAGCCTGTATCATGAAACTCCTTGTAGGTTTCTCTTTTGTTCTCTTTTCCTTTGCCTACTTTATTTGCCATCCTGATTTGGGGGCTTGTTATTCTCTTGATTTAAAAAAAGCAGTTTTACTAGTTTAGTGGCTGAGGACAAGGGGCTCCAGTTGATAAATCTGTTCCAGGACTGAAAGGCTCTCTTACTCGTCTATCAGCTTCATTCCACCTGGAACATAAGCTGTTACCCGCCTTGTTCACTGTCCCCACCATCTAGCTTGTTGCCTGGCCCAGGCTTGGTACACAGAGCGAGATACTGGTATGATGAGTATCCAAACGTGAGATGCTGATGGTTATGGGACCATGACCATGACTGCCTTCATGGAGCATATTCTATGGTCTGTCTGTCTTTTTCCCTTTTTTCTAATCCTCACAAATAGCCGTAAGGTAGTTTATATTAATTCTGTTTTACATCTAAAGACACCAAATCAAAGAGAGCTGTAGTCATTTACTGAAGCTGCTCACAGCTAGTAAATGGCTGGACCGGAATTGAAGCCAGCTCTCTCGGGCAACAGGCTTACACCACCCTAATTTAACCACCCAATTCTCAGTGTCTCACAGGGTCAGGGCAAGGACACCAGTGATGTCCGGAGACATGCCGCTCCTGGCACTGCCTTCCTGGTGCATCCAGGCCCCTCTTTCTGTCTTTGCATGGACAGGACTTGGATCTTTAATTGGTAACTTCTAAAAAATAATTTAAAGAAAAAGTTGCTTCCTGAGCTTGAAACTGCTCATTTATCTGCAGCCTTTGTTGTATCAACCTCGAATGTACAATGGGTGTTGTGTTAAGAAAATGATTCATCTCTCAGTGATTGATTCTCTCATGAGTCAGAGATGGTGGAACTGAGCAGAGCTGAGAGGGACTTATGGAGGGGTATCAGGAAAGACTAGAAGTAAGATGTCTCCATGCTTGCACCCATTTTATGTGCCTTCTTGCCACATGGAGTCCAGATCAATTTCACAATCAAATCATTATCTGATGTGGGCACCGTGCCCCAGCCCACTGCTTAGAAAGGCAGGTTTAATCCTCAACAAGAATAATTGACCATTGATAAGGTCCTCAGAATTTTACTTATTGCCCAAAAAGTGTTCTTTAAAAAGGCCATGAGGTTCCATATCTCTTCTTTCGCAATGAATTATGAGATTGATTCCTTTTAAGCTTGAGCCTTTTTAATTGGAAATTACTATTGGAAGAGTTTTAATATCTCTAGGGAATTCTAATATCATGATTCACCTCCTTCAGTCTTTGCTGATTATATATATACTAGAGGCCCGGTGCACAAAAATTTGTGCATTCAGGGGGCGGGGTCCCTCAGCCCAGCTTGTGCCCTCTCGCAGACTGAGACCCCTCGGGGGATGTCTGCTTGCCAGCGTGGAGCAGACCTAAGCTGCAGTCAGACATCCTTAGCGCTGCTGAGGAGGCAGGAGAGGCTCCCACCACCACTGCTGTACTGGCAGCCATCAGCCTGGCTTGTGGCTGAGCAGAGCTCCCCCGGTGAGAGTACATTGACCACCAGAGGGCAGCTCCTGTATTGAGCGTCTGCCCCCTGGTGGTCAGTCTGTGTCATAGTGACCAGTCATTCCCAGTCTTTCTGCTGTTAGGGTCAGTTTGCATATTAACCTTTTATTATATAGGATAGAGGCCTGGTGCATGGGTGGGGGCCGGCTGGGTTGCCCTGACGGGGGTCCTGTATCACGGTGGGGGGCCCGCTTGGGGGCCTGGCCAGCCTGGGTGAGGGGACGATGGTTCTTTGCATCTGGTCACACCCCCTTCAGGGTGGGGGTCCCCACTGGGGTGCCTGGCCAGTCTGGGTGAGGGGCTGAGGGACA
>NW_006293809.1:1639692-1663760 GCF_000327345.1 Myotis davidii | reverse complement strand
GCTCTGAGATCCCAGCTGCTGCTGAAAGCAGGTTTCTGGGGTTTGTTTAGCTTCTATATTTGTAACTATGTTTCAAACTGCAAGCTCAGAGGCCAGCAAGGCAGGCGGGGAAGGTTGGTTTCCTCCATCACTGAAGCAAGCAAGCCTCATGTTAGTTTCAAGCTGCTTGGCTGCTGGCCGCCATCTAGGCTGGCAGTTAATTTGCATATTGCCCCGATTAGCCAATGGGAAGGGTAGCGGTCGTATGCTAATTACCATGTTTCTCTTTTATTAGATAGGATATGTGTATTTATGTGTTTATACATATATATTTATATATTATATTTGCATGAATTGTGGGAATTTAATTTTGCTGCTTATTTTTATTACAGTTATTGGTTGATTAAAGGCTCAGTTGGGGTGAATTATTTAAGGAAAAAGCAGTCTTGTCCCATGGAAACTGGATACATTCCTTTAAAGGAGGTGTTTTATAATAGTTTTGGGGTTTCAGTGCCCACATTTATTAGCCATGTGACAAAGCTTCACATCCCTAAGTCTCAGTTTGCTCAACAATGAAATGAAATAATTATTCCTCATAGAGGGTTTCTATGACCAAATTCACCAGGGCTAGTGCATGGCGTGGCACAGGGTTTGGCCAATAGTGAGCGCTCATCTGCTGACAGCTGCCTGTCTTGGTTTGGACTGTGAGCCTAGGCTACCTCCTGAGCATCAGTTGACTTTGGGGACATGGGCTCTAGTTATTCAGGGAAGTTCCCCTTCACATTCTGAATCGGTTATTAAGAGGATGGTACGGAAGAGGCTGGAAAACAATCCTGTGGTACAAATTCTCTGGCCACCGGCCTGCAAATAGCCGGGGCCGACCACCCAAACTGTGAGTGGACTTGGGAACAGTTTCTCTGGTCCCGTTTGAGTCTTGAGGTAACTATAGTCCCTCTGACAATTTGACAACCACCTTGTGGGAGACCCTAAACCAGAACCCCCAGCTAAGCTGCTTGTGTGTTCCGAATTCTCAAGAACTGTGGGGAGTAATGTGTGCTTATTACGTAAGTAGCTGAGTTTGGGGGTAATTTGTTACGTAACACTAGATCAGTGATGGCAAACCTATGACACGCGTGTCAGAGGTGACAGGCGAACTCATTTTTTTGGTTGATTTTTCTTTGATAAATGGCATTTAAATATATAAAATAAATATCAAAAAATATAAATCTTTGTTTTACTATGGTTGCAAATATCAAAAAATTTCTATATGTGACACAGCACCAGAGTTAGGTTAGGGTTTTTCAAAATGCTGACACGCCGAGCTCAAAATGTTCGCCATCACTGGTCTAGATAGCTTGCTACCCATTACAAACAGCACCCCTGCCTTTGCCCTCAATGTTCCTTCACTGCTTTCTCTGCCTCTCATTTTATAGCACTCGACACCTTCTAACATTTATTCATTAATAGTGTTTATTGTCTACATTTTTCCTTCTAAAATGTAAGTTTTACAAAGGTAGAGGTTTTGACCTGTGTTGTTACCTGCCATATCCTTAGTGTCTGGTAAACAGGAACTCAGTAAACATCTGTTGAAAGAATCAATATATGAACTTGAGTGAGTACAATGGTATTGCTCTATTATGGTTTAAAGGGAACTTTCAGGTTCAGCTTTTTTGTTTTGTTTTGTCTGGGTCTCAGCTCAGGTCTACTGTAAACTTGGGACATTTCAGAAGATTGGGTTCAGAGAGCTGAGAGGTAAGATTCCTGCCATTTGAAGAATATATTTTTTAACATCATTAAAAATCTGACTCTTTTTCTAGCTGATTATAAACTTTAGTAAATTTGCCTGCTGGGAAAAGACGGGAAAAATAAACGGCCTTCTGCTTAGATGACCTTTACCTGAATTTAATTGCAGCCATGCGTAGCTGCAGTATGAAGTTGCTTTAGGATTCCCTCGATAAGAAGCGATGCAGAAAAAAGGGTAGCGATCACAATGGGGCTGGGAGGGGGCCCAGAAAACCTTGGCCTGCGTTTGGTTTTTGTCTTTATTGGTTTCGGGCGGTTGTCCCCTCTGCATGTCCGACGAGAGGCTGAAATTTCCGTCCCTCTTGGACACATGGAGTGTGCTCCAGTTGTCCTGTCTGCCTCACATGAGAAATGTGCAATTCCTGTGATTAAATATGCAGCGAAGACTTCAAGCACAAGGCATTTTGCAATTAGGATGAAGCTGCAACCTTGGTGTCAGATTTAAATGTCAACCCCTCCAATCAGGATCAGAAGTGAGGTTTTCCTCTTTCCGTTGGAGTCTGGCAAACCTTCTGTGACATGGCACTAACCAGCATCAGTAGAAATCAGAATTCGGTATCCTGACAGCGCTTCCTTTCAGGCCTAGAATGGGTTCACCCAGGGTCGTTGGGGAATAATCTGTAGCTGCCAGTGCACGTGTGACGCAGTGCAGATGGTATTATTTTAGCTTCTCTCCTCACAGGGCCCATTGCATGGTAAATCCGATGACCAAGGTGAACTCTCTGAGCTCCCCCAGGTGCCTGGGGTGCAGTAGCGTTATGTGAATACACACTCCTTCGTCTCCGTCTCCAACAGAGGATCCAAGGTGGCTGTATTTTTTTCAATCACGGTCTGTGTACCTAATCATGTGGACATTGTTTAGCAAGAAAAAGGTCTCTTCCTCTCTCCCCCATTAGCACCATTCTTTCAGTTTGAAGAAATATAAATATTGGAGCATGCTCATGAAAATGCCAGCCCACGCTGATCTATTCACGCTCAAAAAGTGTGATTAAGGATGCTGTTAATGAACTCTGTTTGCCAGAATAACTGTAAATGCGGCCTCATATTTTAGAGCTATTTGAACTGCCAGGAAAAGGTTAGTAGACGGGCCTGAGAGAGTTAGAGGGCAGACATCATTAGGTTAATGAAATTCCATCAATATAACAAAAACAGAGTTGAGCCTTCAGTTTTGCAGAGGATCCTAACAGAGAGACTGCAGTAGTTTCATAGCAGCCAGGAGCCATGAGAGTCCAGTGTTCTAACCCACAGCCCTCCCGTCTCCTGGGCACTTGCCGTCATTACCACTGGGCCATGCAGCAGATGTTACCAGAGCACACTCTAGGTTCTGGAGACGCAGCAATGAGGAACACATTAAAGGCCCCTCCTCACAGGGCACTTACCTGCTGGTGTGGGGACAGACTATAAAACAATAAACAGGATGATTGCAGGTGGTGATAAATGCTATGAAGGAAAAGAGGCAGGTGCTGAGATAAAGAGAGTGTGGGAGGTGTGGGAATAAACTTTAGATTGGGTGGTTGAATGCCACTCTCTGAGGAGGTGACATTTAAGCTGAGACCCAAAGCATGAGCTGAATGAAGGGCGTGGCCGGGAGGGAGGGAGAAAGGGCTGGGGCTGGGGACAGGATCCAGGTTTGAGGAAGAGAAAGATCAGGCTGGAGACTGAAGCCTGTTGACAGGGGTGGGTGTTGAAAGATGAAGGGGGCTGGTTAGCAGAAGTCTGGGCAGGGAGACATTGGTGAAGAATTTAGATTTTGTTCTAGAGAAATGGGAAGCCCTTATAGGGGAACAACAAGACTTGGTTTCTATTATTTAAGTTGACTTTGGTGCTAGTGTTTGGGGGATGGATGTAGAGGGTCAAGAGGCAAAGTGGGAGGACCATCTAGGAAGCTAATGCATTATCACAATAATAAAGGACTCAGTCCTCCCCCCGCCCCCCATACGGGAATGGCTGCCTGCAGGCTGAGTGTGGTTATAGCAGATTCACCTCATTATGGCCTGAGGCCCTTCACGGTAGGACCCCTACCTGCTTGTCCAGACTTGTTTTCTGCTACTTCTTATCATTAGTCAATGAAGGCCACGCAGCTCTCCCTGGGCCTCCACGTGCATTTTTATCCCTCACCTTCGCTCAGGTTCTTGGTCCTGCCTGAAATAGTCCGCCTGTCCATTACCTAGGTCATTCCCACCCTTCCAGCTGGAGTTGGGCACTGCTTCCCCCATCAAACCCCAAGCGACCAGGCCACCGCTCACCTCAGATCTGAATCTGGATCAACAATCAAATTGCAAACCCTTTTCAACCAAAGCCCTGGGGTGCTCGCTCAGATTGTCCATTTCTGCGGCTCACTCATCATCTGTCCAGCCAGGTATTGGGCGGGGATTAGGAATTCATCAATGAGGTACCCCAGGTGATTCAGAAGCCACTCAGCTCCAGAATACATGATGCCAGGCTTCTTGTCTGCTGTCTGCAGCACTGGCTGTCACTGATGTCTGCCTGGGAGACGTGGCTTCTTGTTGTTTCTATCTCTGGGTTTGTATCTCTGCTCTGTGTGATATCAGGCAAGTCAGTGTCTCTGAGTAGGGCTAATGCCCTCCTCCCATGGTTAAGATGAAACGAAATGGTGCATGTGAAGCAACTGTCACTGAGTATGTCATAGCAACAACAACAACAACACTAAATAATTAGTACATACTGAGTGCGGGCCAGCAATATTCTAGGCCACATGTTAATTGCGTTATATGGAGGAAATATGTAGCTCTCTCCATGACCCTACGAGGCCAACTCTATTGCTGTCTATATCCATTTTGCTGAGAAGGAAACCGAGGCACAGTGAAGTCAAGTAGCTGGCCCAATGGCACCTAGCCAGTCAATAAACTGCATCACAATAACTAACAGCCCATGTGCTCAGCTTCCTATGTCAGCCTGCCTTCGAGGGCAACGGAAGCTTGCTGAGAGATTTGTTTACTTGCTGCAGCTTTTCATTAAGGTGGAGGAGCTATGTGCTCAGCACACGGTAACCCTAGTTGTATCTCTTATGAATCCCTTTCCTCTTCTTTCCCCTTCTTATCCTATCCATGAGGCTCCACCTTCCAAAGCCTTTCTTTTCCAAAGCAACTGACATGGTCATCGTCCTCATGAAATGGAGTCGGCAGTACTCATTAAAAAAGAGGGTCTGAATGTACCTAAGACACAGTCCAGAGCCTGAGATGGGAAAGGCCCTCAATAAATCATTCCCAAGTGAGGGAGGGAAATTATCCTCTCTACCTCTCCTTATCCTGTTCTTCTTTAGGGTTGTTTCATCTCTGACCTTGGTACATTGTCTGTGTAATCAATGAACTGGACCTTGCATTGAATTTAACACACACACACACACACACACGAACAAACACACGAACATGTTATCTGTCCCCAAGTCTTTTATTTGCTCAACTCAAGCATCCAAATACCAGCATGTGTTTTGGGAAGTGACAGGCTGTGGGGCAGTAGATTTTTATGAAGGCACGAAGATAGTTTTAATTCTCTCTCACACTGGCTGTATCTCCCAAGAAGAATTAATTTGTTTTGCTATGAAGTTCTGAAATCCTGCCTAAAACATACAGCCTCTAGCAGATGGTGGCTGCTCTTTCTCTATAAAGAGAAATGGAATGCCGCTGACATGCAGATGTATTTAATAGGAAATAATAGGACTGAGATTTCCAACAGCTTGGGCATCTCTTTGTTTGTAAAGGACAGAAAGCTATTCTAAATCAGCTTGGGCAAAATCTATAATAATAAAGATGTAATATGCTAATTAGACCGGACATCCTTCTGGACGTCCTTCCTTCTGGACAAAGCCACAACAGGCGGGGGCCAGGGCCAAGGCCCTTGCACGAATTTCATGCATTGGCCTTTAATAATGAAATAAAAGGAATTTATCGTAAGGATTCTGAGGTATCTCACACAAAACAGGACAGGGATGTGGCTATCCTCTGGGGTAACTGGACCTGGAGGCCCACACAGCATGGACATTATTATCTTGCTTTTCTGTCCTGCTTCTCTCTGTAATTCTGGTTCATTTACTTTAGTCTCATCTTCCCTTTCCCAGCTGGCCTCGGGAAGCCCCCCTGGGCTGGGCTGGGCAGCGTCTGGTCTAGAGCAAGTGCCCACTTCTCTTTCTCATTTCTAGTTTCTTTCCTAAGGAGGCGCCTTGCAGGTGCAGTCTGGATCAGGAGCCCTCCCCTGACCGATGGACCGGGGTATGGGATACTGTGGCACTGCTGTGCCTGCCACCATCATACAGATGGTTGGCAGGAGAAATGGCTTTGGAAAGGGGCAGACGGTCAGCCTGCAGATGGAGGCCAGAGCTGAAGGGTGACATCAGGCACATTAAACAGTTAAGTGTTTACCAAAAACGCACCAGAAAGGCCTAATTTGTACTGCCATAGGGTCCAGAGTCATACCAAAATGTTTGCCTCTGGCAGGGGAGGGCTGTTGTTTTTTCTATCAAGAGAAATGAAATGCTACTTGCTCCAGTGGCATTACATGGGAGTGTCAGGACTGAAGCTTTAGATGGCTAGAATGCCCAGATGCATTCTTTAGCTTGTTTCATGCAATGCAGAGCCATCTTGATCATCAATTTTCTGGATATAACAAAAAAAATGTGAGCAGAGTGCTGATTATTTTATTTAATCTCTTCCACAGTCTGATAGAGTAAGTTTTATTATGATTCCCATTCTACAGATGAGGAAACTGAGGCTCAGAGAGGTTAAGTTGCTCAGGGCAGGGAGCAGAGGAGTCAGGATTCAAAACTCAAATCTCTATCAGAGCTTTCCAGCCAGTGTCCTGTGGAATAGGGATGCTCTTGTGGCCTTGGAAAGGTCTGGTGTAGTCAGAGCTCTTGGGTTGGTCAGCTTCAGCCACAGCAGCCTCAGGAGGACTCTAAATCCCCTCCGGTTTACCCATGTGCCACATACAGACTATCATCTTCCATGTGTGCCACGTTGTGAGGAGACTGGGAAACACTTTCCATATATTTTTTAATGTAAAAAAAATGTCATTAAAATAAAAGAATTTTCAGGTGCTAGGATTTAAATATTTAAATGTAGCTTTGTTTTGTGCTCGCCCAGTTCGGAGTATGCAGGAAAGCAGTTACACCTGGTATGATGATAAATGCCAAGTGCTGACAATTGCATTTGGTTTTTCACATTCTTGCCTTCTCTAATAAACTATCCAATGAAAATTAGGAGCATGAGAAAATGCACAACCAAAAATGACAGTCAGCGATTCCATGTAATGGTAGAACTGACATGTGAGAAAATAGACATAATGGTTTGATTCCATAGGGCTTATTAATATAAGTGTGTTTGAAAACCATCCAAAAAGTCAAGGAGAGAATCACCTATTTAAAATGAGAGAGAAGCATCAGGCACTTTCCCTTTTTCATTGCCAATGAAACCCCCCTTTATTCTATGCTTAGCATGGGGAAATAAACCAAGCCTTGGAAATTGGTTCTCTTCTGTCTGTGGTAGGTTGCGATGTTACAGAACACTAGGCTTGGCATGCAAGGTAAAAAGGCTTCTGAAAAACACTCTCCTTCCTGGGATAAGGAAAAAGAAATGTGAGGCGAGTCCAATCCTTGTCCACTCTTACATGCTAGTTTGAACTTGGTCATTTGAGTGTTTGAAGCTTAGAGTTGTAGCAGCCACTTGTATGGATGAACAAAAGCCCAAGGTGAAAATCCCCAATGCTGAGGACAGAAAGGAGGGAGAGAGGCTGGGTGCTTGAAGGTATTTTTAGTCCACTCCTTATCCCCACAAACCCCAGAACCAAGTAGCTGCACATTGCTTGTCATATAAATAGATGATAGATGGAGAGGAGGAATGGAAGGTTTCCATTTAAGAAAACTATGCTCTTAGACACAGACAACAGAAGGGTGGGTACCAGACGGGAGGGGGAAGGGAGAGGACAAAGAGGGCAAAGGGCGTCAAACACCTGATGGAAGGCGACTAGTGAACACACAGTAGAGTAGACAGATGTATTGTAAAGCTGTGTACCTCAAAATCTTATGAGGTCATTAGCCAGTGTTACCCCAATACATTTAATTTAAAAAATAAACTAGGAAAGGAGTGAAACAAAATTGCTGCCTTAAAAAAGAAAGAAAGAAACCATTGGTGAGTATTTGCTATTTGGTGAAAGCATCATAGCTAAAACAAGGGGACTATTAAATAATAAAAGGCTGATATTTTAAAGATTAACTATTGAAAATACAACTATTGAAACAAAAATACGTGTCATATGAAATTCAAATACTGCTAAGATGAATAATGCAAAATGTGTTAGTTCCCTGTAAATCATTTCTGAAGGAAATTATCATTAATAGTTTGGTACATATGCTTTCACCCCCCCCATATTATTACTATCAACTTTTACATTTCTTCCAATACTTGTAACATACTATTCATAATGTTTTATGATGTCCTTTTCCACTTAATAGTATGTCTTTGTACAAACTGTGTGTCTCACTCAATCTTTTTAATGGCTATGCAATATTCTGTAGTACATACAACCTTCCAGGATAGCATTTGGCAGGAGCTGTTAAAACTAAAATGCTCAACATTAGTATCTTCAAGAGTTATCCTATAAAATATGCCCCAAACAATGCAAAAATGTCTGTAGCCTGGAATATTCATCGTAGCTTTGTGTTGCCTGTAACAATGACAACAAGTTAAGGACATTGAATACGACTCTAATTTAGTTCTTGATCTCATCTTTTAATTATGTGTTAATATTTTCCTGATTGCAACAACATACAAATAGTTACTAACTTGAGTCTGCTTTTAAACTTTCTTTTAAAGCAATTATTCTGCTGCTGTATTTGTGGAATTTTTTGTCACTTTGAAAGCAAAATGCTTTCACCAAGAAAGTGAGATAAAATACTGATTCACCTAGACCTCCAGGGGTTTGTACTCTGTGATTATTGATGGGCTAATGGGCTGTACAGTTTTAATGAGTAGAACGTAAATGCAGAGATAGAAAAAGATAGGAGCTTTCTCCTCAGAGTGATATGCCTTAATTATACTTAAGTCCTCAGGTTATTAGCTGCATAACTACCTGTGAAGAATCTATCATCATTCTCATAAAACTAATAAATTTGCTTTTACAGATTGAATATAATTTTATCACTTACTTCAGAGAAAAAAAATGATTGAATTTGAAAATGATAAATTCATGTCATTTATTCAAGTATTAGAGTCCTTGTCACATTATTCAGTAAGTATTTATTGAATGCTTTGTGCCAGGCACTGTTCTAGGTGCTGGGATTATAGCAGGAAAGAGAATAGATAAGATCCTTATCCTAAAGCAAATTGCACTCTAGTGACATAGGAGTCAAATGAAAATTCTATGTGGATTGCCCTAGCTGAAACTTAGGGGAAGGGGGGAAGTGGCTGCTTGGCACCAACCTGGACATGACTAAATACTTTATATTTTTATTGAAATGAGCATTCTTTCTTAAATAAGTGAGAAGAATTAGTTGCAAAATAAAAATTCATAACTATTAGTTGAGTGTTCAATTAGATATTTAGTAATAGATGAGTATTTGAAACTTCCAGTGAGATGTGTAGAATTTGTAGTGGGGATATATTGAAATTTACTTAACATCTACTTTTTATCAGTTATCAACTTAGTGGCTTCAAACAGCAATCCGTATTCTGTGGGCAAGCGATGACTGCTGGGCTCAGCTGGCATGGTTCTTCTCTCTCCCACATGGTGTTGGCTTGGCTCATTCAGGCATCTGCATTGAGTTGGCAGGTCAGTTGGGGGCAGCTTGCTCATTCACGTTCTGGCTGGGGCCCCTCCATCTCATCCATGTTCCCTCTCCATCAGGTTGTCTTGGGCTTGTTCAATAGCAACCGTGTTCCAGGAAAATGAGAGAAGAGGCAAGCCATTCATTACATGTCGGCTGTATTTGTTGATTAAAGTAAGGCATGAAGCTGGCCAGCCAGATGCAAGAAGCAAAGAGACTCCATGGCTTGATGAGAGGATTTGCAAAGAATGCCCGGCCATTTTTAATCTACCACATTTTGTTATTCTGTTGTTGGATACCAAACAGGTAGGAACTAAATATAAAATAGCACCTACATGTGATGATGTTTTGATCATAATTTGGTACGGTTACATTTGTCCGACAGCCAAATTAGAGTTCTCCCACTTAGACATCACTGCCATGGCACCGGGAATCAATTCTCCAGTCTCTTCATAGCCAGTTAACCACAACTTATCACTTCTAATAAACTACACTCTCATTGTTCCTAGGTGAGTTCTGCTAGTCTGTTCTTGTCAGAAAGACACATGAGCAGCAGATCCCCAGGTGGCTAGGTTAATTTTTAATTGTCATGTTTACTCCAGTGAAAAATAGATTTGCCTGTTGAGCTGAGAAAAATGGAGATAAGGTGAAAACGGTGGCTTGAATTCGCTGGAATTCAATTTACTCTCATGGAGGTTGTGCAATTGTCATGTTAATGAGGGATTGCAAAGCAGGTGGTCTTATACCGTGGTGGTGGGACTAGAAATTGACACCCCATTTTTAGGGCACCTTGGATGTTTCTATGACAGCTAACCATATGTCATATTTTAATAGTTCTAACCTGTTTCCTCTTATTGGGCACAGTGAAGGATCATTTCCCAAAATGCGTTCCAAAGAACACTCATTCCAGTAGAAGAAAGTGAACCAGCGGCTCCAACAGAAGGTTTTCATGTCCAACCTAGTCTGAAAATACTTGATACCTTGGTCCTTCTTTGAGATTTGCACAATATTATCCTTTGAAAGGCCCTGGGGAGTTGAGCAGTAGAACAATCCATGTAACTGTGCATCACAAAGCACATTAAGCTTTCCAACTTAAGTATAAGGTCTTCTCCTTCAGCCTTCCCAATCCACACACCCCATACATAACACATTACTCACTTCCCACGCCCAACCTCCTAAAGTGCTGATCTGGGAAACTGTAGAGGAATTTATGCATCAAAATAATGACTGGACTCATAAACTTGCCAATTTTTTTCACCTCGTTTATTGTGAGAAGTCATTGGGTCTCCTTCCACTGTTGTGCTTTCCTATGATATTTTAGGTATATTAACCACAAATTGAGTATTGTTAATCTCTATAGGTCTATGATTCTGTTTCCTTAGCCAGAGTTAGAATTTTAAAATGTTTTCTCCTTAGCATCTACCTCTTAAGTAACTAATTTTGGTCATATGTTTTAGTGACTAAATTGTTATAGTTTATAAATTCCAGGACAGTATAAATTGGTATTTGTGTTGGCAAACATTTCTTATTTTCAATGTAAATATTGAGGTTAATTCATTACAGTTGGACCATGCAGATCTCATCTAAAATCTTGTATGAGGACAGTATTTACTAGTAGCTGTTCCCCATCTGCTTCAGGTTGTGTTTAAATAGTTAATATGGTTATAAATGTGCTTGAGCTGGGTAATTTGTCACCTAGTTAGGCATTTTAAAATACTCATTACGAAATCTAATGACTGTGTCTAATGATGGGATACTCAATAGGAAACACTACTGAGCAATGTCTGGGAAGGTTGAGAGCCTCCTGAATATTTGTTGTGGTTCTTGTTCTAGTCTTGGGAGATCAATGATCTAGACACACATGACTCCTATGAGCCATAGTTGGTGTGTTTATTCTCTCTCCTTTCTCTTCCCTTCACCTCATATTTCCCAAAATAAGAATTTTTTTTTTTCTGGAGTCTCTGCAAGAAGCAGGCTTGATCAGATTTAGGAAGTGGGATAAAAATTCAGAGAATACATGGGTATAGATCCTTTCCTGCCCTCCTTCCAATCTACCATTTTTACCTCAATACCAAGAAAAAATGGAATCAGTATAGATATAGATGTAATATGTGAGTATGTATGTATCCACTCACATCAATCTTTTTTTTCTTCCATAGGTAGCCAGCAAGAGTGAACACTATAAATGGTTGTCAGGGGCAATGTGCCTTTCCCAGATTTTGTTCTGTGAGTTGAAATCAATCTTGCTGCTATAAATACATCACTATGATCAGCCTGATTAGCCTGGCAGTTATGATTCCTACTTGGAGCCAAATACCTCCTAGCCAAGACCTCATAAACTTGCCAATTTTTTTCACCTCGTTTATTGTGAGAAGTCATTGGGTCTCCTTCCACTGTTGTGCTTTCCTATGATATTTTAGGTATATTAACCATAAATTGAGTATTGTTAATCTACAAAAAATTGAAGTCAGGAAGTCATGGGACAGTCATTCATCATGGGCTTTGGCTCAGTGACTTGGAAGTATAAGAACAATAAAAGCACTGGCTGTGTAGCTAAATGCCTGGAGGTTGAGTGAAACTGAATCAGAGAAAAAAGAACTTTTAGCTAATCTGTGAGGAACTTCAATATTTGATTTACCAAAAGATGCCTCTTCTCCATCAACATTTCTATTTTGGAAAATAAGTTATAGATGCTTTTTTTGGTCTGATAGTCTGCTAAATTATATTCATTTAACATTCATGAGACAGTGTTTGATGACATTAAGACCATTGCTTTCTCTGTCAGAGTTACTTTGATTTATGAGGATACTATAAATGTGTTCTAATATTAGTATTTGGAGTTCGGGAGTGGGGTTATTAAAATAGTGGGTAAGATATAAACCTGGAACTTCTGACAAAGTTATTATTTCTAGACAGAAAGAGCCTTCTTGAGAATGAAGCTAATATAGGTGAGACTAGATGATGTAACTTAAGCCTCTGGATATAGCTATGGCTGGAGCTTATTGTTGCTTACTGCATGAGCCAATATATTCCAGCTTTTGCTTGGGTCATTTTGAACCATATTTCTCTTTCTTGCCCTCAAGTGTTCTTATTGGTACATTTTCCCAGCACATACCTGCTCCAGTAATTTTAAACACATCAGTTATCTAATTCAGTTTGAAAAGTAAAATTTCCAGGAAAAAAGTGTTGTATATGTGCTGCTGGAATGTATACTTTTATCACTAAAAAAAAATCCACCTGAGCCTGGCCGGTGTGCTCAGTGGTTGAGTGCTGACCTATGAACCAGGAGGTCATGGTTCACTTCCCAGTCAGGGAACATGCCTGGGTTGTGGGCTCCATCCCCAGTAGGGGGCGTGCAGGAGGCAGCCCATCAATGATTCTCTCGCATTGTCAATGTTTCTATCTCTCCCTCTTCCTTTCTCTCTCTGAAATCAATAAAAAATATATTTTTAAAAATCCACCTGAAATTTTAATTTAAATAACAGAAAAAATCTTTCATTAATCTTTAAAATACTGTAATATTATATGCTTTGCAGGATTATGTAATGCAAGCAAAATGAAGGTTATTACTTAACCTTGTGAATTTGTCAGTTTTAAAAATATTTTAACTCCTTCCCTCCCTGTTTTCCTTAGACACTGTCATATTACAGAAAAGATTCAAGGTATAAGGGTGAACAAAAATAGAAGGTAGCAAAACCTAAAAGTCTGTGGTGAAGGCTAAGCCAAGAAAAAAAGAAGCAAAAGATCGTAGAACATACTGATCTATACACTTATTCAATTATTATAGATCTGTACATTTATCCAAACTTGTAGCTGAGGTACACATTTGGCTTGGAGCTTACAGCAGGTAATGACAAAATGGAAACAAATTACTTACCTTAAAATAAAAATTACCCAATACTCAGGAATTTTTACATCTCTTTTATAGGAAGAGAATACAGAAAATTTCATGTAAATACCAGTGGTTCTTATAAAACAAGAGACTATGATATCATAAATCCAATTCAGTATAGCAATTTGGGGTTGGGGTAGAGGTCAAGGAAGGAAACAATTGAAGGAGGTGACATCACAGTACAGGAACCTATGGTGACATGATTCAGGAGAAAGTCTTAAAGATTTTCCTAAGGACCCAGGAGAGCAGATGGACCAACTGTGATTCATGCTATTTCTGGCTGAACATCTATATATATAAAAGCCAAGCGACTGGAATGACGGAACCACCAGAACGACCAGTTGCTATGGCAAGCACTGTGGTGGCCAACCGACCTGATCGGGGCCCCAACTGGACCCCCCACAACCTCCTGCTGCCCCTCCCCCTGGTCAGCCTCACCCCTGATCAGGGTCGGGGGCAATCGTGGGTAGAGCCAGCCAGCTTACCTTCCATGGCACCTCCCCAAGGCCAATCGACCCCCATCAGAGTGGGCTGGCCAGACCCCACCCATGCATGAATTCATGCACCAGGCCTCTAGTTTTTAATAAATAGGTTTATTTTTAATAAATTGGTTTGCAAATGAACTATAAGCTACTTTATTTTTTGTTGTTAATCCTCACTCAAGGACATTTTTCTATTGATTTTTAGAGAAAATGGAAGGGAGAGGGAGAGACAGAGAAAAATATCAATGTGAGAGAGACACATCAATTGGTTGCCTCCTGCACATATTCTGGCAGGGCCAAGGAACCTGCAACCAAGGTACGTGCTCTTGACCAGAATTGAACCTGGGACCCTTCAGTCCATGGGCCAACGCTCTATCCACTGAGCCAAACCAGCTAGAGCTAACCTACTATCTTCAGAAATTCTAGCAAAGATACTGTACTTGCAAAACACATTAAAAAGTTACATGGGAACCCAGCCATAGCGGCTCAGTGGTTGAGCATTGATGTGTGAACCAGGAGGTCATGGTTAGATTCCTGGTCAGAGCATATGCCCGGGTTGTTGGCTCAATCCCCAGTAGGGGCATGCAAGAGACAGCCAATCCATGATTCTCTCTCATCACTGATGTTTCTATCTCTCTCTCTCCCTCTCTCTTCCTTTCTGAAATAAAAAGAAATATTTTAAAAGAAGTTGCCATGGGAATTTTAATGTCTCTGGGGGCTAAGCCAACATCTGCTGCATGTCTAGGTGCCTCTGAAGTCATCTCTAAAAAGGTAAGACTTGAAATCATAATCCTTGCTGAGAAGGGTAATTTACATTTTGCAGATGCTGTTCAGGGGTGGCTGCCAAGCAGAGATACAAGGTCAGGTGATGACAAAACTGAGAGGTGGAATCTAATTATCAACATGTACTAAGCATATTTTATTCGTCTTTTTTTCCCTCTGAAAAGTAAGAAAAGGAAACGAGTGTTTGTAAACAACTTCTACACGACTCTCTCCCACCTAGGCAGGCCTCTGGTAGATGTAGGTATGCTTTTCCCTTAGAGAGAGAGGGGGGGGAAGGGAGGGTTCCGTGTGGTCTCCGGTGTGGGTTGTGAGACATGACGAAGTGTGGTACGTAGGCATAAACGTTTTCTGTAAAGAGAACGCTGTAGAACTGTGGTGGCTTCATTCTGTAATTTATCCTTAACAAATAGCAGATTAGCAATTGCTGTCTGGGTTGTTGGTGTGCTGGGTTATAGGATCAGCTGTGTGGCTGTGGCGATTGGAGGAATTTACTCGAAAAGGTAGAAGTTGAAATTGGGTGACAGGCTGAATGTTTGGTAGCATATGATCCTATCGTGGAGGGTGTTTATGCGGTTAAAGAATAATGTTTTGAAAAGACAAAAATCTTCATTTTCATACAAGGAAAAAATGAAGATGGACAAATGTTTTATTACTCTTACTAATTAATGATGGAACAAAGACATTACCACTCATTCAAAGGAGAATCCAAAGAATGGACAACTATATATCCCATCAGAAATACTGAAATGAAATTGCTTGATAGATACAGAAGTGATCAGTATCCACAGGGCAGTTATGATTGCATGCCACCAGACACCATGGACATTTCTGTGGGCAAGAATCATTTACGTTACTTTCAATGTTTAGCTCAAAGACAACAAAAGATGGCGATAACCCACATACTGTAGAACGTTTGTTTTGGTTTCTACTTTAAAATCTTGCACAACTTTTCTTGACAATGCCTCAGCATAACATGCAAGGTTTATGGAAAAATTTGGCTTGCTGTCAGACTCAGAATAAATGCTAACGCCTTAGCCTGGCCACCAAATCCTTATGATGTGCATCCTTCCTATCTCCCTGACCTTATTTCTAGCACCTTCCCTCTTCTTACTCTGCCCCAGCCCACCACTCACTTCTTTTCTTTCTCTTGAATTTGTCAGAAAACTCCCAAAGTAAAGCATTTGTGTTCCCACTGTCATTGAGATATGATTGATATATAAGCTTGTGTAAATATAAGGTATACAGTATGATGATTTGACACATGTATTGCTAACTAATTACCACAATAGAATTAGTTAACTTCTCTATCACTTCACACAATGATTGTGTGTGTGTGTGTGTGTGTGTGTTGAGAACAGTTAAGATCTGCTCACTTAGCAGCTTTCAAATATATACTACAGCATTGCTAACTATAGTCACCATGCTGTACGTTATATCCCCAGAACTCAGTCATCTTATAAGTGAAAGTTTGTACTCTTTAACCAACATCTATTCATTTTCCCTACCTCAAGCCCCTGGCAACCACCATTTTACTCTGTTTCTATGAGTTTGGCTTTTTAAGATTCCTATAAGTGCTATCCTACAGTATTTGTCTTTCTCTGTCTGATTTATTTCACTTAGCATAATGTCGTCAAAGTCCATCCCTATTGTTGCAAATGGCAGGATTTCCCCTTTATACCCCTAATGGCTAAATAATATTTCATTATTTACACATATACATATACATATCCCCACAGCTTTGTCCATTTATCTGTTGGTGGGCACTTAGATTGTTTCCATATCTTGGCTACTGTGAATAATGCTGCAATGAATAGAGGAGTGCAGCTATCCCTTCGGAATCCTGATTTGGTTACATTTCCTTTGGATATATACCCAGATATACACTGGTTTTCATAGTGGCTGTAAAATGTGACATTCCCACCGGCAATGCCCAAGGGTTCCCTTTTCTCCACATCCTCATCAACACTTGTTATCCCTTGTGTTTTTGATAATAGCCACTTTAACAGATTTGAGGTGACATCTCATTGTGGTTTTAGTTTGCATTTCCCCAGTGAGTAGAGATGTTGAGCATCTTTTCATGTACTTGTTGGCTGTTTGTGTGCATTGTTTGAAAAATGTCTCTCCAGGTGCTCTGCCCATTTTAAAATTGCATTGTTTGCTTTTTTTTGCTACTCAGTTGGATAAGCTCCTTATGTATTTAAGATATTAACCCCTTATCCCTTGCACATATTTTTTCCTACTCCACAGTTGCTTTTTTCATTTTGTTGATTGTTGCTTGTGCTGTGCAGAAGCTTTTCAGTTTGGTGTTGTCCCACTTGTTTATTTTTGCTTTTGTTGTTTGTGCTTTTGATGTCATATTAAAAAAAATGTTGCCAATACCAATGTCAAGGAGTTTATTTTTCCTGTTTTCTTCTAGGAGTTTTATGCTTCAGGTCTATGTTTAAGTCTTTAATTCATTTTGAGTATATTTTTGTGAGTGGTGTAAGATATGGGTCCAGTTTTATTTTTCTACATGTAATTATACAGTTTTCCCAACACCATCATTTATTAGAGAGATACCCTTGCCCCACTGAAGGTTCTTGGTTCCCTTGTCAAATATTAGTTGATTGTATATTTGTGAGTTTATTTCTGAGCTCTTGATTCAATTCTATTGGCCTATGTGTCAGTTTTTATGCCACCACCGTACTGTATTGATTACTATAGTTTTGTAATATAGTATGAAATCAGAACTTGTGATGCCCCCAGCTTTGTTTTTTTTCTTTCTTAGGATTGCTTTTGGTATTTGGGGTCTTTTGTAGTTCCATAGGAATTTTAGGATTTTTTTTTCTATTTCTGTGGAAATGCTTTGGGAATATTGATAAGAATTTTAATGAATCTACAGATGGCTTTGAGTAGTATGGACATTGAAACAATATTAATGTTTTAAATCCATGAACACAGGATATTTTTCCATTTGTGACTTCTTCAATTTTTTAATTAAACTCTTATAGTTATCAGTGAATAGCTCTTTTACCTCATTGGTTAAATTTATTCTTAAATATTTTATTTTTTAGGCTATTGGAAATAGAATTGTTTTATTTATTTTTTTAGACATGTCATTGTTTGTATAGAAACACATCTGATTTCTATATTTTGATTTTGTATCTTGCAACTTTACTAAATTTTTCAATTAGCTTTATCAGCTTTGCTGGAAAGTTTAAAATATTCTGTATATAAGATGTTATCTGCAAACAGACAATTTTATTTATTTATTTACGGATTGGATGCTTTTTTCCCCCTTCTTTTTCTTGCCTAATTGTGTCAGGTATTATACTGGGCCCAGGGACACAGTTGTGAACAAATACATCTTTTTCAGAATTATAGCTTTTGTGTATTAGGATACATTGTTTTGGACAATAATAGTTATCAAAAGGTTTCTAAAAGGGGTTACACTTTGTTGAAAACTCAAAGGGGGTATGGGACAAGGGATAGCAATTTCATATTTGGGAACAATATTTTCAGGCCAACCCTAAACAAAGGATTTGAAAAGAGAGCATAAAAGAAGAGAATTTGAAAGCAGAAATTAATTGCATTAAAACAAGGCTTGGCTCTAAAAGCTGAAATTAAATATAATATTTTTAAAGAGATGTTTTGGGAATGGTAAATTTTTAGATTTAAAATATCTAATTATATAATTTTCCCTGTTTGTAGACTCTTTACTTCATTATATATTAAATTTGATGGGCTGCAAATGCACATTTTAACTTACATGAAGTTGATTTTATAGACACAAGTTTTATTAGATTTTTCTGAGAATGATGACAGTTGAATTTCTGCTTTTGATTTTTAACACCTGTTTAGACAGACATAAATAAAGAATTTGTCAAAAGGAACATATTAACCCAATTAATTTCTAGTTCTGTAGCACATTTTTCCCCAAGAGAAAACGCATATATCCATCAACACAGATCCACTCTGACAAACTAGCTTTGATCCTTTGTTCACAGCTAAGAAAATGTAATCAGGTCTGAACCATGCTTGTTCTTCCAATAGAGTGTAATTTTAATGTCTTACAATTTGAAGACTTAAAAAAGGAATCACACCAAAGAAAATTATCCCTTTCAGAATCCAGTAATAGAACTGCCACAAAGGTCAAAGTTATCTAGGAAAAAGAGAGCTAATTCATGTGTGTAAATGAAAGTGGACTCTGGGTTAACATTTAGGCTTAGTGAAACATTGACTTTTGGCTTCTAGGTTTTTATAGATTATTAAATAAACCAGCCCAGAGAATGATTTATTTTATTCAAACTATGCTTGGGAAGCAACACAGCAGCAAAGCCAAGCTCAACTTTTAACTGTCAGTCAAGCCTATAGTTTTTGGTTTGGCTGTCTTGAAATTCTGAAAAAAAATGCATAAAGATTGCGGGGATTGTAGCTACTTTGTAGTTAGCAACAAGAACTTGCCCCATGTCAAATAGGGAGTGATGGCATCTGCCTCTTTTTTAAGATGCTTACTGGGTATTGGTTATCTACTGCTACCTAAAAATTTCTTCAAAGCTATAGCTGAAAACAGCAACAAACATTTTTTTTATCTCACATGGTTTCTTGACTCAGGAATTCAGGAGTGGCTGAACTGGGGGATCTATCTCAGGGTCTCTGTTGAGGTTGCACTCAAGATATCAGCTGGGGCTGTGTCATCGGAAGGCTCGACTGGGGCTGGGGATCCACTTCCTAGAAGGCTCCTTCACGTACTGCCGGTTGTTGGCAGGAAGCCCCAGTTCCTCAACAAGAGGAGCTCTCTACAGGCTACTTACCTTTTCTTGTGATATTACAGCTGGCTTCCCCCAGAGCAAGTGATCCAAGAAAGTAAAATGGTAGTCATGACATTTCCCATGACTTAGCTTGGGACGTCACTGTTTTTTGTTTTTTGTGTTTGTTTTTTGTCCACAGAATGTTTTTATTTTTTATTCAACTATAAAAAAACAACAGAATTAACACAACATTTAGCAACTCCAGACTGGCTTTTGTTACACCAATGAAGGGTGATAAATTTAACAGGCACAGACTAACACATTTCAAAGAACCTCTCACCCAGCCCTGCAGCTCAACAGCAAAGGGACTCTCCAGACTGGGTTGTTATTCTTATATCAACAATCTGATGACTATATCATAGTACCGAAATAGACCCCAAAATGGAGTTTAAATTTGATCAACACAAATCCAGGTGTGTGACCCTGTACAATGATAAAGGACAGGCAGAAGGAAAGGTCACCCTACACCTCTGTCTGCTCAGGTCTCACCTGTGAGAGTGGGAACAGGGAAGAGGAGAAATCAACATGCATCACTGACCTTGAGAACACTGCTTGGGCCCCCCAGGCCATGTCTGTCTCCTGGCTTTCCCCTACTTCCCAGCCAGCTGCTCATAGAGTCATTCCATTCCGCCTAGTAACACGTGCCGGCCACTGGGGACCCGAGGTCATACTTTTTTGCGGAAAGATGCCATTCTGAGTTTGCCACGGTGGTCTCCAGGTGGGCTGCTGCGAATGGGCTTATCCCATTTGGTGGCTTGGCCTGCCCGAACCAGCCAGACGTAGCAGTGAAGGCCCTTGGGAAGCCCCGAGCCCACACAGTCAGAGAGGACGGTGCCACTGCTGATATGGTTGCCTTTCATGTTGACCACCAGGAAATGGTGCCATTCCCTGAATTTGGGGTCCTTTCTGCTTGGAGCATCTGGGTCTGTCAAGACCAGGGTGTAGAGTTTACTTGGATCCAGGCCATCCCATGAAATACCATTGGGCCAGTTCTTAACCTGGGTGGGCATCAGCACTTTGCCCAGCTCGTCGACCTCCACCCCAGAGTATTTGACCTGCAGCGGGTGCTTTGGCCTCTTGTCCACTTCCTGCAGGCTCAAGGGCCAGGACCACTGGCTGAGGTCCACCAGCATCGTGGGGCTGAGCAGGAGGATAACCGAGAGATGCGGGGGAAAAAGGGGCAGGTCAACAGCCCTGACTGAAGTCCATCACTATCTTCTCTGAAGTATCCTATGCAGCCCTGTTTAAGGTTAAAAGGTGTGACACACTAGAATGCGGGGACCACTGAGGACCGTATTGGAGGCTAGCCACCACAAGTTTCCTGGTAAGGGGACGATAAGGCAGATCACAATTTTGAGGAATTTTATATTGGTTATAAAGAAACAAAGAAATGAATGCAACCCAGAAGAAATATAGCATTGAGGTATTTAAGAGTAAACTGGTTATTACCACCAGATAAGTTTTTAATTGACCTTGAGATGCACCAACCTTAGACCTAATAGAAACAGTGATCAGTTCTAAATAATTAATGTGCTGGCTCAGAAAAACCGAATATCTCATTCTGGCAGGAGAGTAAAAGAGAAAACAGTCCCTCAGTCTTCTCTGGAATGCATTGGCAAAGGTGTACTTTTCCCCGTTCTCAATCGGTAAGCATCTAAGAAACTATTCCATTTTCTAGAAAGATGGTAGATTACTATTGGAGACAAGTTCACTACACTGCTGTACGTGACTGGACTGTCACAAAATGTTCCTACATTTAACGTTTGAAAATATATTTGCTGAAGCATTTACTATGCAGTTTGTTGAATTGTCTGCAGATAATTTGTGCAATCTGTACATGGAACCAAGAGGTGTGGATATGCGCAAAAGGTGCAATTATTTACGGACCATTAATCCTTCCATTTACCTTGGATTAATTAAACCTAGAGTTGTAAGGCTGTTTCAAATTACATGATCTTGGACAAATCATTTAAACCTCTCCGGGTCTGTTTTCCCAGAGGTGATGTTCACTCACTCACAGGCAGTTCACAATTATTTATCTGTATCTATGTGCCTCCTACTCTTCTGGAAGGTGGGGACACAGAGAGGATCACGACAGACATGGCCTTTATGTTCTAGTGGGAGACACATGAGATAAAGACAGACATGCTCCCAAGCAGATGTGAGAGTTCTCTGAGACAACAGGCCGGCAGGGTCACAGGAGTTCAGTGGAGATCAGAAGTTAGGGAAGGCCACCATGGTCTGCAGGAGGAGATCTGCAGGAAGGCAGGGGTTGGGCCAGCACAGAACAGCAGGAAGTGTGTTTAGGCAAAGGCATCGTAGGTGCCAGCTCCTGAGGCAGGAGTGTCCTCGATGTGTTTGGGGACGGAAGTGTGCCTTGAATTGAGTGAGCAATGGGGGGGGAGGGGGGGAGTTGGGAAGGGAACTGGGGTGAGATCATGAGGGCCTGTTGTGTCTCACCGGAGACTTTTGTGTTTGATTATGAGTGACACGAGAAGCCACTGGAGGATTTTGAGCAGAGAAGTGAGAGCAGAGAAGTGACTTAATCTGACATAGGACTTAAAAGGATCCCTGAGGATGCTTAGTGAAAAATGGGTAGTAGGGACTCAAGCAGGGATGAATTCAGCCCACCAGTACACGGAACAATACTCTTGTGTTCATTAGCCCAGGAGAAAGATGATGGTGGGTGGCCGGTGGGGAGGAAGGTTCCCAAGTGGAAACCTTTGAAGATGTGCCTGCTTGTCTTTCAGACCCACCCCGACCACTGAATAAGGTCAGGTGTGGAAGCCCACCCCTTGCGATGTGCTCCCAAGGAGAGCCATCTCCTGTCCTACTTACTTGGCTGCTGCCTCAACCCACATCATGCTCATTTAGTCTTTACAGGACCAGTTTGTGAACTATTGATATGTATTCAACTGAACTTTAACCTGAGTGTGCACCCCTGGTTGACAAGCAAACACTATCATTTCCACCCCTTCCTTATTTGCCCCAGGGATCTTCTGGCTACCCTACAGGTGAAAGAATCCAGACAGCTGCAACAGGCCCTCTTGCTCTTTGAGCATAAGAATTACTATATGAGGAGGAGTGTGTGTCTTACAGGTGATTTAATGGACCACTTTGGGCTATTTTTCTGTGCTTTAGATCAGTACTTTCAAAATGAATATAGTGCAAGACCTCTTCAATTTTATTAGACATATTAAGAAAGTAAAAAGAGTCCAATCTTCTTCCATCACCATATATTTGACCCCTTTTTTCCTTTGCCACCCCTCCAACCCCTTCCCCTCTGGTAACCACAACGCTGTTGTCTGTGTCCATGAGTTTTTGTTTATTTGGTTTTCTTGTTTGTTCATTTGCTGCTTTCAGTTTTATATCCCACATGTGAGTGAAATCATATGGTTCTTATTTTTTTCATCTTATTAACCAATGCACCCTAATATATTTAATTAAAAATAAAATCTTTTTTTACTAAAAAACAAAAATAAAATAGTAAAAAGAAATAAGTGGTGTTAATGACCTGTTTTACTTAACCCAATATATTCAGAGTATAATTTCAATATGTAACAGTATAAATATTATTAATGTGGTAGTGTACATTTCTTTTATGCATATGAAGCATGTAGGGTTTACTTTGTATGTATTTTACAGTTACAGCGCTTGCTTCCCAGGTTAGACTAGGCATATGGTGGACCCCAGGTTGGACTAGGCACACAGTGGATAGTGCATTGGAAGACTTTAGCTGTAACCTCAGTTTATGAGAAAGGAAGGTTTTAGGCAAAGGTTCTCCACAATCATGTGAAGCTTATCTGGGAAAAAGTTTTTAATCCTCACCTGAGGATATTTTTTTATTGTTTATTAATGGGAGAGAGAGAAGGAGGGAGAGAGAGGGAGAGGGGAGGAGAGAGAGAGAGAGAGAGAGAGAGAGAGAGAGAGAGAGAGAGAAACATCAGTTATCTCCTGTACTCACCCCAACTGGGAATCAAACCCAAAACCTGGCCATGTGCCCTGATCAGGAATCAAACCCATGACCCTTTGGTGTATGGGACGATGCTCCAACCAACTGAGCCACACTGGCCAGGTCTCTGGGAAATGTTTTATACCAAAGCGTGGGCCTCGCTCCTCATCTTTGGTGCTAGTGAGGGCCAGACAGCAATGCTTTAATTTCTCCAGGGGTTCGATGTAGGCAGACAGTGTTGAGAAACCTTCCAAAAGAATGAGGTCACTTAAAGGAAAAGGCCCAAGTAGGGGCTCCACAAGCAGTCTGTATGCATGGCTCACTTTAAGAGAATCTTTGACAAGAAGCTCAACTTTCATTTGTTCTTCCTGCAGCCAAGCACATGCTTTGATTAGAGATCATGCTTCTCTTTTATAAATTGCCTTCATCCCAGTTACCCAAGAAAGGCCCGCCTCATCCAGCACCGCACTCTTGTGTATTGCCCTGAAGAATAACATTTCCAGATTTTTTTTTAAAGCAAACAAAAAAGGAACAAAGAAGAAATTGAAGAGAAGCAGCCTGTAATTGAGTCAGGGCAAGCCATTCTCGCCCTGTACTCAGATCCATCTCA
>NW_006293809.1:1635237-1639509 GCF_000327345.1 Myotis davidii | reverse complement strand
TTTTCCCTACATATTTTTGTTGCAAAGAAGGAGGTTGATCAATAGATTTTAAAGCAGCAGTTGCCAGCCTCACGGACCACCAGTGGTCTGTGGACCACCTGCTGGTGACCGCTGTTTTAAAGCACAAAAAATGTCTTCTTTTAAAGTAAGATTCTGTGGTGGATGTGGAATAGCTGAACAATTTCAGGAGAAGAGGCAAACTGTGTGAAATATCTGACTGCTGACAGAACATTCTTGTTCTTGAGTGGTCTTTGAAATGGGTGATGGTGGATGTCAAATTGGGATGATAGTTATATTCCTTCTAATGAATATAAAAGATTAATGTAACTTTCTTAAAAAGTCAATACAGTACTTTCAATAATACAGAAATGACGTTCTTTTTAACTTATGATGAAAAGATGTAGTTGTCAACTTAATGTGTCAAGGTATATAAAGATTTAAAAAAAATTTTTTTAGAGGATTAGGGAACAAAAAGCAATTGCAGACCAAGATTTGGTATACCTGCCAACCAGCATTTGAGTCAAGTTCTTTCATTTCCTACTTAAATGCTCTTTGCCAAGTTGTTTATCCTCTTTAAACCTCAGTTTCTTTATCTGTGGAAAGGGAATAACAATACCCACCTTCATTAAGCTGAGGTGGGGATGAAATGTGATACAGGAAATTGACATATAATTAATACTGAAAGTTGGTATCCCTCATTATCGATTGGCAGAATAAGTGGAAGAAGTGATGTTGATTGTAGCAGTAAAACCCATGAGAAACTCAAGCAAGCTTCCCAGGGGAAGTCCCTGCCCTCTCTAGCCTCAGGCAAGTTGGGGTATAATAAGTGTCAGAAAGAACAAGTTGGATTGACGAGGATGAGAAATAACTTGTCATAACTATTAATTCAACTGAAGAGCAGTCCACCATTGACTGTCCCTACCTCTTATCCACACTCATAATGTCCTATGTGGTTTGAAAATCTGGATAATTCTGATCACACACACACACACACACACACACACAATGCAACTGTCAGATCAGTTTCTTTTTTTAAATTAAATATGTTGAGATAACATTGGCTATTAGCAGAATACAAATTTCAGGTGTACGACTTTATCATATGAACTCTGTATACTCTGTTGTGTGCTCACCACCCAAAGTCTAGTCTCCTTCTGTCCCCATAGATTTGACCCCTTTCACCCTCTATGTCCTCTCCCCACCTCCCTTCCCCTCTGGTAACCACCATTCTGTTGTCTGTATCTATGAGTTTGTGTCTTTTGCTTGTTGTTTTCTGTTTTATATCCCACGTGTGAGTGAAATGATATGGTTCTTGTTCTTTTCCATCTGACTTACTGCACTTAGCATGACACCCTTGAGATCCACCCATGCTGTCGAAAATGGCAGTACTTCCCTTTTTCATCGCTGAGTACTATTCCACTGCCTATATGTACACATCTTCTTTCTCCAGTCATGTGTTGAAGGACACTTAGGTTGTTCCCATGTCTTGGCTATTGTAAATAATGCGGCAACGAGCGTACGGGTGCACACACCTTTATGAGTAAGTGTTCTGACAGGTACAGGAGATGTTGTTCCTGTTGGTCCTGAGGAGAGAGTCACGGAGCCTCCAGGTGTCTGTTTCTGGCTGAGGTGTGGGTCTCTTCCTGTTGATTGAATTTTAGCTGGACTATGGGTCACTTCTCACTTCTTTGAATGTCTTGTAATTTGTAAAATGATGTTTAGGTTATTGGACCTGGAGGAGGAGTGGAGTGTGAAAGGGAGCCCTCTCCTTCAGCCACATAATGTGAGTGTTCATCCATTTGAGCTGATCAGGGTTGGGAAGGGCTCTGGCTTTAAGCATCGAGCAGCTCCTGAGATTTCCAGCACCTGAAATCAATTTACTTTTTTAAAAAAATTGTGGTAAAATATACATAACGTACAATTTACCATCTTTTTTTTAAAAATATATTTTATTGATTTTCCACAGAGAGGAAGGGAGAGAGACAGAGAGTTAGAAACATCAATGAGAGAGAAACATCGATCAGCTGCCTCTTGCACATCTCCTACTGGGGATGTGCCTGCAGCCCAGGTACATGCCCTTGACTGGAATCGAACCTGGGACCTTTCAGTCCGCAGGCCGACGCTCTATCCACTGAGCCAAACCGGTTTCGGCATTACCATCTTAACCTTTTTTAAAAATCCTTACTGGAGGATATTTTTTTCCATTGATTTTTTTAAAAATATTTTTTTACAGAGAGGAAGGGAGAAGGATAGAGAGTTAGAAACATTGATGAGAGAGAAACATCGATCAGCTGCCTCCTGCACACCCCTGATTGGGGATGTGCCCACAACCAAGGTACATGCCCTTGACCGGAATCGAACCTGGGACCCTTGAGTCCGCAGGCTGATGCTCTATCCACTGAGCCAAACTGGTTAGGGCTCCAGAGAGAGAGCGAGAGAGAGAGAAAAGAGACATATCGATTGGTTGCCTCTTGCATGCACTCCAACCAGGGCCAGGGATTGAACTTACAAAAAAGGTACGTACTCTTGACCAGGAATCGAACCCATGACCCTTCATTCTGCAGGCCAATGCTGTAACCATTGAACAAACTGGCCAGAATCATGGTAACCATCTTTAAGTGTGCAGGTCAGTAGTATTAAGAACATTCACCTTGTTGTGCAGTCTAGCTCCAGAACTCTTCATTTTGCAAAACTGAAGCTCTGTCCCCATTAAGCAATGACTCCCCAGACCCCAGTAACCATCACTGTACCTTCTGCCTCTATGGATGTGACTGTTCCAGGTTCTTCCTTTAAGTGCAATTGTACAGTATTTGTCTTTTTGTGACTGGATTATTTCACCGAGCATAGCGTCCTCCAGGTTATCCACATTGTTGCCAATGGCAAGATCTCCTTCTTTTTAAGGATGAATAATATTCCATGGTATATATTACACCAAATTTTATCAATTTATAAGTAGATGGATGCTTACATGAATTCGTCTTTAGGCTGTTATGAATAATGTTTCTATGGGGATGTGCAAATATCTTTCCAGGTCCCTGCTTGCAGTTCTTTCGGAGATATATCCAGAAGAGGAATTGGTGGATTACATAGTCATTTCATTTTGAATTTTTTGAGAAAACGCCATACTGCTTTCCACAGTGGTTGTACCATTTTACATTTCCACAAACGGTGCACAAGAGTTCCAATTTCTTCACATCCGTGCTGCTATTTATTATTTTCTGGTGTTTTGTTTGTTTGTTTGTTTTTATATTAACCATCCCAGCAGGTGTGAAGTGTCTCCTTTGCTTTTGAGCCTAACACTCAACTTCCTGGGCAACTCGAGTGCCGATATCTTTGATCTTGTCAGAAGTTGAGTAAGACTCAGTTTTTATTGGGGTTCAAACACGTTAGCTGAGGCTGGGCACCTCTCTCCAGGAGCGCACAGACCAAACGGTGCAGGAATTCTGCACCGTGATCCTGGCAGCTGTCAAAACCACTAGACGCTCTGATGAGACTGCAGACAGTAGGACAGTGGATCCATGAATCTGCCACACTGCGAGGTTGTGAGAGTGTGCAGTCTGGGAGACCACAAGGCTGCAAGCAACTGATGCTAGAGCTATTCCTATTTCGAGGTGCAAGAGACCCCAGGGCAAGAGCATGAAGTTTCTTCCTGAGTCCAGCCCTCTGTTGGCCTCTGTTTACTCAGCAACATTCCCAAGAGAATTACTGGGTAAAAGGGTCATCTGCAGTTGTGCTTCCTCCAGATTCAAATCCAAAGCCCCAGCCCTCAAGTTCATCCAAAGTTTTGCTGCTTTTTGTTGGTTCAAGAAACACGTGTCCACCTCTGGCATGATCGCTCTTCTCCCTGGCTGCCTGCGCCCGCGCACCTGGCCCCGGTGTGGAAACACGCGTGTCCTCTCACAAGGAGCTTAGCCTCAGTCTTTTCCTTCTGGTTTTCTTTGTAACCACATCTCTTTGATGGCGTTCAATAAAAACCTGAGTTTTTTCCTTCGTGTATTCATCGGCTGCTTTTTGATTGGCATGAAAGTCTTCCTGTCTTTCTCTGTTTTGATTGTCTTGTTTGTTTGAAAATAACAGAAATCCTTGCAGATTTTCTGGGGGGCGGGGGTGGGGGGGCTGTGAATTTGTTATAAGTGCACCCAGTTGTCTCAGACTTCAAGGGAAAAGGTAAAACCAGATCTCCTGAGGAGCAAGACTCCGAAAATTATCAGGAAGCAAAGAGGAGGCTTGTTATTATCTTGTCTCTTATTATTTTTATTGAATGTCCAAGAG
>NW_006293809.1:1629322-1635157 GCF_000327345.1 Myotis davidii | reverse complement strand
CCCCCCCCCCCCCCCGGCCCCCTCCAGTTTCCTCTGCTTCTCTTTGCACAAAGAACAATGGCCTCCCTTGCCCGGGAGTGAAATCGTTTCCAGGCTCTTGTCTTGAAATTAACCAACACCCCAGTGCTGCACTTCAGGTCCCCAGCATGGAGAGTGTGGTCAGCGGCTTTGGTGAGGGAGCACTCCTGGACCCAGCGGCTCATGCCAGGAGGGCAGGGCCTTTTACTGTAAACATTGCCATGGTGACTCCCTCCAGTGCTCAGATGGCTCTTCTCAGAGAGGAAGGATGAACATGTGCCAAAAGGTGATTTAAAAATAGAGCCCTCTACTCCCCTTAGCTCCAGCCACTTACCCCCTAGAAAGGGCCTTACAGTCTTATTTGGACATTGTGTTACAGAAAATAATGGTAAGTGCCTATGAAATGTCTGACATTAATTAGTGTTCATATTAAATGTCAATCTTGTTTTCAAAAACGAATTCAGGGCTGTCTAACCAACCTTTTCTTCAAAAACTAATTTGGGGACTAACCACTTATCTCTCCCAATAGCAAAAACACCAAAAGCCCTCTTACAAACTGCATTGAATAATCAAAAAGCAATTCCCATTTACTGCCTAATGGCTAGATAATTAGACACAAGGAGCAGTAGTCTCTTCCTGTGTGTGCTTGTTGAGGTTCATAATCTTTTTCACTGATTGATTTTTAATCAACAGAAATGTGGAAGGTCTATATTAAATGATTATTATGGGCACCTTCTTAGGACCCCAGGGGCAGAGAACAGAGTGGAGTGAGTGGGGTGTGACTGAGTGATGTCCCTTCCAAGTCCCCATTTAAGTTTTAAGTTTGGAAGGACCCATTAAGAATGCCAAGAGATGAAAAGAGACTCTGTCACAGGGAGAGGGCACCTGCATCTACTTGTGCCTGAAGCCACATATAGTTCCATAGGCCGATAAATCCCTTTTGTGGCTTAAAAAAGAACTTATAAATAATTTTGCCTAGATGTGGCTTTCACCCTTAGCTTATTCAATGGCACTGTGTGTAGGTATGAGACAGAAGGCCCTGTCTTCTCAGTGTTTTCAACATGAATTACTCACCTGTTTATCTTCTCTCAGATACTTGGCAACATGGAGTCTTTGGGGCAGTCACTAGCTTAATGGCACCCGAATAAACTCCTGGCGGGAGGGTAGAGATTTATGCCCACTCATGTTAGCAGCAACATAATGTGTCCATTCAGGGAAGTCCTTCTGAAACTGGGCAGTTTCCCCCTGGAATCTAGGAGCCTGTAAATCAACACAAGGTCCTAAGTACTGAGGTCACGACAGAATTATTGGAAAACATGGAGATTGACTAAAACGAAACACAGGCCACATGCGTGTCCATGAAAGGAAGCCCCATAGTTCAGGCTTTACAAGCCCTGAATGCAATCTACTCGATGACAATTTTCAAGATGAAGAGCTGTGTAACTCAACGATGCACTAAATGTGTGGAAGATTTAGTGCCATCTGTAGTCCACTGTGGTCCTTTGATTACTCACTTATGTCAGCACCGCGCATGACTTATGTGTCTGTGTGCTCCTCATGAACATAAATTCCAGTCTCCCAGGTTTAGTTATATGTAGTTAGATCATTTACCTGATGACATTCCCCATGTGCCGGAGGGAAAAGAGAGACACTTTACAGTGTTGAAAAAACACGAACAGTATTCTGGCACCGAGAAAAGCATCAAGGGCCCAGAAAAACACGACCTATCATCCAACTCCTGCTAACATACAGTGTGTCAACTTAAACCCTAACAGTAATCTTATTTCAGAACACATTTGCCTGCCCTGCTTCTCACCTTCGGCATCATCTCTTGCTAAATGTGGTGAGGGATGAGGCTGGTAGTTAACATAGTTCACTAAGTCTTTATTTGGAGTACCCTAGCTTATTGGTGTAGATCATTTGGGCTTAAAAATTAATTATTTGGTTTTCCTTTGCTACCTTTTAGAAATGGTATTAGTAAGAATCTGTATCAGTCAGTGTTTGCCAGAGGAACAGGACTAATAGGAGCAGATTATAGATAAATGATAGATAGATAGATAGATAGATAGGTAGGTAGATAGATAGATAGATAGATAGATAGATAGGGACTTATTTCAAGATATGAACTTACATGCTTATGGGGGCTGGCAAGTCTGAAATCTGTAGAGCAGGCCAGCAGGCTGGGAATCCTGGGGCTGATGTCTTGAAGTCTGAGGCAAAATTTCTCCTTCTTCAGGGAAATCTCAGTGTTTCTCATAAGACCTTTCAACTAACTGATTGGATGAAGTCAACCCAGATGATCAAAGATAACCTCCGTACTGGAAGTCAACTGATTGGAAATGTTGACCTCATCTACAAAATATTTTCATTGAAACACTTAGATGAATGTTTCATTGAATAACTGGAAACTATCGCATACCCAAATTGACACATAAAATGAACCATCCCAGGATCGTCGGTTATAGCAAGACAACGAATAAAACTGGCTTCAGAATAATGGTTAACAAGCACTGAGGGTTAGCTATCTGGCTGGCATTGTTCTGACACTTTCCCTGTGTCATTTCATCCTAATGTCTCCAAGCTAAAAATGACAAAGGCTGGTCTTTGAACTTCTATGCTTTATTGACTACAAGTATTTCAAAGAAAACTTGTTGACATGTATTTGGATAGTCAAGGAGTACTCCAGCTTCAGGCCTGGTTGGATCCAGAGCTCAGAAGCTATGGTTAGAACTTTTTCTCTTTCTCTATCTGCCTGAGCTTCATCTCAGGAAGGTCCTCTTTAAGGGACCAGCCAGGTTTATATTGTCTCAGCTTAATAACCCAGAGGGAAGAGGGAAAAGAGAGCTTCCCTTTCTGGATGATTGCAACGGAAGTCCTAGATTGACTCTGAGATGCTTGCTCGAGCCACTCACTCATCCCTTAGTCTATCCTCTTGTCAGAACTGATGAGCTGGCGGATCCGGCGTGGGTCCCTGCTGTACCTCTGAGGTGAGCAGCAGCGCTCTGTCACCCTCTGAATCCCTTAAGTCCTAAGGCTTAGGATGAGTGTGGGAAGAGCTGGTTCCTCAAGAAAAATCATAGCAGCAAGATTGGAAGAGAAAACAGTGTTGAGCAGGCAAGGAAAACAGATGTCCCCTATAGTTTTGGCCACTGCAGATTAAAAATGTCTTACTTTTATGTTTTTACAATTCTTAGCTGGTCTGAAAGGATTCTTCTCAATCTGAGCCCCATCCTGCCTTGGACTTCTTGCCTCCCCTTCACTGGCGCTGTCAATGTGACTCCCTTCTTGTCCCTCTCTGTGTCTTTTTGCAGCCTCATCTTTGCTCAGACGTCTCCCCTGCCAGGACTGCTTTTCCCAGACACACCATCTTCTTTCTGCAAACATGGCCTGGCATTTCAGATCTTTTGTGAAGCCTACACCGTGCTTACACTTATTAATTGATTCATCCCTTCACTAACTTACTCATGAGCACTACTATATTCCAGGTACTGTGAAGTGTTGAGGAAATTGGCCAGAACAGGTCCTTTCCTCATGAACCTCACCTTCTCTCATGGCCTTGGTCATGCCTAGCCCATCTTTGTATTTCTAGAACATGCTATATAGCCCCAAAGGAAAGGTGAGAGAATGGGGTCATGGGTCAGGCAGACTGGGTTCCAGTCCAGTTGTGCTGTCTGAACTTTGGGGAATTTCTGAACTTGCCTGTCCTTCCATGTCTTCATCTCCACAGTGGGGATAATAATTCTTGTCTTGTTAGATGGTTTCGAATATTAAATAAGTAAATATATCTAGAGTGCCATTGTATCTATCATACCATACACACTCAATAAAATAGTAGACAACTATCTATACCAATAAAAGGGTAATACGCTAATTAGACAGGACATTTTCCAGACATCTTCCGGACAAAGCCAAGGTGGCGGGGGCTGAGGTAGAGGTGGTTAGGAGTGATCAGGCTGGCAGGGGAGAGCAGTTAGGAGGCGATCAGGCTGGCAAGGGAGGGCAGTTAAGGGGCAATCAGTCCAGCAGGGGAGGGCAATTAGGGGGTGATCACGCCAGCAGGCAGAGGTGGTTAGGGGCAATCTGGTCGGCAGGCAGAGGTGGTTAGGGGCCATCAGGCAGGCAGGCAGGTGAGCGGATTAGGATCCAGCAGTCCTGGATTGAGAGAAGGATTTCCAACTGCCAGTTTAGGCCTGATGCAAGGATCAGGTCTAAACCAGCAGTCGGACATACCCCAAGCAGTCCCGGATTGGAGAGGGTGCAGGCTGGGCTGAGCGACCCCCCACCCCATTCACGAATTTCATGCACCAAGCCTCTAGTTATTATAATAAATGATCAATATATGCTTGAATGAACACCAGATTGAATTAACCATTCAAGTGTCATGGTGCCACTTCTGGGGGGAGCGGTGGGAGGGAGGGCATGACAATTGAGTTTTAACACAAAGATCAAAAAACACCCACAATCCTTGAAACGATGTGCTAACACTATAGTTTAGAAGATGAACTCTTATCTCCATAAAACAACTTTTTAAACAGAAGGTGGTTGCTGCTGAGGTGAGTTTGCTGGGGAATCTCACAACTCTTCACAATCCAGACTCTTCTTTGAACAAGTTTTCCTTCCTCACTGGAGTCAGGATCCGTGACTCCTTTTAAGGCTAGGTAAGGAAGCAAAGTTGGTATTTTTCTCCCTCAGGCAATGCAATGATTAATGGAATGTTTAACTGCCTTCTCAGATTATCAACCAATGTACCCGAGGACTCAGTACCCGCCTTTAAGTATAATTTCCGGCTAAATGATGCATGCCGCCCACATCTGGAGACTGGGATTCAAATCTGAGCTGCAGGTAGGAGTAAAAATGGATTTAATTGTCTCTAGTTGCCCACATCAGCAAATCCATCCCGGAGTCCACACTGTCCCCAGGGAGGGCCAAGGTCCTCCTAGTTAAGGCCAGAGGGAAGGTTGTGAGCTGAGCTGGGGAGTGAGAAGGAGCAAGTTGCTTGTGCACCTGGAGACAAACACAGAGATGTTCATGGCGGCCATTTATCATAGCTGAACAGTGACACAGCCTAATTTTCCGTCAACAGGGAACTGGTGAATAAACTGCAGCTTATTCATGTGGTGGATTATGCTCCAGCAGGTCTGCGTGGGCTCCGCATTTATAACAGAGATACATGTCAACAGCGTAATGCTGAACAAAAGCATGGTTACCATTTATCTGCACTTTCAAAGAACAGACAGCCATACTACACATTGCCTAAGGGTATACATACACATGCATCTATGTATCTGTGTATTGGTATGTATGTATGTATGTATATGTATGTATATATATACATACATATACATACATATATATGTATATATACACATATATATATATCAGTCTAAAATTTCATATATATGTATATATACACACATATATATATATCAGTCTAAAATTTGTACAGTAATTATCTCTGGGGAAGGAAGGAGGGAAAAGGTTTGAGAAATAAGGCCTAAGTCAAATCTAGAATTTATTTTCTTGAAAAGAGAAAGATGAAAAGAGAGATAAAGAAAAGATAAAAGTGACTGAGTACTTCTAAATCTTGGTGAAGTATATATGGTTGAAAAATTATTTTCTGTATGCTTAACATTTTTATAACTATAACCTGTAAGAGAAACAGAAATTTTGCAAAGAATTTTGCACACACATGAATTTTGCAACTGTTGGAAGACTACCACATGTTATTATTTTAGAACTTCTGGAAAGTAGACAATTTAGTCCCCAACTCAGTAATGATTGTAGTCATTGCATTTACATCAGCCATAAATAATTCCT
>NW_006293809.1:1626579-1629299 GCF_000327345.1 Myotis davidii | reverse complement strand
GGGGAGTCACCATGAAGAAAAGCAGCTGGTGGTTCTAAAATCTCTCATCTTTCCCGTGTTTCAGTGGAAGGCTTTGTCTGGTGGTGGAAGTCTTTAAGTTACAGAGTTCTGTTGGCCACCTTTCTCCTTTTCACCCTCCTCTCTCTGTCTGACTTGTCTGAGTCAGGACATCGGTCTTCTCCTGCCTTTGAAGTCAGAGCGACTGGAGTGTGTACCATTGGCTCCTGGGCCCCTGGCTTGTGCCTGCAGAGAGGGGGCCTCTCAGCTTCCATGGTTGTGTGAGCCAACCCCTTATTTCATATATATGTATAACATGTATATGTATTGTATAGGTATACACATGTGTATAGACATATCTATATATACATATGTATGCATATAAATTATTCCTTAATACTCAGACTAATACACTTTCCATCCTGCAATGTTACCATGAAAATAATTTCTAAAATATTGTTTTTGCAAATAAACATATTTATTGTTTAAAATTAGAAAATGTTGACAAGCAATAGAGAAAATAAAAGTCATATTTTCAACTTCACAAAATAAACGCATTAACATTTTAGAGTGTGCCCACCTAAATATTTTTTTAATCTGCCTACCTACCTACCTACCTACCTATCTGCAGTGGGTTGAGTAGTGTTTCCCCCATACTAGTATTTACGTCACTGGAAACTCAGATTGTGATCTTTTTGGAAATTATCTCTGCAGATGACTCAATTACTGTGAATGAGGTGGTACTTGATTAAGTCATTCCTAAGTTCCATGACTAATGTCTTTATAAGAACAGGAGAAGGCCCACAGAGACACACAGAGGAAAGAATATTATGTCAAATGGGGGCAGGAGCGGCAAGGATGGCTGGCAGCCACCAAGAGCTGGGACAGGGGCGAGGGGCAGAGTCCTCTTAGAGCCTCCACAAGGAACCAACCCAGCACTTTGCATTTCTGGCCGCCAAGACTGTGAGAGGATACAGTTCTATTGTTTAAGCCACCACCTCTGTAGTCATTTGTTAGGGCAGCCCTGGGAAATTATCCATACATACAGATTGAAAAATGAGAATGAGTTTGTATTGTATAGGGCATACCCTTTTGTAGCTAGTTTCTAGTTAAGATGTTTGAACCACTTTTCTATGTTATTTAATATTCTGTAATTTTTGATGTCACAATATTTTGTTTTATGGGTAGAAATTATTATTATTTTTTGTCACTGTTCTGATATGGCTTTGGAATTTTAGGTTTTCCCTAGTTTTTTTTATTATAAATATACTGCCATGGTGGATGCTCTCCTAGCTAAACATTTGAGCTGAATATTAACAAAGTTTTCCTTAGGGTAAAGTCTTAGATGGTAGATTTCCATAAGAGCCAACTATGCAGAGATCTTGTCTATCTTGCCTCCTGCTGTAGCTATCAAATAGTGTTGGGCCCATAATAGGAAAATCGTTCATTTGCTTCGGCCTGCTGGGTAAAGTAAAAAGTAAAACTGAAAGTCTATGTACACTTTTATAGCTTTGGGAATATAGTGTCAAACTGTATATCAGATAATTTTTCAAGTGTCGAACTAAGGGAATAATTTTTTTCCTGTGTGAATTCATGCGATCTAACTCTAGCAACTAGATTTTTTTTTTTTTGCCCAAAGTCCTCTCCTATTCAATAATTACTTTATCAGTCCGGAAGTAGTTTGATATGCAAGCCTCCTGACTCAGTTATTTTAGGCTACCCATGACGTCACCGATTTTTGTTGTATCCTCTCTGGTACAAATCGTACCTCATACATTCAATTAGCTCAGATCTAGAGTCTGGGCACAGAAACGAGATATTACTCAACAACCTGGCACTTGTTTTGATTTGAGTCATACTTACATTTTGAAAGTAATAAGGATCATGATTCAGTGAATATTTCTGTATGTTATCAGAAGTATTAGTAAAAGAGGAAAGCAAATGGGTAGTTACAAGGATGAATTCATCACCAACTACTGAAAACCATTTTCATCCCTCCTCAACCCAAATAGCAGATGGCTTCATTCTTTCAACCAACTGCTGAGACAAGAAATATATTTGAATGATAAGAGACATAAAATTAAGTTCACCCTGTAACATGTACGACAAGAAAGTCTTAGCAAAAGCCTCAGTCTGTACAAAATTCTTTGCATAATTTTTTCAGTGGTTGTTCTAGAAATTGCAACATATATATAATCTTTTAACAATCTACTTGGAATCAATTTTTACCACTTCACATGGAATGTAGAATTTTGACAACCCTATAGGTTCCTGTACTCTCTCCATTTTATGTGTTAGGTGCCTTACATATACCATTTATATACATTGGAAACACCATCAGACAGTATTATAATTTTACTCTCATCATTCAAACATATTTTAAAGAGTCTTAGAGGAAAAGAATGGTGAGTTATATTTACCATTTTTTTCCTCTTTCTATAAAAATCCACTTGAACTAGATGTTAGAAAAGAGTTAATAGCATTGCCCCTTAAGTGATCTAGAACAAGTATTAAGAGCTTTTATTACTCAGGATTTTCTTTTTTTAAAAATATATTTTATTGATTTTTTACAGAGAGGGAGGGAGAGAGATAGAGAGTTAGAAACATCGATGAGAGAGAGACATCGATCAGCTGCCTCCTGCACATCTCCTACTGGGGATGTGCCCGCAACCCAGGCACATGCCCTTGACCGGAATCGAACCTGGGACCTTTCAGTCCTCAGG
>NW_006293809.1:1624372-1625396 GCF_000327345.1 Myotis davidii | reverse complement strand
AACAAATGTTTATGATAGTAGAAACATAATTCAGCCTTTTCATCATTTAATATGAAGTCTAAATTAACCTAAGAGCACTATATTGACATGAGGTAAAAGTTTTGACCTTTAATGATGCTTTGGTATCTTGACATTCTTTATTCATTCTGAAACCTTTGCTAATTTTAAGTTACTCTCTTTGATGATATATGTTTGAGTGTTTATTGAAGCAATGTTTGAAGGGTATAAAGAAGGAAAAGGAAGAATAGCCAGGAAGGAAAGAAGAAAGGAAGGAAGGAAGGTAGGAAGGAAGGAAGGAAGGAAGGAAGAAAGGAAGGAAAAGGAAAAGAAAGGGGAATAAAGGAAAGAAGGAAAAAAATTAAATCTTTATTAGCAAGTGAAAGGATATTGGACTAAATCATAAGTTATCTTTATATCTGGAATATGCAAGCATTTAAAAGAATAGATTTGCTTGAAGGTATGTCCATGATGTAGTAAGTTATAAATGGCCATTGCAGAGAGGTATGCATAAGATGTGCATATATATTTGTTCTTATTTGTATGAGATAAAAAAAATTGTATGGACAGAGGGACACTACATCGTATAATAACATTGGTTACCCCAAGGATAAGGACACAAAGACATTTAATGTTTTTACACAATTTGACTTGTTGCAATAAACACAGATATATGTTTTGTTTGTTTGTTTGTTTTTTGTTAATCCTCACTGGAAGATATTTTTTCCATTGAGTTTTAAAGAGAGTGGAAGGGAGGGAGGGGGGAGAGAAAAACTTGGATGTGAGAGAGACACATTGGTTGGTTGCCTCCCATATACACCCCGACTAGGCCCTGGGATTGAACCTGCAACTTAGGTATGTGACCTTGACCTGGAATCGGACCTGCAACCCTTCAGTATGTATGCTCACGCTCTAACTACTGAGCAAAACCAGCCAGGGCTGAATACAAAAACCACTATTGAGATATTTACCATAAAATTCATCCACTGAAGGGTACAATTAAACAAACACATTTTAGTAAATTTTC
>NW_006293809.1:1618103-1624294 GCF_000327345.1 Myotis davidii | reverse complement strand
TTATATACCACAATTTGTTTATTCATTCACCAGCTAATGGACACTTGGATAGTCCATTAAGTACAGATTGCCCCACTTAATTTGTCCCAAATAATTTGGGACATACATATGCTAGAAAAGACTCACGGTGTATCTGAAATTCAAACGTAACCCAATAGCTTGTGTTTTTATTTACTACATTTAGTAACTTTACATTCAACATTTCCACTTCTTGCCTATGGTGGATAATTCTGCTGTAAGCATCCTATCTAATAGAGAGGGAATATGCTAATTGACTGCCCTACCCTCAAAGATAGCGGCGCCCACATCCACAAGATGGCCGGCAGGGGAGCAGTTAGGCGTCGATCAGGTTGGCAGGGGAGTGGTTAAGGGGTGATCAGGCTGGCAGACAGAAGCAGTTAGGGGCAATCAGGCAGGCAGGCAGGCAAGCAGTTGGGAGCCAGCAGTCCCAGATTGTGAGAGGGGTGTAGGCTGGGCTGAGGGACAACCCCCTCCAGTGCACGAATTTTGTGCACCAGACCTCTAGTTCACATATAAGTGTTTGTGTGGATGTGTATTCATTTTAGTAATTTGGAGAAAGGCCTAACAATTAAAAAACACACCCTCCTTTTCTGTATGGATGCCAATAGCACCAGAAATGTAAAAGTCAGTAAAGTAGCCTAAGATGTTGTTAATGAATCTGTTGCAGAAAAAAACACATAAATATTGGGCCCTGCTTTAATGATATGCCCACATTTAATACTATGGCGACTTCCTGCTGCTTGCGTTGTTTTATTACTTGCTGGGTTCCTGTGGTTATTTAAGAGGATCATAAACCTCAGATACCAGACCTGCTTGACATCTAAATAATCGAAGTCCAGCTCATTAAAAGCTGAGATCAATAACTCAGTGAATGCTTTCACATAGATTTCTTGGTTTTAGTTCATGAACAGTTTGGGTTTCAGGAGAGGATGATCTGTGCTATTGTGCTGTCAGGATTATTGAGTGAAGCCAAATTCAGCCAGCACAGTCCCAGCTCCTGCCTGTGCCCTGTGAGGTCCTGGACCGGGACACAACTGCCTCATGATGGCAGGACTCACCCTCTCCTTTCCTTCGATTCATGTTCAATAGCCCTCATCAGCGAGGCCTTCCCAAACCGCCCTGATTGAAAGAACGTCTCCCTCCCCAGAACTTTGCCCCTGGCCTTACTTCATAACTAGGGTCGATAGATTTAGCAAATAAAATCCAAGATGCCCAGTTAAATTTGAATGTCAGATAATAACAACAAATACTTTGACTAAAAGATTTTTTGTTGCTCATCTGACATTCAAATTTAACTGGTTCTTCTGAATCTTATTTGGCAACCCTATTCCTAACACTTAATACAACATTATATTATATGTTTATCTGCTTGTTTATTTTAGCCTGGGCCTCATCCTAAGGGAACGTGGCTGCATTAAATCCATTGGGTTGTCCCGACAAATGACTGCGGATTTGTCGGTTTAAAACAGCAGAAATTTGCTCTCTCTCAGTCTGGAGCTCAGATGTCTGCCCTCCAGAAGTCTTCCTTGCCTCTTCCAGCTTCTAGTGGCTCTTGGCATTCCATGGTTTGTGGCCAAATCACCCAATCTCTGCCTCCATTTCACTGCCTTCTTCCCTTCACTCTGTCTTTGCTCTTTTCTGTCTCTTTTAAGGACGCCTGTCATTGGATATAAGGTCCCCCCTAATCCAGGCTGATGTCATCCTGAGATCTTCATCTTCATTCCACCTGCAAAGACCCTTCTTCCAAATAAGGTCACATTCATAGGTTTGGGGGGGATGTATCTTTGCAGGGACCAGTATTCACCCCACTATTGTGGAACACAGGACTTTGACAATATATATTGAATGGATGAGTGGGGCTCAATTCTATTCCACAGACACCAACTGAGAACCTGTTGTGGACTGAGGAGGAGGGAGCTGGGAAGACATTTCTGATGTAAGCTTCCGGCAGGACATTCAGGTAGGGATGTCTAAGAGCTGAGAAATAGACTTTAAGGCTATACCCGGACACCGGCAGCATATGGATGACACTGAGGCACCTGAGCCACTACATGAGGAAACTTCTAGAAGGGGGGGGGAAGTTCTAGAAAGGGGAGCTGAGACTGGCACCCCAGTGAGCGGCAACCATGCAGGGTCTGTGCCTCTGACCTCACACAGGTAGCTCTCAACAGCTGAGCGCTGGCCCTGGAGCCAGACGGCCGCTGGTCAGGACGTGCCGCCTCGTGGTGGGGACAATTGCTTTGACACCTGTTCAGACCTGAAGAGCCCAGAATCCCACTGTCCTGCTCCCTCTTGCAAACTGGAAGCCAACTGGAATTTGCAGGAGCCTCATGACCGAGAGATCGCTGTCCCAACATCCCCACTGAGTTGCCAGCAAGGCCCGGGCTGAACAGGAACACGTGCAGCGTGTTGTTAGCGGGCTGCTTGCTGGATCTCCCACGGACACTCCCAGATGAATGTGAGCATCATCCCTCCCGACTTCACCCCTGTGAAGGGGCTATTCCTACTTCTAGGGCTGGCTTCGCGGGAGTGTGACGGGCAGCCACACTGAGCCCGTGCTCAGAAGGGCCCGGGACACAGTGAAGGCTTCGTTCAATGCTCTGTTGTCGCCTTCTTCAAATATCTAATACTGTATAACCAGGGACGCCATATTTTCCTTTTGAGCCGGGACTCACAAGTTATATCGTCAGTCCTGCTTTCAACAATGTGGGGTTCGTTCAAAATTATTTTGGTTTTCTCTCAGGCACTTGCCTTTTGGGGAGGGAACGAGCTGTGTAAGAAAAGGAGGCTTGTCCATCTAAGCACATGGATGTCGGGCCAGTGGATCTGACCACCACCCCAGCACGCCTGCCTCCAGCGGCCTTCCTTCTTAGGCCCGTTTCCTCACCTGTGGAATGGAATCGGTAAAATCTACCCCCTGGGGTGGTTGCGAAGATGGAAAACAGGCATACAAACAGGCCAAGCCCCGTTCTGTGCCTGACGGAGCCGGGGTTCCATACAGGGGTGTTGCTCTCAGAAAACCTGAGTTAGTGGTGTGAGCATCCAGCCCGTATTGAGCCAGTGCTCATTGCTCGCCTGCCATACCCCAGATGAACAAACAGACCCAATTCCTGGCCCTCCAGCACTTTCCTTACAGGGGTGGGGAGAAGACAACTTAAAGAGTGTGCAAGTAAGTAACAGCATTGCAGGCAGTAATCAACGTGAGAAACGAAATCGCTTAGAGATAAAGTGGACCTGGGGCAGAGCTGGGTGGCGGTGGCTCTTCCGGACGCTGGGTTTAGGGACAGCCTTTTCATAGAGACGCCTCCTGGTGCGATGGGAAGCCCAGCATGTCTCCACACGAGCAGCCAGGGTGAAGGGGTGAAAGCAGAAGCAAATTTGGAAAATTGGGGTAGCTCTCACTCATAATCGTAGCCAGAATGACTGAAGCAAAGTATGTTCCTGGGTTGACTTCATAAATGTCACCTGTGACCCTTACAATGCACAACAGACCATGCAGAGGGGGTGGGGGGTGTGTGGAAATGACCCCCAGCATAGTTCATTCAAGGAGCTGGCAGTATAATTGAGGAGACAAACGTATGTAAATAATTGCAGTAAATAATAAAAGGAGTACTTGGGGAGAGTGAAATAAGGTATCTATTAATGTCAGGGTTTCAGATACAAATGTTGTTTTCATGGGTCGAAAAGGGTCACTTTTAAATTATTTCCTGGGATGAGGCTGATGAGTTCCTCAAGGATTTGGGGTTAAAAAACTGGGTAGAGAAAATTCTTTAAAAATGCTGTCTGCTAAGGAGTGGGTGGAAAGAAACAATAGATGAATACATTCCAAAAATAGGAATGCAAATATGTGTAACCCAGGAGTCAGTGCAACTCACTCTGTTTCTCAAGATACAGCTAAGATGGGCACTACACCCTGCATGATCTTTCTGTGCCGGCAGCATCCAGGGTTTCTGCAGTATTTCTGTAAGTGTGTGTGTGTGTGTGTGTGTGTGTGTGTGTGTGTGTGTGTGTGTGTGTTGGGGGGGAGGTTCTTATGTTCCACGCTCACATATGCACGTGACTTCTTTTTCTCGTAAAGTTCCCAGCAGGACCTGCTCTTTTCAATACCTGTATCAGTCAGCAGTCTCCCAAGAAATAGAACTAATAGGAGCCATTTCTACTCCAACCAGTTTTTAGTAAGATAGTTCCCCAAATCTGTAAATTCTCCCTCCCCCCACCCCCTCTCTCTGCATCTTCCTATTTAGAATTTGTCACTCATTGTTCATAAGAGAATAGCCAGCATTGTTTTTAAAACCAGGGTGTTTGTTTTGATGATTTTTATAAACTTACACAATGTATTTAAAAATACAAACATATTTATATATCTGTACATTTATTCATATATTGAGTTATCTTGCATTTTTTATGTTTGCTGATCTGATGGCTTTTATTTTTTTATTTATTGAAAGCTTTGAATCATCTCAAGATTAAATTTTGTATTTTCTTCTTGTTGGTGAAACAATGAAAATGCATTGCTTATTGGCCTGCGGATATAAGTCTCAACTCCTGTAAGATCCTGGAATTGAAGATCTATTTCAGAGATGTTTTTGCTCCAATAACCCTTTTCTGGAGTTGCTATATACACATTTCTCCTCACCACTGATTCAAAACAAATACTGCTCCAAGAAATAAATAGGCTATTTTTTTTAATAAAAATAAGATATAACCCCAGTAGTCAATAAGATTAACAAAGGAATTTAGTTATCTCCTCAGCAAATTAACCAGAATGACTTGGCTTTAGTACACAGAACCTTCCAATTTATACAATTTAGAATCATTTTCAAGTAAATACAATTTAGCATTATTCCTTAGCCACACATTTTCTCTTGTTTTAAAGTAGAAGTTGCACCCACTGGTGTGGTTGTGGTTGAGCTTTGACCTGTGCACCAGGAGGTCATGAATCAATTTCTGGTCGGGGCACATGCCCAGGTTGTGGGCTCAATCCCTAGCGTGGGGTGTGCAGGAGGCAGTCAATCGATGATTCTCTCTCTTCATTGATGTTTCTATCTCTCTCTCCCTTTCCCTTTCTCTCAAATAAATAAAAATATATTAAAAAAATAAAGTAGCAGTTGTTCAGTACAATATTTATATATATGTTTACTGCTGAAAAAGCCTTAACACCTTGTCTAATAACCTTTTATTTAAGGAAATTACATCATTATAATTCAAATCCTTCATCTCACTCCAAAATGTACCAGCATGGTAAGATCTATGTGTAGCAAAAATTTCTTTGACAACTCCTATATTGACTTTATCATAAAATTATATAGTACATGTTTCTGAATATTTGCTACAATTTGTGATGATAAGGTAGTTGTTAGATGTAGTGAGACAGTTAAGAGTTCTAGTCACCTGAATTTCATGAAGAGGGGCCATGTTTATAAGTGAGAAAACTCATTATTCTAAGTATGCTCATTCCCCCAAATTAATCTATAAATGGGCATTTTAGCTGGAATCACAGTAAACAGGATTTCTCAGTGGACCTAAAGCATGTATTATGAAATTCATTGGGAAGAATAAGAAATGGTCTAAAACTATTTAACAAAAACAAGATATCAATACTTATTTCAATGTATAGTCATTAAACAGTTTAACCTAATGGCTTAATAAACTTCCCTAAAGAGTTCTTGCATCAGAGTTTGCCTTAGATGCTGAAGGAACAGAGAGAGAGAGAGAGAGAGAGAGAGAGAGAGAGAGAGAGAGAGAGAAGGAGGAATTGAGGACTGGGGAGCAGGAAATATTTGGAGGTAGTGGGCAGGAGGCATGTGCTACCTCTTCTCTTGTCCTGGGCATTACCGTATTTGCCGGCGTATAAGACGACTGGGCGTATAAGACGACCCCCTAACATTTCCACTCAAAATACAGAGTTTGTTATATACTCGCCGTATAAGACTACCCCCTCTTCCGCACACCTTCCACACACCAAATAAAAGGTAAAACAATATCAGATTTGATTTTAACATTTTCATTTATATTCAAATGCTTATGACATGCAGGAAAACTGTCACAAGGCTGTATGTAATCAAACATACACATAAAACAGTGCAAGTTTATTACCGGTAAACATACCGGTAATTCACTAAAGAAAACACACTCTATAGACTGGTACCGTAGATGCTTCTCAGGAACAT
>NW_006293809.1:1577540-1617659 GCF_000327345.1 Myotis davidii | reverse complement strand
TCACTATGGGCAGTCAATCTGAAGTGTACCTGGCGTATAAGACGACCCCCCTCTTGGAGGCATATTTTTCAGGGCCAAAAAAGCGTCTTATACGCCGGCAAATACGGTAGTTCAGGATGTAGCCTAAGCTTGCCAGGGCCCAGGTGGCGCTGATTCAATGAGATTTGCCCAGAGGCGGAGGGGTGGGCAAAGACGCTTTGTTGCCTCCATCGGTTATAATTCCTGGTTGTGAACAGGTAGGGATGTCCTTGTGCAAATGCTTAGACTAGTCCTCCCTAGATTGTTATCAATAGCAAATGAGCCTTAAGAGGCATCAGAGAGGTTTTATTTTCCCCGAGGAGGGAGCCCTCCCCAGAGGCGTGCCCGGAGCTCAGGCCTGTGCTCTGTGTCTGGAACAGGCCCAGCCCGCAGCTGCCCAGCCGGTGTAGCCTGTGAGTGTGGCTGACAGTCCTGATGGGATGTGTGAAGCAGAACGCAATCCAGCCTGCGCCTGCGGGTTTATTGGCTCTGCAGTTTCTACAATAAACTCTTAAAGATGTTTTGTCAGGAAAAGAAGCCGACACGCAGGAAACAGATAATTCTGTAATGAGGCATTATTTCCCATCGTCCAATAAACCTGACCTGTTTTAAGTATTACACATTATAATATCAATAAAGCCGTGGTCCTTTAATATCTATTTCTCAAATCTTCTCCTTTCAGTACCCGTACTGGGAAAGGTCAGAGCCGCTTGTCAGATCCCGTGACAGAGAGGAGCAAATGGCAGTTCTCGCAGCGTCAGGGACCGTAAACTCTCTAAATTGAATTGTAAAAGTTTATAACTAATAAAGAAACTCTTTTAGGTGATTTTAATGTTCTTTGGTCCTTTGAGATATTCCACAGATGGAAACAGATGGGAAGGTCATGAGGTGGGTGAGCATTCGCATCGTAAAATGCAAGCACGTTTTTCTCTGCCTTAGAGATGCTGAAGGTAGTCACGCTAACGTTATAGGTCACCATCTAATTTCAAAGAAGATCAGACACTTTAGCAAGACGATCTACATAAAGGGGCTGAGCTTCTGTTCTCAGAGAAGGGGAGGAGAACAGCCAACGAATCTCCTTTTGGTAAAATAAAGATGTAATTCTCATTTTCTCCTTCACCTGACCTTGACCAGTTCCATTCTTGCGATGGGTCAGGCAGGGTTTACCCAAGAAAAGGGTGGAAATTCATTATTAGCAAAGAGTAATTTTAAAAAGAAAATTGAGTTCTAGATGACAAAAATTCTTCTCAATATATTTTTATTAAATTTATTGAGGTGACATTGGTTAATTAAATTATAGGTTTCAAGTGTACCAGTTTATAATGCGCCATCTGTATATTATAGTGTGTGTTTACCATCCAAAGTCTAATCTTCCGTCACCATATATTTGGCCCCCTTTACCTTTTTCTGCATTCCTCCCAACCCCATTCCTCTGATAACCACCACACTGTTGTCTGTATCTATGAGTTTTTGTTGTTGCTTTCAGTTTTATACCCCACATATGAGTGAAGTCATATGGTTCTTGGTCTACCCATACCATGGAATACCAATCGGCCATAAGAAAAGGTGAATTACTGTCACTTGTCACAACATGGATGGATCTTGAAATATCATGCTAAGTGAAAAAAATCAGATGGAAGAGTTTAGAGGCAGTGTTTTCTAGAAAGATCTCTCCTATATCAGAATCTTCCAAAGGGCAGAACTGGACTTAGAGTTCTCTGGTATGACATCCAGGATGATAAGAGAGTAGTAGGTGCCTAGAGCTATAAAGCAAAATAAATTTCACTACATTTTGCCTAGAAAGCTTTCTTTGTATTCACATGGGCTCCTTCTCGGGGTTTTGCTTCTTACTGTAAATTTGGTCTCCCTTTCCAATGTGGTGGTCACTGTGTTGGCCAGATCTCACTTTATTCCTCAGGTAATTAAAAAACCTAGCACCCTCATCGGTGGGGGAAAATGGAGACTATTAGAATCTCTCCCTTTCATTTATGTATTTACAAGCCCACTTTATAATGCGAATGTTAGAATCACATTTCTTAAAGTTTAAAACTATGTGTATCCGAAGGTACACATAGTTATGGCCCAAGTACTTGATTTTATTAATTCCAATGGAGTGCTAATCGGTTTGGGCTATGGTTATAAAGTTGCTATTTAATTTTTACTGAATTAAAATAGAAGACAAAAACGTGAGGTCTGGGCCTGGATTCAAGTCACATTCCTCTAAAGCAGTGGTTCTCAACCTTCTGGCCCTTTAAATACTGTTCCTCATGTTGTGACCCAAACATAAAATTATTTTCGTTGCTACTTCATAACTGTAATATTGCTACTGTTATGAATTGTAATGTAAATATCTGATATGCAGGATGGTCTTAGGCGACCCCTGTGAAAGGGTCGTTCGACCACCAAAGGGGTCGCGACCCACAGGTTGAGAACCGCTGCAAAGCAACCTTGGTGGAGGCTTGAGACTGTGAGCTCCTGGAGTCCTGCAGGTGTGCGCGTCCTACTCCAACACCAGGTGTCCTCCCGCGTATGAAGTATGTATTAAAGGAGAACCGATGTGGGCAAGCCTGGCAGAGAACACAGAGTAGCCATTAAACACATGTAAGTTCCCTCTTGGTGCCCCTTTTAGGAGGCTCTGCTAGGCACAAGCGGAAAGCAAGATATTTGCGAGCTGCCCTAACTGGTTTGGCTCAATGGATAGAGCATCGGCGTGCAGACTCAAGGGTCCCAGGTTCGATTCCGGTCAAGGGCATGTACCTTGGTTTCGGGCACATACCCAGTAGGGAGTGTGCAGGAGGCAGCTGATCGATGTTTCTCTCTCATCGATGTTTCTAACTCTCTATCCCTCTTCCTTCCTCTCTGTAAGAAGTCAATAAAATATATATTTTTTAAAAAGATATTTCCGAGCTTTCGATTTAAACCAAGACCTGAATCCAAATCTGCCACATCCTTTCTAAGGTGACAACAGGCAATTTGCTGAAATTCCCAGAGCCCTGGTTTCCCATCCATAAAACAGGGCCGAACATATCTATTTCTTACTGTTATCATAAGGATCAGATGAGATACTCGATGTGTCTATTTCGGTCACATGGTAAGTACGCAGTAAATTGTTAACTGTTGTGATTTGGCAACTAACATGTTTACATGACTCTGACTTATTTATGTTCATGAGAGCAAATACCCAGTAACATGTTTAAAGCAGCTTAAGAATTCTGTCTGTTTCATCTGTCTACATCTAACTATTTGGTTCATAAGAACACAATAGTTGTGATTTCAAACGAGAGCAAATCACAATAGCCCACAAATTCCTAAAATGTCTCAAGAGCACACCCCCACCGTAAGATGTTGTAACAAAGTGGGTCACCAGGAAAGTGTTTTGTGTCCAGACGGGATTGGGAAAATCTTGATGAACAAAAGTCAAGTTCCTGTGTTTATTTATTGCAGGAATTTTCCTAGCCTTTAATATATAAGCATACATTGTGATTTTCCAGAGGCAAATAGCGGAGGCAGAGTCTTCTAACTTATTTGACCAGTAAACACATTGTCATAGGGTGAGGGTTATTCAGAAAACATGTGGAAAAAGGGTGGCATAGCTGGTTTGCCACCCACTTGCCAAGTGGCGTAAGGTGTGCTCACAGCAGACAATCCAGCTTGCCCAGGGCAGCCATTAGGAACGCCATCTCCTTGCTCTTGAAAGCTGGATGTCCCCCGCCTCCCCCCACACGCCCCCATATTGAATTGCAGCCTGTGAGGGAGAAATAAATCGCCTCCCCACTGTTCACACGTCTGCTCGGTCTGCAAATGCTAGGAAATGCTGTAAAAAGAAATGTGAATTCCTGCAGTAATAAATATGCAAATACACATTTCTCCAAATGTGGCTGGGCATCACTTGCCCCTTTTACCACCTCAGAGCCACCTAACCAGGCTGGGATCTGTTGACAAAGCTTGCCCAAGCCTCTAGCTGACTTCTTTGCCACGTGAGCAGTCTGTTAGCATGCATTCCCAGGGGCTCAGATGAGGAACTCTCTATCTCCAGACATGCTCTTTCTCCCTCCTCTCTCCTTGCCTGCCCCTGCTCCCTCTTTCTCTTTCCTTTCCCCCATTTCTCATTCCCTGGCAGTTTTGTGACTGAATGAGCAAATTGAAACTCACATAGTCATCTGCTTTCCACACACTAGAACCTTGTCGATCCCATTCTGCGCCATTGGCTGAGCAATGACTTGAAATTTGTTATCCACAATTTAACCCTTTGTCCCCAGCCTACCATTGACATCAGAGGAGGTTCGCCTGCAGCGGAGTGAGGTCCTGTTCTTTATGTAGGAAATGCCCCAGTTTGCTCCAGACTTCGCGCCTGAGTGCGTCCCAGGAGAGAACGGTTCCATGTGGCCATCACCATGTAGAAGCACCGTGATGCTGCCATCCGAAGCTGAATGGGAGGAAAAGTGCTTCGGGAGTACAGACAAGCCTACTGCTCAAAGCTTACACTTAAGGTCAACGAGGACCATTTCTCAAGGTTTGCGTGATGCTACCTGGGCAACATGTTCTTCAGCTTCTCGTGCACTCATATTTACTAGTATGCACACTGTCAGGACCCTAATGCTGGCGGCAATTAAGCAAGATACAGTCATGTCTTCAAACTGATGGGCGCAATTTGAGCTTTGCAGAGCTGAGGCAGAGTTGGGGGCAGCGAAGACGGGTAGATGATAGAAAAGCAGATCCTTGCGTGGTGCCAGCTTCCCGCTGTGCTGCCCACCCATGCACGCGCAGGGCCTGGGACAGTGGCTGGCACACAGTGGGTGCCCGGTAACTGCTTGTTTAAGGCACAAATAGAGACCTTCAAAGAGGCTGCTTCAGCCTGGACACGTGCCCCTCTGCTGACCCATGGACCCGCATGCCATGGCTAAGTGATACCGTGACCGGGTACCATAGCGGAATAGTTAGCACCGGCCTTGGAATCAAAGAGTCTTGAGGGTTAGGCCAGGGTCAGCCTGTCTCATCTGTGTGGCTTTGTGCAGGGTACTGAGTCTCCATGCCCCTGCACTGAAGACAATGATAGCTAAGTCAGACTCTATGCAGTGGTTGAGTGAGGCAACATATGTGTAACACCTTTGCATAGGACCCGGCAATAGTGAGCATTCAGTACTTATGAATATGGCTATAAACTGTGTATTGAATTGGTTTAAGTTGGATGCATTCCAGGAAGAGCAGTACATAACAGGATGTTATGTCATTCAGAGGTTGTATAAAGTCTATGAGTGCAGGAGTTAGGTCCAAAATGAAAACGTGGCACTGCTTTATATGTCATCAATAAAGCACTGTCCCCCACTCTACCCAACCCCACCATCATCAGGGCAGGAGTTGATAGCCTATCTCATGGAACGCCTTATAGATCATTATTTCAGAGTGTGGCTTTCAGCCAGGGACAGCTCCCCTCGTTCCCACAGCCCCTGGACATTAAGCAATCCTGGAGTTGTTTGGTTGTCAATACTGGGTGGGGTTGTGGGGGTTGGGGGGTGCTACTGGCTTTTACAGGCAGAGGCTGGGGAAGCTGCTAAAGACTCCACAGTGCTGGGAGGGCCCACACTGAATGGTGATGGTGCCCACACTGAGAAAACCAGCTCTGGAGTTTTGGTTTTAGACATAACTTTTTAAAGACTGTCAGAGTCAACAATTCTCCCAGATAAGTGATATATGAAATTATTTTCAGAATTTGAACAAGGGTTAAGTCACGTGGCTCAGTTCGGCTGTGAGCACTGGACACCAAGGGCATTCTGGGGAGCCCCAAACCTGTTTCTCTGCCTGCAGTGCATCTGCCAGGCAGGCTGCAGGGTCAGGGCGGGGAGTAGCAGTCCCAGGAAAACGCCTCAGGCTAGTGTCCCTCTTTCCAATGCCTTTAATGAGTCCTTTTCAAAAACGCCAATGACTGGCTAGTGACTAAGATCCCAATTAACCCAGATTCCACTAAAAATAGGAAGTGTTCATCGAATTATGCAAATTTTTTTCATTAGATGGTAAAACACCCCTGCAAAGTAGGCAGAGAAAATGAATTCTGAGTAATGGTAATAACTAGTGTTTAGTGAGCATGAGTACTGTGTTAAGTACTGCTGTCAAGCAAAATGAAGCAGAGTTAGGGTTGATTTTTAGTAGGAACAAAAATGGTGTTTTACCATGAATACATAAAAGTGAACTTGCGACTATTAAGGTATGGTTACTTTGGTCTTTATCAGTTTTAAAAACTCCTATTTTCAATCCAGCTCATACAACATACATATACAGGGTCTCCCCCCAAAAAGATATACACTTTCAATAATTATTAAGCCCTATGGGTTAAATCTGAAAAAAAAAATCAATCAAACTATCAGTTGTTAAAGTGTGAATACATTTTTGGGGACACCCTATATAATATAGGATAGTGTCACATGCGTGTAATACACAGTAAATGGTTATATGCCTACTGGAACACGTGTTCAAAATGTTTTAACTGAGAGAAGCGCACGGATTTTTTAATGGATTGGGCTAGGTGACCAGTGACATTGTAATTACACCTGGAGAAGGGTCAAGGTGAAAAATAAAAATTCTTGTGGGGCAGAGAAGACAGGATTTAGTATTTCCCAAATGTCCCCTAGGTAGCCTCTTCCTCTGAAAGGTGTACAAGCTGGAGGCATGCTGGAAGCCGATCCACCCTTGCTGCTTGACGCAGTCGCTGCAGGGAAGAAACATCTGCACAGCTTATGTTTCAAGAGACCTGGCGTATATGGCATATTGTTCTTAATATGTTTGCTCCTCCTCTTAACACTATGTGTTTTAAACAGGACCACCTCCCCGAGAAAGGTTGTTTCCCCAGGTGAGGATTTTTATCAGTAAAACCCCTTAACTAAGTGCCAGGCGGGTAGTTAATCACTTTAACTATGAACAATCACGCTTAAGCTACATAATCTTTACTTAGAATAATCTCCTTCAGTTACTTCCTTGTAGCTTAATAGAACAATAGAGTAACCTTGGAATGGAGATAGGAAACGCCCTAACCTTTGGAATAGAATGGATAGGACTAAGATCAAATAGTATAAATACAGATGTAACAGGACAATAAAGAGGAGGAGGAACCTGACTATGATGATCACCTGAACGCTGCCTCTGTGTCATTCCTTCATTCTTCACCGACTCTGTCCACACCATGGGGAACCCCTGGAACTGTTGGGGCTGGACCCCAATAGAGGCATCCCCTTCCCAGGGCTGGGGCCAGCAGAGGGTGCCCGCTCCCTGGGGCCTGCCCACTCCTGCGTGCCCACGTGCAGCAGTGCCATTGCTCAGACAGATGCAGCCCTTGGACTGCCTTCCCCAGGCCTGTCTGTGTTGCCATATTTCTCAGACCCAACTCCACCCATCCCACCTACAGGGACCCCCCTGACCCCTTCCGGTGGAAGTGATTCTGCTTCTCTGAAGTTCCAGATCAGGTCATGGGTTGGGGCAGGTCGAGATGTCTCATGGTGATCCTGTAGCTCCTTACAAATACGGTTTCCTGGTCTTCCCTCAGAGGGTGAGACTCAGTACGGCTAGGCAAGGGGCGGCGTTGGGCAGTGCTTGGGCCTCCTTCCTGGAGCTCTCCAGGGGATTCCAATGAAAAGTCACGCACAGAAATCCGCACCCGAGAGATCTTGTTCATCGGATATTTAGCACATGCCCCTGTGTGGTGCCCTTTCTTTTCAGAAATGATCTTTTCTAATTAGATTGTAAATAACTCAGAGTTGGGATTATTATTGCTGCTGTTTCACCAGAGCAGGTCATCAAGAAATCATTTCGCCATCGTAAGGACTGAAAGATGGGTGGTCTTCATGCACTGAATTCTTCTGGAGGGACAAGTTCCTGAGCGAAGAAGGTTCTTGGCTTTTGCGCAGGAAAGAATTCAAGACATGAGCCTGACAAGAGCTTACCATGGAAAAGCAGGTCTTATTGAGCAGAAGACAAGCAGGGAAAGCCACTCCATGGACAGCATGGCGGACTCCCCTCACGAGAGGAGGAGAGGCCCCCGTCATGTCTAGAGATGGAGCTTATGTTTGTAGTTTCTATGGGAGATTGCCCGGATGGGGAACATGGAGAGTGGAAAAGCATTGGGATTCGCTTTGGCCTTTCCAAGGCATATTGTGTGGCCTGTGTTTTCCTTTATGATCTGGGTAGAGGGCAGGTCGGGTGAGGAGCTGTTAATCAATCTCGGCAGGAATTTGTCCGGAGGCTCCTCCTGGTCCACTTGCCTCTCCGGCCAGCCCAGCGCCTTGTCAGGCAGCCGACCCTCTACTTTGTTTGACATTAGTGAATCTATGTAGTTCTCCCGTCCCTCTCCCGCATTCGTTCTCCCATAGAAAATACTAATAATGGAGTCCTCAGGAAAAAGTAAGTAACAGCAATAATGGAAATGATTTGCATGCCAATAGGAAGGTTTTTATTTTCATTCCTGAATTTTTATTTTAAAAAAGAATGTTCTGAAATGCTTCCACGTGTTTCTTTTAATCAAAGTAAATGATCTTTTAAAAAACTTAAAGTATTTCTACAAATTTCTTTTAAGTTACCTCTAGCCAAGTAACGTTCAAAGGGTTTTCTTTTTAATGAGTGGAGCTGTGAATTGGAAAACAAATATGCGGAAACCTATTAACAGGCCAGTAAATGAGAATAAAAAGAAAGACATTTTCTGCTCCTAAAAGAAGGCTCTAATTTACATGCAAATGTGTGGAGGAGAAAAATGAATGCCGGAATTTATTTTTAATGGAGAGCAGATCTGGAGAAGAGACAAGAGGGACAAATGGATGGCCTTTCAAACCCACTGCTGGTTAGGACTACAGAGAAATGGGCCAGTGTCCTTAAGGATGAACTATTTTAATAATAATCTTGCCACATGAGAAAAATTATTAATTCACCCAATTAACATTAGTATGTAAATTATTCAGGAGCACAACTATCAGAGTAAAATGAGAATTTCTAGGAACTTGTCCATGGTTCTGTCGCCCACAGTGTGAGAGATGCTGTATTTTGGAAGAACAGTAACTACTTTAGTGAAATATAATTACAGATGGCATAGGAAAATGCCGGCATTGAGTGTAATTATAAATTTTCTCTTAGCAAGCAATTATGTTTAGTTGTTTTGGCCTTAGTAGAAGGCTAGGCCTATTGGCGATCTGTGATTTTGAAAAGCTTCCCTAGTGCATAGAGATGAGCTGGTGATTTGGATACGTGTACTAATAAATTCGGAAAATTTTTTTTGTCCCATAAATGGAACGCCACTTGCCCTCCTTCCCTAAAAACACAAGATCCAGGGTTCATTGTGGCAACCAAGTAAGCCACGTGGATGGAGTCAAGAGATTTCCCACTTTGTTCTTTCTTAGTTTGGCTCCACCCTTTCCTCTTTATCTATACCTTCATGTTTTGCTGTCAGTCTAGTAAGACGTGCTTTGGCAGGCAGTATTCACAAGCCTGCACCGCTCAAACCAGGAGTAATTATTGTCACTGGAAACCTTTTGCTTCAAAGTAGGTTCAGCTCTTGTGGTGTGGAAAATTATACACCCTCCCCTCCCCCACCATTTTTCATTCTGATTCTCTCAAACTAACAAATCCACTTGTGTTTTTTTTGGAAAAGCTAAACAAAACTCTTGTTTGGACAAAAGAAGTTTAATACATGCACAATATATAAGATATACATATGCAGACACATATATAATATCTTTACATTACATATGCATTTGATGTGCTTTATATGCATTAGATTCTTCAGCTTGGATTTTCAGGTCATGCTGTTCTTCTAGTCAGAACTTGTCACAGCATCTTATCCCTTTGAGAATCCAAAGTCTGCACCATGGCCTAAAAGGCCTTAAAAGAGGTTTTCTTCTTTATCTCTCAAATCCAGTGACCCTACTTCAGCCACAGTGGCCTTGTTTCTTGTCCTTGAAGTCATCCAACTTTTCCTGTCAGGATTTTCACTATTTGGTTCCTCTGTCTGGCATGCTCTCCCCCCTGAACTGTTCATGGCCACCACCACCCACCCCTGCTTTTTTAAAAAATCCAGCTCTCAACTCAAATATTACCTAGAGAGATCTTCGCTGGTCTCTCCAAGGAGCGACCTGGAGCTCTCTATCTCATAGGTCTCAAACCTGAGACAGGTCACAGTCACCTGGAGGACTCGGTAGAGACTGCAGGGCCTGTCCCCAGAGTTTCTGATTCAGGAGGTCTGCATGGGGCACAAGAATTAGCATTTCTAAAGGTTCCCGGGATATTGACCGATCTGGAGACCTCTCTCTGAGAACCACAGCGCTAGCCCCTTGTCTGGTTTTAATTGTCAGCAGGACATAACACTCTCTGGTATTTTTTTCTTGCTCATTTAAGTATTTGTCTGTGTTTTTTGTCCTCCCCACTAGAATGTATGCTCTATGAGACCAGGAGACCTATTTTTTGTTCATTACTATATCCTCAGTGCCTACAATGATGCCTAACAGATAATGGGCCCCCAATAAGCACTCATTGACTCATTCATTCAACAAGCCATCATTTTGCATCTCCATTCTTGCCAGGTGCGAGGTGAGGAGCCAGGGAGAACCAGAGTTCATAATTTGGCGCTTCCTAGGAAGGGCTCATGAACTGTTGAGGAATACCACCCCCAACATACACACCATCTCGGATACAATGTGATAGTGGCCATAACAGATCCACTGCCACCTGACAACACAGGATTCTGATGAAAGTATGGTTTTCCAGCATTTGGATGGAAATGAATGAGTTTTCGGAAGCATGACCTGGGTTGGTGGTTTCATAACCTTTCCCATTTATGTGCCTCTGGACACAAACGTGGTCCAGAAACTGGGAAGTGCTAAAGAGTGCCTTGGTGGGCAGTCTCCCAACAGAGATTTTTAGACACAATAAAGATAGACTATCTAGTTGGCTCTGTTTCATCTATTTCAAGGGAGAAATGTAAATTCGGACTGAAATCCATTTTGCCCCTTTTCTTAAAGATCAACTGAAACTTGGCCACCGGGCTCATAGTGTAGGACAGGTTCTCCTTCTGTGAGAACAGCGGTTCTCAACCTGTGGGTCGCGACCCCTTTGGCGGTCGAGCGACCCTTTCACAGGGGTCGCCTAAGGCCTTCCTGCATATCAGATATTTATATTACGATTCATAACAGTAGCAACATTACAGTTATGAAGTAGCAATGAAAATAATTTTATGGTTGGGTCACAATGTGAGGAACTGTATTTAAAGGGCCAGAAGGTTGAGAACCACTGTGAGAGGTTACCTGCCTCCCTTCAGCCCATGAGGAGCATTTATTTGCTGCTCAAGGAAGGAAGACAGGTCATTCTGTAAACAAGCCAAAAGAAGTCTGATTCTCCAGTTCCCAAATGAAGACTCTGCTTATCATTCATTTTCATAAAAATAAACAAGTTTTAATGTTTTGAGTGCATCACAGGTAAATAAGACCAAACCGAATTACAAAATAAATCGGAGGGAGGATGCCTTTGTATTTCACAGCAATTAGCGGCATGATGGGTTATTGCTTTGCCTTGTTCACATTGGAAAATCAAATTTGAAAATTAGGTTGGGAATAATAGAAGGCATTTGCTACACTTATGACCAATTACCTTTTTGAAGGCTGTAGTTATGCATAAGACAATTTGATTTTCAATGTCATGAGCAAAATTCCTGATGTGGAAAGTTGCATTTGAAATTCTAACCTGAGAAAGAAATTCCTTAGGTGACTATTACCTTATGACTTTGGGCTGTTGTAATGAGAAAGTAACATTAAAAATTATTTGTTGAGCAATTGCTTCTCAAGGCCTTTGGTGTTTACAAAGCGTAAAAGATGCATATGTTTATGCAAGATGGTTGGTTGGAGATCAATTTGGTACTCATATATTCATAGCCTCTGTGTTTTGGAAATGCTAATTGCCAGCACCAAATTAAAGTCATCACTGTTTTTAAAAATGTCCCTACGTTTCATTATTGCCATGTTCTGCACGTTGGGTTATAAATATTTATATACCTAAGTGGAATTACATATCTTAGTGGCTCCAGGAGGTAGATCTATAGAAAAGAAAACTGTTTTTTAGCAAAGCAAACAAACATGCAAATCAAAAACTCAACAACAACCAAAAGCATTACCAGGAAAGAGTCCTTTGCACTGTTTTTGCTTTGTAGCATTTCTTTGTACAGCTCCAGGGAATCCTTGGTGGGGGGTGGGGGGGGGCAGGGGGAAGTGGACAAAAGAAATTGTAAGAAAGCAGGGAAGTGCTCTGCCATGGCTTTGCTCAGTGATACCTTGTGGGTGGTGTTCTGGAGATCTCATCTGAAGACCAACTTTCAGAAACATCAAAAGGACTGTGATGCTTTCTCTGTAATTCGTGGGCTAATACGTCCACTTCTATCCTGATCATTGCTTTTGAATATAACATGTTAATGATATGACTTGATCCACTCCTTTAATCAAATACCTCAGAAAGCTGCAGATTTCCACTTCAGTTTGGGCCAAATCGATCCATTTTGAGCAAACACATGCAGGTGATGTGTTTCTTGGGGGTGAGGGTACACAGAATTCAATACTCCATGGTCATTGGGGAACACGTTTTGACATTTCCTGATGCTACCTTGATAGAGTTGCCTTTATATTTAAAATTTTCTGAGAAGTTATGCTCAGTCCCAGGAAATTGCTGCCTGATCCTAAATTGATTGGGTCAAAGGAAATTCAGTTTTTTGGCTGGATCAGCCCACTTCATTGAGAAAATTTTGTGTGTCTAGAACAGCTGTGGGCAAACTACGGACCGCGGGCCGGATCTGGCCCGTTTGAAATGAATAAAACTATTGAAAAAAAAAAAGACCGTACCCTTTTATGTAATGATGTTTACTTTGAATTTATATTAGTTCACACAAACACTCCATTCATGCTTTTGTTCCGGCCCTCCGGTCCAGTTTAAGAACCCATTGTGGCCCTCGAGTAAAAAGGTTTGCCCACCCCTGGTCTAGAATGTCAGGAGAACACACAGAACCAGCACCTGATGCTATTCTAGTCCACGCTTGAGTGACGTGTTGTGGCCAGCACCTATTTCAACCCCTCCTCTTCAGAGGGTAAGGAAGCTAAGTCCCTACATTCACAGCCTCACCTACAGCTGTCTGGCACCCTGGGGTGCTGTCTGGCCTGTACAGCCTACCCTGAAGTCTTTCTGGGTGGATTCTAGAACAGCTGTTACTTTACCAATAACACTGATAGCTTCGTCTGGCTGTTCGCATTGCTTGCTGTGAATGCGGGTGTAATTGCTGGAGCCGTGGCAGCTGGGTTTTGACTCTGAGGGAAAAGCCTACAGACCTTCTCATGTGGAGCCACTGAAATTATAGCAGCAGCTGTCTACTTCCAGACTTCCTGTTACCTTAGAACAATAAACTTCAAATCAGGCTTTCTGTTCCTCATACTGGAATGTAACCTCAATGGGCATTTACATATATCCGCCCCCCCCCCCCAAAAAAAAAAAGAAAAGAGCATCTCACAGAAGGCAGGTAATGGCATAGTGAGAATTCTAGAGGTCAGAGAAAGAAAATCCAGATAGGTTAGTTAGCTGTCTTCCTAGCAAGTGTGTACTTCATCATAGTTTATCATAAGTGATCACCATTATATTTGGTGATGTATTACAAGATGCTCCCAAAATTGTGTTAGCTGAATTAATGAAAGTAATGCAGAATTAAGGGTGAAGCCCAGGTCACTGTGATTGCTTGCTTGGAAACCCATCTTGCCGACATGAATGCCTGGCTTCCTATCAGAGGCCCATTCCTAATTCTCTTTTTGCAGGAATGGGGGTTATTTCTTGGGGGGGGGAAATACCTCTTAGGGAAAATCTATTCTACAAAGACTCTCTCAAAATTACAGAAGCCACCACCAAACACGAAGCTGTTCTAATTAGCAGCTTCCTCCTGGCATTGTGCAAACAGCCAAAGGAATGAGAACAGCCAGAGATGTTTAGAGAATTTTCCTTGGGGAAGTGGTTGGGGGGGGAGGAGGAATCTCAGGCTGCTAATTAAAAGAATGAACCTGAGCTAAAGAGCCGTGTGGGACTGTTGTCGTAGTAACGCCATCCAAGTAAGAAAGCATTTCTTGGGGTTGCTATTCAGAAAGAAACCTCTTGGTCCAGAAAATGTGGCTTGTGATGCAAGATGCCAAGTTCTCAAGCCTCAACTTGGAAGATTCTGAAGCATTTATGTCATATCAGTCACACTAATCTCCTCCAGACACAAGGAAGATTGCTTATTATGTTATGCAAATAGCCAGCAGGGAGAAAAACACCAGATAGTTTCCAAGCATCGTGTGTTAATGTTATTAAATGTCATCGAAAAGAAAATAATTGGGAAGATTCATTCTAGCTGTCATACTTCTCTTGTTTCTTTTGAGTAGCTAAGAAAACTTTAGATTTAACTAATTATGTCATATTAAAAATCATTACGCTAGAATGCATGCACTGTTATCAGTTATACTGAATATCTATGCATGTTAGCTATTGCTGTGGACTCCCCTCCCCAAATGCATTGGCTCAATTGCATTGGTTATGAGTCTGTCGATCAGGTGGGTGGTCCATGCGGGATTTGGCTGATGGTAGCTGAGCTAACTGCTGTGTCAACTCCAGACCAAATGGGTGGCTTTGCGGATTAAATGGGCTTTGTCAGAAGTATAGGAGTTTGTTGGCAGTACATTGGTCCAGAATGGCCTTGGCTGGAACGAGTGGGCTCTATCCCGTGTGATCTGACATCTGTCACGGTTTGGTACAGGCTTGTTCACGTGATGGAGGCAGGGCTCTAGGAAGAGCAGAGGGGTACAGGGGTTTCTGGAGTCCCTGTCTCAGAATTCACACACCATAAATTATTGTTGGTGTTCTTGTCCCAGCATCAAGAAGGGTTCAGGAATCTGGAGAAGGCTGTGCGTAGATGTTAAATAGGAATCCAGAGACTAATAAAGAGTCTGGAGACGAGATATAATTTTGAAAGGCATTTGTGGGTCAGAGGAGCTTAGCTAAAGGAGCTAAGATCTGAGGCAGCGGTTCTCAACCTTTGGGTCATGACCCCTTTGGGGGTCAAATGACTCTTTCACAGGGGTCACCTAAGACCATCGGAAAACACATATATAATTACATATTGTTTTTGTAATTAATCACTATGCTTTAATTATGTTCAATTTGTAACAATGAAATTGGGGGTCACCACAACATGAGGAACTGTATTAAAGGGTCGCGGCATTAGGAAGGTTGAGAACCACTGATAAGGTCTAAAGTCTAAGGCCTTAGGTTCCCCTGGTCCCCAGGACCCCATGCTTTTTATTCACACAACTTGTCCTGAGGCGAGGCAGGGATATACACTTCAAAGGGTCAGGGCTTGGTACAGAGTCCATTGTCAGAACGGGGGAATTAGCCTACGGCTGTTCAGGTGTTTGGCCAGTAGGAGGCAATAACATGTAGATTAAGATGCCTCTTAGCTGTCTGGCAGCAAACAATTTAATGTGTCCTATTCAGGTTGGGGAAATGCCTTCAGCCATTCCCAGGTGCAGCCCTGCTGTCATGCTGGAATTGGTCTCCGGCAACAAATACTCTGCATTCTATTGACCAAAGATGGTCAAGAGTAGGACAGAGTCACAGGTGGAGAAGGAGACACCATGCCTTGTAAGGTGAATTACAAATCGTGTGGAAATGAGGAGGGTTGAAGAATTGGGGACTTTCAAAAAAATCACCCTGCTTCCTAGGATGCTCTATTTCTTTCTCAAATTGAAAATGATTTATTGTTTTTCATCACACACAATAATAAGCTGTTCCTGCTGGAAACCGGCTCAGCACTGAGTTAGGCCCAGAGGCTGCCATGGAAAGTGAGTTAGGGGAGCCCTGTGTGGTCTGGCTGGGTTGGTGGGGCATCATCCTGTGCACTGTAAGGTTGCCATTTCGGTTCTGGTCAGGGCACATGCCCAGGGTGCGGGTTTGATCTCCAGTTGGGGTGAGTGCACGAGGTCCCTGATTGATGTGTCTCTCTCACATCGGTGTTTCTCTCTCTCCCTCTCCCTTCTTCTCTTTCTAAAAATCAATAAAATATTTTTAAAAAAGAAAGTGAAATAGTCCACATATAGGGTATTTCTTTGGGGGTAACTTATATATAAAATATCACATATATATGAAACATATCAGGCAAACCTGATATATTGACAAAAAGATATGCTAAAACGGGGTTATGTAACATGAGATATACTTTAAATATTTATCATCTACAAATTAACTTACATCACAAAAGTACAATGCAATATACTGTGCTTGCTACAAGATACTTATAGGAGACAATTTAAAATTGCAACTCGTGATGCAGTACAATCTGGTCGTAATTCAGGTTCCCTGACTTGTTCCTCCTGTTGTATCTCATTTTCTCTTCATCTCACCCAGTAGTTTATTTATTTCAGAAGTTCCATTTGGGTTTTTTTTCTTATAGCTCATTTGTTTCCACGTTATGTTCATCGTGGTTTTAATATCTTGTCAGCAGATTCTCTCTTTTCTATCATTTCTGATTCTGTTCACATTGACCTATTTTTCTCCTGATTATGAGCCACTTCTGCCTGCTTCCTGGCCTAGTAATATTCGGTTGAGTTCAGGACATTGTGACTTTCCCATTGCTGAATGCCTGATTCTGTGGTCTTCTGTTAGAGAGTGTTAAGCTTGGTAATGGCAAGCAATTAAGGACACTGCAGCCCTGGCTGGTGTGGCTAAGTGGTTGAGCATTGTCCCCTGCCCTGAGAGGTCATCTGTTCAATTCCCCATCAAGGCGCATGCCAGGGTTGCTGGCTTGATCCCCAGAGGGGGTGTTCAGGGGATAGCCAATCGATGTTTCTCCCTCACTGATGTTTTGTACCTCTCTATCTCTCTCTCCCTCTCCCTTCCTGTCTCTCTAAAATCAATAAAAACATATTAAAACAAGGAAACAGCTGATCAGCTGATATATTCAAGTCTTTTTAAAAGCTTCAATATTATGGGTGTAGGACAGGTTGAGCCACACCACTAAGGCATGGCTCTTCTGGGGACTGCTCCATGTTCTGAGGAGTGAGCAAAGGCTGCCTGTGGTTGGTGGGTACTTGGATGCGCCCCAGTCTCACTCAGCTTTTAACATTGTTCATCCTACAGCTTCCAGTCATTTCCTTGGAGGGTGTGGGTCTATACTTTCCCGGCTAATTTTATCATTCAGAAGAGACCCCAGCGCAGATGGCTATCTGGAGTTCTTCTTCTCCATAGCTCTGTTTTCCAGAACTCTGCCCTGTGTCTTCCAGCAGCCTCAGCCTCCGTGAACTCCAATCTCGATCTTCTCAGCTCAGGGAGACCACCTGCCCCTCTGCCTTCCCTGGTCTTGACCACAGGCTAGAGCGTGACTGTAAGCGTAGACTTGAGACATTGCGGGCCCACTCTCTTCGCGTTCTTTAGGAATCACAGTCCTTCACTGACTGTCTGTGTCTGAAACATTTTTCCCTGTATTTTGTCCAGTTTCCAGTTTACAGGTGAGGGTAATCCAGTGCCAGTTACTCCCGTATGACCAGGGTTAGATGCCATATTGAGCCAAAGTCTCACTTAATAAAATATATACAATGAGTATCTTCTCCTGGGATGTTTTCAACCAGAATGCTCTTTAGCATCCCTTCCAAGCAACTAGTCATATTGAAGCAGAAAAAGGATGCTCATTTTAATATCTTATTAAGCATTTTAAATAACTAAAACTATATTACAAAAAGAAACCTGACTGATATCTTGAACCGAGTCCAGCATGGCCAGTGGTAAACTTGAGGAGGTGTAGTGAAGGATTAACGAAAACAGACAAGAGAATACAGTTGGGGCCAGGTGTATCACTGCACCTGGATGAGGAAACAGTGACAGCCTGTAAGCCAAAGCTTTATTTTATAGCCAGCTCATACAAAGCAAGACAAGAACAAGGTATTTACAATGTTCCTGCAAGTTTCAAATATCCTTCTTTCCTGTTGTTGCCATTCTCTGAACTCTATCAAACTTTGTTTTGGCAGTACTTGCTGCACCCCCCACAGCCCACATCCCTTAGCTACCTGGGACTGCAGAGTCAGACTATAAGGTCAAGCTTATATACAACCATAGCTTTTGGCTCTAAGTGTGCTGGGAGGGCTTTGCCCTCCAAGCTGGGACTTGTATGTGGCTCTACCACAAGAGGACTGTGCCCTCTCGTCAGTCCGAGGCTTGATCCTGTCTGAATGCTGTAGCTGCTCTCCACAAAATCTAATGTCTATAAAAATCGTGACATTCTATTATGTTTTGAATCACAATATTCTCACTGCTCCTATTGGCAGAGATTATTGAGATGTGATTCTTTTCCGTAAAATCCTGGTTTCGAGTCCCATAATCCCTCATTTCTGCATCACTGACAAGCTGTTCAAACGCACAGCATCTTAAAAAGTCAGAGATCACAATGTAGAAACAAACGTGTAACTTAATGTTATCATCATTGCTTTTATCATATTTCAATAAGGAAACTGGTTTACCTTTCACATTTCTTTCCCGTATGAATCTTCTTGCACTTAGATTAGAAATAGAGTTAAGTTTGACATTTCTTCTGGTGCAGACATATCCCTGCAAATTTCTTTTTTGTTGTCGTGCCTGTTACGGATTATGCCACTGAGACATTCAATAATAGTGTGACGATGATCGTTTTTTGTCTCATAACTCCTAAAAGAACATCACACACACAAATAAAAAAAATGGGAGGGTGAGAAAACAGTGCCTGTGTTTCTTAATTTCATATTTAGGTTAAGTCTTTAATAAAGTCCTTATTAATAAAGTTCTTAATAGAAGTAGCATATTTACATAACATGTTTGATTTTTTTCCCTTCACTTACAGTGGATTTGAAAACAATGTTCATGACCCCAGGCTCAATTTTTATGAGCATTTTTCAATTCTTGGTCCATTGTAACTGAAATATAAATCATTTACCACATCAGTGCACTAATGAAATGTTACATCACTAAATTGCTGGGCAACAGCCCTATGCTGATTCATGGACCATTACACACACACACCACACACACACACACACACACACACACACACACTCACTCACACATACTCTCACACACACACTCACATTCACACACATACACGCATACACACACACTCACACTCATAACCTGCACATTGAGGCAGACCGAATCCAGTCATCTTTCCCCATTCTGAAGAAGATATCTTGGTTCCTATGGACAAACAAAGCGAGTGACAGTTGTTGTGGGGGTAGCAATTTCAGATTAATGGCCTACTCGAGTGTGAAGACTAAAAGAAATGATAGCCAGTTAGAAGTATTCATCATTTCTTGACAGCCTGCCCTAATAGCACCATTTTTATGGCTCAGTGGTAAATTCTGTTTTCAGACAAAAATCATCCAGTTATATATCATCCGTGTCTGTAACAGCTCTCCTGGTTTCCCATGCAAAGCCCAGAATCAGGAAGGTGCTCGGGAGATAGGAGGCGCGGGTGATGCATTTTCAAAGGACCGGGAGCTTTGTGTCAGCTTTGATTTTGAGTTGAATGCAAACATGACGATATTAATAGCATAACCAAAGAGCATTGCCTTCAAGCCACAGATAAAAAGCACATGCAAAATAAGCGATGAGCGCCCTTTCTTGTTGATAACTCATTCTCAGTGCCATGCAATATAAATACAAATGGGAGTGTTGCCCTGTAGCGTTTGATCTAGTGATTTGTTTCTTGATAGCATGCCGTTATTTTAAACACTGTGATAATGGGGCTCATTGACCACTAGTGGAAATTGCAAATATGTATTTGGAATTACAGATGGTAATTCCAAGCACAACAACCTTAATTAAAAATATAGTAGCCCTGGTTGGGTGGCTCAGTTGGTTGGAGCACTGTCCAGTACACCAAAAGGTTCTGGGTTTGATTCCCAGATGCGTATGGGAGGCAACTAATCGATGTTTCTCTCTTCCTCTCTCTCTAAAAATCAATAAAACATATCCTGAGATGAGGATAAAGATTTTTTAATACATAGTTAATATTTTTTGTACAAGCCTCTGTGCTTCTGTCCGCTCCTTCAGCCCTTGTCCCCTGGTCCTCACTCTCAACACAAAAGGCAGAGCCACTCTGCCCACCTCGGTCCGGTCCTGCGGCTCTGCTCACAGCCTCCCCTTCCTCCCCGTGCGGAGTAATCGCCTATGTCAGGGGCTGGCCAGCTGTGATCTGAGAGCCAAATCTGGCCCATTGTCGATGTTTTTTAATGGCCATTGACCTTATAAAAAGGTTGTTTTTTTTTTTTTTTACATTTTTAAAGGGTTGAAAAAATATAAAGAGTAATACTTTGTGGCATGTGAAAATTATATGAAATTCAAATGTTAATTAATGTTCAGGACTAAAGACTTACTTGAACACAGCCACGCCCATTGGTTTAACATAGTTTCCGTGGCAGCTTTTGTGATACGAGATGGAATGTGCCGGCCCTGGTCCTACATCCTCCAGGTGCCACTCAGCTGTGGCAGGTCTTGTCCCCAACAACCACACAGCGTCAGCCATGTTCCCTTGTTGCCGTTCTTTGAACACGTAGCTTTTGCGTTACTCTTTCCTGGGTTTAAAATGTGTTGTTCCCCTGCAGACATCGCCATAGCCTCCCTGCTTGCTTGCTTCAGTTCTCTGTTCAGATATTGCTTCTCGCTAAAGCTTTCAGAACCATCTGAAACTGTCCCCTTCCTGGTCCTTCGATCCCCACCTTAACATCACTTCCTCAAGGAAACCTTTCCTGAAACCTGACCCCCCACTCCTGGTCTGGGTGAGGTTCCATTCTCACAGACCCTGTTCCCTTTTTTTTTCTTTTTTAAAATATATTTTTATTGATTTCAGAGAGGAAGGGAGAGGGAGAGAGCGACAGACAGGAACATCAGTGATGAGAGGGAATCATTGATTGGCTGCCTCCTGCACGCCCACACTGGGGATCGAGCCAACAACCCAGGCATGTGCCCTGATGGGGAATCCAACTGTGACTTCCTGGTTCATAGGTCGACGCTCAACCACTGAGCCAGGTCGGCTGGGCGACCCTGTTCCTTTCCTACATGACATTTTTCTCACTTTAATGCCAAACTTTCATTCCGGTGGTTATCCGATGACTGCCTCTGTTCTTCCTAAACAGCAAGCTGCCATCATCATCTTGTCATTAACCATCGTTTCCACTTTCCCATACTGGCAGATGCCCAGCCTCATCCCCGTTTCTCTGTCACAAGTCTCTCAACAGAGCCAACACCACCCTAACCGTCAGCAGGTCTCCACACAGATTTTTCAGTGCATTTTAGAGCCCCCAGGGGTGCTCATGCCCAGCCCGCCTAAGGTTTGTGGGAAGTTCTGTGTTGTTTTTCAGGGAGATATTTCCTCCCTCCACAGAGCTGAGCTGATGTGTTTGATCACGGCCCCAACTGCACCTGTCAATGAGTAAGTGACGATCTCACAGACTTGCATCTTCGAATTCTCTTTTTAATTCCTACAGGGAAAAGGCATGTAATGAAACAGGCAAATAAAAGTCACTTATCCTTCAAAGAGGTATCATGTGTTTGGGGAGGCGTAGTGATTGGATTCACCTCCAAAATTGTACATCATGCATTTAACTTCTCACAGAACAAAATACACATTGAAAAGCAATTCAGCCTTCCTTGTGGGACCTGAGACACTGTCACAAGGTGAATGGTTTTCATCAAGGCTTTGCATGACTTTATTAAAATAAGAGCTGTATCAGTCAAGATGGGCTGTGTGATGCTGCAATAACAAATACTCCCCATCCCAAATCTCAGGGACTTAGCACAGTACAGGTTGATGTGTTACTCACATCCCAGTCAAATGCCAGTCAGGCAGGCTTCCTCCACGTGACCCTGGGGTCTCTGAGGTTTCTGAGGCAGAGAGAGGGGCACACTGGCTCTGGACCGCACTGGCCTGGAAGCTGTATACCTCGCTTCTACTTTTGTCCCAACTCCAAGGCTCACGTATTAGGTTTTAACAGGATCATGCCTGTTGCTGTGGGGCAAGGAGGGGAGCAGGTCGACTGGCTAGGAAGCATTTGCTATCGTTAAGGGAGATGTGATGGCGGTAGAGACTTGATCTGCAACCAGTGCCCCAGACGTCTCCTTGGTTGGTTGATTTCCTTTACCAGGGACATCAGTCTCGCTTCTGACTGAGATAATACTCATTGCCCTTCTCCCTTGGCCTCATCCCCTGCCTCTTCCTCCAGCCCGACTCCCAACATGCAGCTCGGGCTGTGTATTAGTCCTCACTGAGAGCCTCCACTCACCATTTCCAGAACAGGCCTTATACTAGATCTGCCTAAAGGACTTTGAGTAGCTGTCCTGTATTTACATTTAATGCCCCAGGATAATCTCTGTGATGAATCCATTGCATATGGAATGGGTTATACTGAACATGTACACTGTCATTCCCGAGCCTTTGTTCCCATATCATGAGCGAAGTCAAGCTGTTATCGTCATTGTTAGAGCTCACAGTGATCTGCCATTGACTCGGTCACCCATATGTTTCTGGTAATAGAACTGTTTTGAAATCCTGCAGCATTTCTGTGTCATCCACGAAGTCCTGCCGTGGCTGCGGGGCCCTGAGAATGAGAGATGCTTGTTTCTCTGTGTCCGTTCTGCTCCGAGCAGAGAGCACTGCCTGAACTGCACGCCTCCAGAGTCCAGCTTTGGTTTGTGCTGAGAGCTCAATCGATAGTTAGAACCAGTGATTTCATATGTGGAGACACCAATCCCGGTCAGTTCATTCAAGAGGGAGCCCTAGGGAAGGCAGCTTAAGAATCATACAAAGACAGCATTAGTCTGAGAGTAAAGAGGCCGGATGCTAGTTCTTGCTGTGCTGCTCAGGGGCTCTGCAAGGATTCTCTCTGCTCCTTTCCTTTCACCTCTGTGTTATACGGAATCCATCGGGTGAATCCCGAGGCCTCTTTCATCACTGAACCTCTGCGGTTGTATACTGTTTACGAACACATTGGGAGGCTATGCATTCGAGTCTTTTGAATGCACCCAGAAACAAGTAGAAGGCATCATCTTTGATGAACTATTGTGCAGTCATGGAAATTGGTGTTTTTGTTTCATTTTGTTTATTTGTTTTTTTGTTTTGTTAATCTTCATCTGAGGATATCTTTTTCCATTGAATTTTTAGAGAGAGTAGAAAGGGGGGTGGAAAGAGAGAAAGTGAGAAAGAGAGAGAAAGAGAGAGAGACATCAATATGAGAGAGACACATCAATTGGTTGCCTCCTGCACACGTCCTGACTGGGGCTGGGAATCAAACCTGCAACCCAGGTATGTAGGTATGTGCCCTTGACCGGGAATTGAACCCATGACCCTTCGGTGCAAGGGCTAAAGCTCTGACCATTGAGCAACACTGCCAGGGTGAATGGGTGTTTAAAAAATAGTGATGTGGGTCAACATGTAGGAAAGAATTCCCAAGACAATACAATCCCAACTTTTTATTTTTTATTTTTAAAGAGAATATATGTGGATACGAAAAAAGGGACAAAAAATCAAATAGTGCTTATTTCTGAATGATTAACTTATGGATGGTTCTTGTTTTAATCCTAATATTTTTTCTGTATTTTTCAGAATTTGTCAAATATTCCTTTCATCTTTCCCATCCCTCTTATATTTGAACCTTTGTCAAATATTCAAAGCTTGATTTCAACCATGCAGATCCTAGCCCTGTCTCAGCTTTTTGAAGAAATATTTGTAAAATCCCCGTAATTATTATGGTATAAAATCCACAAATAATATAATCTAAATATAATGTAAGATAGATATAATGCTATCACTATAATAAAAGGGAAATAAAACAAGTTATGACAGAATAATATGCATTTAAAAATATAAATGGTTGCCCTGACCGGTTGGCTCAGTGGATAGAGCATCGGCCTGTGGACTGAAGGGTCCCAGGTTCGATTCCGGTCAAGGGCATGTACCTTGATTGTGGGCACATCCCCAGTAGGGGGTGTGCATGAGGCAGCTGATCGATGTTTCTCTCTCATCGATGTTTCTAACTCTCTATTCTTCTCTCTTCCTCTCTGTGAAAAATCAATAAAATATATTTAAAAAAATATATAAATGGTTGAACCTAACTACATTAGATGCAACAATGAAATCTCTTGACCCTCCTACCCTAGATGGAAGCATGGATTCAGCAGCTTCCAGTACAGGCCGATGCAGGTGTGTGGAGAGAAATTGAAACACCTTGATCTGCATGGATGTCAGGGATTTTGTAAAAGAGGAAAAGTTGGTAAAGTTCTGGCAAAACGAAGCACAGGTTCTCTTGATTTACGCAATGGTTTACTAATTGTGAAAGTCTTCACCTACTAAGTATCCTACATTGCATTCCTACTCAATGGACTTTAGGTTTTAATCACTGCTCATTGGAAGCAGGTTTTTTGCTTGTGAATGGCATCTGAAAGTTAGGCTGAAGGTGAGGCAGTTCTTCGGGCAGGACCATTGGATGCCTTGCAAGATACTTGCATCTTAAGCCACATCTTCACAAAATGCTTACAGAACCCCACACTAGGACAACCAAGAAACCCCCATGCATTTCCACAGTTCCTTTCCGGGAAGCACCACCACGTGTCAGGATGCCCTGTGTAGCCAGTTCTGCATTTGTGGCCTCCCTCTCACCGGTGGCCACCAATCCTTCCCATCATTCCTGCGCCCGGAGTACATGCCAACTCCTGCCTCTGTGCTCGTGAACACACCGATTCGTCTACCTGGGGTGTCCCACCTTCTTAGCTTCCTGCCCGAATGTCATCACACTTCATCAAATCTGAGACGCCTTTGACGTCTGTGACTTATGTGCCACCAGGAGAGAAAAGGTGCTGCCAAGAAACTGATGGCATGTCATTGAGTGTAAGATGCACTCTGATTTCTGAGATATAAAATGTCACAAAAAGTGTATTTAGAATCGGTGGAATCTGGTCTTTGCCCTTCAGAGTGGGGCTGCTTTAGGGAGGCTGTGGTCCTAGTAAAAATGGATCCAGCCTCTGAGCCAGTGGCCTCGCTCACCCACTGGCTCCAGCACTTGGAGCAGAGGTGCCTCCCTTTACTCTTCAACTGGGGATAAGGATTAGGTTCTTGGAGATTTAAACAAGGTGATTCATATAAAGCACCCAGATCTCTGTCTGGCACAATTGGAAGCCCTTAGTGATTGTTGTCATTTATTACTAGAGGCCCAGTGCATGAAATTCATTCAGGGGTGGGTCCCTGGGCCTGGCCGGTGATCAGGGTCAACCAGGGCCTTCCCGCTGCCAGCTGGGGCCTTCCTTCTGCACCAGCCACTGGTGCTCAGCACATGCCATAGCAAGTGATCAAACTCCCATTCTCCCAGTCGAACTCCCGAGGGGACACTTTGCATATTATCCTTTTATATATATATATAGATTATTAATAATGGGCAACTTTAATGTCACCTACACTGTCAATTTGTCCCCGATTCTCTCAATCAGAAGCAGCCCTTCCTTTGTGTGATATCTTGGGAGCCTCACACCCACATGCACCATCCCCCCAACCTCGCTCATCATTAAGATGTTCAACAGGGTTCCCAGACTCTTCTTTGGAAAATAGTATTGACATTTGTGTGTACATGTGCGTGCATGTGAGCACACATGGAGCCCTGAGAGGGGAATCAACGTGCTCACTTTCTGGAAATAGTGGCTAACATTTACTCAGTGCTGACTCTCGGCCAGGCTCCGTGCAAGCAAGCACTTCCCTGGCATGGACTTCCTTAATCTTTGTGAAATTCCTGTGAGGTGGGCATGGCGTATTCTAAATCCACAGCCAGAGAAGCTACAGTTTAGCTAACACAGCTAATGGGACAGAGCTGGGCTATGACCAAGGGTCTCGGGTCCCAGGGCCCCAAATCTGAACCAATGGCATAGCTTCGGTTCACTAACTCAGTGTCAGAACCACGTCTGTAACCAGCCAGCTTGTCTTTCAAGTTCATGCGTCTTTCCTGCCATTTCCCTACCAAGGAGGTTTATTTAATGACCCCTCACATTTAGGGGTTGGATACAATAATATTTGATCATTTCTAGCAGCTTCTTAGTACTGAGTCAAACTGTTAGAAAGAGAAGACCCTTGAATCTATCATTTCAATCCCAAATAGTGAGCCGGGTAAAGTAGAGAGAGGGGAGAAGGTGGGGTTTTATTAATGCGTCCAGCCCGGCTCCATATCGGGATGGATTTCTGACGAGAAGAGCAGACCAGCACTCTGATGAAGCGAGCCTCATTACGGTAGACATGTGGCTCCTCAGATAAACAGCCTCACTCTGTCTGCTTCTCCGGGGAGTGATACAATACAGCAGCCTTACCTTTGATGGCTTGAAGTCCAGAAACCAAACTCTAGATTTTTGTTGGGGTTTTGTGGATTCAGCCCCTTTCTTCTCTTCTCTCCCCAGTGATTCATGGGCCTGAAAACAGAGCAAAGATGATGAAAATTGTAACCAACAGCTTAGTAAATATGCAGGTCATTTTTCCTTCTTATTTTCTTTGAAAAGATGGCATTGCAAATTGCCAGCTCTTCCCCCCAAGGCAGTGAAGGTGGAACTGTTAAGAAATGTGTGGAGCTGCCAGAATCCCGCTGAGCAGCCCCCAACATCTGGAATTCAAACTGTTGCAGACACTGGGAGTGAGAAATCTAGGCTCCTGCTGTTGCCAGCAGCAGATAGAGTCATGCTCATTAGGGCTCAGAGTGATGTCCAGGGATTCCTCTGACCATTAGAATGCTGATCCTCTTGTGGAAGTCTTGCCTCCTATTGCTGAAATCTCAGAAAAGAGCACGGAGTGCTGTCTACAATAGGGAATGTTTTCCGCTGTACATAATTTCTCAATTAAAGGTACTTTTATTTAAGCACACAGACATCTGCTATACCAGAAAGATCTGCTTACTCAGAACTCAACCAAACCAAAATGTTTAGTTGGTCAACAACGGATGGTCATAATGATGAGCCTGTTTGTGTTATAATATCTTTATGTATCTTTTCAGTCATCAAAGAAAGATTAAATTCTGTTAAGTGAATTTTTAGTCGTTTGAACTTGTATTTGAATTATTAATCATATAAAGTGCCCAGCTCGCTGTCTGACACAATGGCATAAGTTTTAACTATTTCAGTCCAGGATGGCAAATGCTACCTTCAAGCAGACCTGCCAGGTACCCATGGTGGCCACCCTTGGCTGATGAAGGAGCTTTCTTCCAGACCACCTGGCCTTATCCTACAAACCACTAAAATCCAGGTCACACTCATGCTAAAATGTGGAAAAAATACCTATTTCCATTAGGTTAACTGATAAGATTTTGTAAAAAGATTATTTAGTTATGAGCTAGATAAATAGGATTTTGTTGATCTTGTGGATTGCAACTCAATATGCTATTAATATGTCTTTTATCTAATTGTAGGTGTTTTCTTCAATGCGGGTAAAACTGAGCAAAACTATGTACTACTAGGCGACTGGTGAACTTAGGTAATATCAGTAATATAAAGTCAAACACATATTTTAAAGAGTTAAAATGTGATTAAATTAATTTGGTATACAGGGTGTCCCCAAAAATGTATATACACTTTGACAGTTGATAGCTCAATTTTGAAAATGAAATGTATTTTAATAAGCACTGCCTTTATAATAATTTAAAGTGTGTATATACATTTTGGGACACCCTACATTATAACAAAATTTATAGAATCCATTATATATATATATATATATTAGCAAGAGACTGCACCATAATTAACAGCAGTAGCTAACACAGAAGAAGTATGTGCTACATTTATAGAACTTCATGTGCTATTTTTTAATGAACTATACATATTATGAAATGCACACTTTAAGTTTCAATACATACATTCATATAACCCACAGACCTGTCAACTTCTCAAGATATGAGCTAGTTCCATCATCTCATGAAGTTCCCGTGTGCCCCCTTCCCTGCCAATCACAGCCCGCCCACCCCTGTCTGCCAAGAGCGTCTGCTGCCTAACTTCTGGCACTGAGATGGGTTTGCCTGCTCTAGAACTTTGTGTCAATGGGGTCCCACAATGTGAGCTTTTGTATCTGGATTTTACTACTCAACAGAAAAAAAAAGTATTTTTAGATTCATACATATGATTACATGTAACATTAGTTTGTTTCTTTTTCATTGCTGATTAGTATTCTATTATGTGAATTGGTTTATCTATTTTCCTAAGAATATATATTTAGATTGTTTTCAATTTAGAATTATTATAAATAAAGTTGTGATGTGAACATTGATACAAGCCTTTATGTGAATATTAGAAGCTCAACAGACACGAATCTGTGTGCCAGTAGCTCACCAGTAGCTCACCAGTAGCTCGCTGCTGCCCTCCTGTAGCTCCCCCCACTCCTCCCACCCCCCTCATAGCTTGCTGCCCTGCCCCCTCCTGTAGCTCTCCGCTGCCCGCTTGTAGCTCACTGCTCCACCCTCCTGCTGATCCATGACCCGATCGTTATGTGGTCGGTCATTACACTTCACGGCATAACGGCCATTTGCATATTACATATTTATTATATAGGATATGTTTTCATTTTTTTCTTGGGTAAGTATGGAACAGTAAAATTACTAGGTCGTTTATAAATTATATTTTGTTTACCTAATAATCCTGTAAAATAAGATCAGAAATGCTCATTTCTTTAAAAGTCAAAGATACAGAAAAATGTCTGGAGCAAAACAACTTTGCAGATCAGAATTTACTAATTTATTTGCATGCGGCTTAACTTCTAAAAAAAGAACACAGATCACTACCAAAGTCTATAAATTTAGGCTTCAAAGAATGAAAACCGCTAATCATCCGAGAGATGCAAATCAAAATGACAATGCAGTACCATCTCACACCTGTCAGAATGGCTACCATCAACAAATCAACACACAACAAGTGCTGGCGAGGATGTGGAGAAAAAGGAACCCTCGTACACTGCTGGTGGGAATGCAGACTGGTGCAGACATTGTGGAGAACAGTATGGAGTTTCCTCAAAAAATTGAAAATGGAACTGCCTTTTCACCGAGCAATCCCACTCCTGGGAATATGTCCTGAGAATCCCAAAACACTATTCCGGAAGAATAGATGCACCACTATGACCATGGCAGCATGATCCACACTAGCAAGTGACTTATATGCAAGCATAGAGGCCTAACCAATGAACACAGACAACAGGGGGGTGAGGGCATGAGTGGGGTGGATGGGGGGTAATGTGGGGATAAGGACACATATGTAATTACTTAATCAATAAAAAATTTTAAAAAATTAAAAATAAAAATAAATAAATAAATGATAAAATTCATGTCCAAGTCTAAAAAAAATGAATGAAAACCAATTTTAAGGATACCCACATTTATAATAGGAAAAGGAAAAGAAGTACAGTTATAAATATTAGAATATAGAAGACAAAATTGTAATTATTTTCAGATTCATTCTTTCTCTTACTAAAAAGCCAAGTGAAAAAAGAAAGGAATTTACAATAAGTTCAGAAAGATGGCCAGGAATAAATATGCAAAAAATCAGTCGCTTTCCCATGTGGTAAAGATTGCCAGTTAAAAAAATATGGTGTAACATAAGATCCTATTCACAGGAATAACATAAAAAAATACACTAATAACTGGCAGTAAAATTTTTAAAAATGCAGGGCCAAATTTAAAGAAAAAAGCAGAATTTTTCAGAGGTTCACGCTAGGAATAAAGGGGAGTCATGGTTATTGAAATAATGCCAATTAAACTGGGAGATACCCTGTGGAAGAGGCAATATAGCAACTCCTAATCATTAAAACTGTAGCTCCCATTTGCTTAGTTATCAGTGGCCATTCAGTCAGCAGAATCCTAGGTAATGAGACATAGTGCCGGCAAGTCCATTAGTAAGAATGAGGGGAGAAGAAATCTGAAGTAGGGAGTACCATAGGGATGCTACCCATGAGGCATGCTAATCTTTACTGTAAGGTTCTCCAGGTGGACGGCTTTCTTAATGGATTCAGACTTTAGGGATTAAGCATTTTTTTTTCCCCATGGAAACACATGAAAAAATATGAAAACTGTAACTCTGTTAGATTATTTTAAAGATATATTTTCATGTTCACCAGTTGCAAATACCAATATGGCACCCAGCAGCCTCATTGGTGGTTGTTGCTGTAGCTATAGTGAGTCTTCTCATCATTGTATCAGTTTGTTAAATTTTCCTCCTAATTGCACTATTGGAGGAAACTTCAACAAGCAAGAGTGTGAGTAGTATTCCATTGTATTTATGTACCACATCTTTTTTTTTTTTAATTTCCTTCACACTAGGAAGTTGTTAGCAAAGGAGCCAGTTACTTTTTTTTTTTTTTTTTAAATAATTCTACTGGTGTCAGAGAGGAAGGTAGAGGGAGAGGGAGATAGAAACTTCAATAATGAGAGAGAATCATTGATTGGCTGCCTCCTGCACACTCCCTACAGGGGATCAAGCCCACAACCCAGGCATATGCTCTGACTGGGAAGTGAACCCTGACCTCCTGGTTTATGGGTGGATGCTCAACCACTGAGCCACACCAGCCGGCCTATACCACCTCTTCTTTATCCAGTCATCTATCTCAGCCATCAGAGAGGATCCATTTCTGACAACATGGATGGGTCTTTAGACTATCACGCTAAGTGAAATAAGTCAGACGGAAAAAAGTCCGGATGATTTCACTCAAGTGGAGTATAAAACTGAAAGCGACAAATGAACAAACAAACAAAAACTCATGGACACAGACAACAGTGCGGTGGTTACCAGAGGGAAAGGGGGTGGGGGAGGTAGAAAAGGGTAAAGGGGACTAAGTATATGTGATGGAAGGAGACTTGACTTTGGCTGGTGAACACACAATGCGATACACAGATGATGTGCTATAGAATTATATACTCGTAACCTATATAATTTTATTAACCAATGTCACCCTAGTAAATTTAATAGCGTTTTTTAGAAGAGTGCTGATGTCCTCTACTCACACAGCAGATCTCCGAGAGGGGCAGCCGCCGCACATACTAACAGCCTTACTGTCTAGCTGCCTTTGAATGGGACCTCGTGATATTTTAAACCTAAAGTGAGAGCATGGAACTCTAGCTATGATTCAAACAATAGGCACCGATGGCTCTTACAGCTGTTGTTAGTCTAAGAAAGACAAAAGACAGTTTCTTTGATTTAACGATTTCTGACATTATTTTTCACAAAGTCATGTCTGCTGTAAACAGCCCACTGACTCTTTGAGGACTAACTGTACCCACAGGGCAGATGAGGGCAGGGCTCGGCACACTCTCTATAAAGAGCCAGAGCTAATATTTTAGGCTTTGCTGGCCACACGGTCTCTACCTCACCTCCTCAAATCTGCCAGGTATCAGAAAAGCAGCCACCCACAATAAGTAAACAGATGAGGATGGCTGTGTTCCAACAAAACTTTATTTAAAGTTAATTGCATGTAATGAAATTAAATTCCAATTGCATGCAATTTACGTACTATGTTCTTCTTTTGATTTCCCCCCCCCAAACAATTTAAAATGTAAAAGCCATGCTTAGCTCCTGAGCTGTGTTAGGTGGTAACCCAGATTTGGACAAGGGCCCATCGTTTGCCAATCCCAGGATGATGACATTCATTGATTATTAATACCCTTTTGACAAAAACTCTTAAGGAGGCTGGGTGTTATATAGCACTGTGGTCAGGAGTCAGGCACTGGTGTCAGACCAGCATTATTGCTTTGCTGTGCTTCTTAGAGTTGTGTGACCTTAGGCCAATTATTTAACCCACCTAACCTCAGTCTCCTCACCTGTAAAATGGGGTGTTAATAGCACCAAGTCATGGGATTGTAAGTGGCTGGCGCATAGGCAATGTTCATTCCATGGAAGCACTGGCTGTATGTTGATATTGAACTTGGGTGGGAAGAAGGCCTACTAGAGCTCTTAGGGTCGGGCACCTCCTACCCTGGTGTCCCTGCTTCATAATCGCACTCTAGTTCAACCCTCGTAAACACGAGGGGCAGACTCTGGACTTGTCTTCCCTGTGATCACTACGGCCACACCTACAGGTTAACCGACAGGCCAGTAGGACTGCCTGGGAGCTCACCCCCCACTCCGCTCTGGACACTGCCGCTCCCACAGGAGACAGGAGGAGTTCCTCCTGCTCGAGGCTCTGGGTCCAAATAATTGCCAGGAAAGTGACTAAAATTATTTTTTAACTTTTTCTCCTAGTTTGGAGCAGGCTGCCCATTCAGAAAATTGGATATTTGGTGAATTAAGTTTTAGTGTATTGACGTATAGGTGTCCCCTGTTCTCACTTCAGGCACGTGGTCTTTCCTTTATCACTCCAGGTGCTGTTCTTCCTTTTAAAACTCTTCTTTCCATGTTGCTAGCCTCAGAGGTCTTTTCCCGCCCACCCAGAAGTCACCACCTTAAAGCAGGGAAGAGTCCCTTTCCACCTCATACCCTGGTGATGAGCATCTGAGTAATTCCTCCATGAGCGGTCTGTGCCTGCAGGTGTTGTGCACTAGCCACAGTTCCTTGAAACACGCACAGCCCGAGGTGAGTTTACTAACGTGCCCGGTCCTTCTGAGACCTGGCTTTTGCCACCCTGGCATGTTGTTTTATACAGATATAATGACCTTGACCTACATTTCCTCCTAAAGAAGCACCCCAGACCCAAAGGCATTCTCCACTTACTCCTGTTTGCAAATTGACTTATTTTCCTCCCACCATCATGATACAGGTATCTGCGACTAAAGAAGCTGACCTGTACAGGTACATGTGAGTCAGATGACATAAACTATAGGCAAGAGTGAACACGTGTGGATGCTGTGTGAAGGGCAGAAGGCGGACCCAGGACAAAGGTACTATTTAAACCAGGGCTTGAAGTATTTCACAGAAATTGAATTTTGTAGCTATTGCCATTTCATTAAATCATTACATCAGCAAACTTTTCAGGAAAGAGCCAGACTTTGCAGTCCGCATGGTTTCTGTCCTAACAACTCTACTTTCCCATTGCCACAGGGAAGCAACCATACATGGCATGTCAAAGAAGACCCTAGGTGCTGTTCCAATAGAACTTTATTTACAAAAACAGGTGCAAGATCAGATTGATCCAAGGGCCATACTTTGCTGATGCCTGAACTGATCTATTTGATTTCATATTAAGCAGATGATATATATATTTTTTAATCTCTACCTAGTCTTAAGTTTGATCAGTAGCTGGTGCCATCTTTGTGTCTTTAAATATTATCTTTTGAAGTAACTCAGCAGGTTGTACTGTTTTGAAATGGCCAAGTGTGCTTTGATTTTCCCAGGTATGCAGCCCTTTCATAATACTGAGAACTGCCGACATCTCTAAGATGAATATTTAATGAAGACATCAATCATAAAATAGTTACTAAATTCTCACTTGGAAAAATGCTTCAGTGCACTAAGGAAACTTAGATTAAAACCCTAATTGCAGCAATGATAATGGATAATGGTCTTATTTATTTAGCACTTATGTGATTGGCACTGCTAAACCTTTGTGCCTTAAAGGAGATGGATGTTATGATCCCTATTATAAATTTGAGGGACCTTAATCCCTATGGTTTTAAATGATGTGTGTAGTCTCCAAATATGTCAGAACTCAACATGGGTTGGTTATGGGATTGGCTTTGGGCATCTGTAAGAAGAAAATCAACAACTCCTAACCTCACTTTCTAAAGGGGTAAGGAAGGGGTTGGTTTCACTGCGTTTTAACATCCCTTCAAATATACTTATTTGAAATAATATTCAGCCCCAAAACAATAACTTGAGTATGTGTCAGACACTGCTAAATTCTGATGACAGCTATTTTTCCATGGAATTTGCTTTCTAGAAATAAGAACTGTATTTCTCATAGAACACAGGATATATTTTACAACTCTGAAGAAAAGAGCAATTTCCCTAAGGACAAAGCTGTTCTTATTAAAACATAGTATGGGCCACAAGGTTTAAATATAATACTTACAGCTTGTATGCAGTAGTGTAACTAATGAAGAAAATAAATCCCCTAAAATTTAAGTGGGGGCTTTTATTTAAAAGGAAAAAGCTATGAAAGAACTGAAAATATTTCATTTAAATGTGAGTTGAAAACAAAGTCCCAGCTAATGACAACAAATGAACTTGAGTAGGAAACAATAAAAAAGAGTTATTTGTGCTGGAGCCAATCTGTGCAGAAGTTTTAAGGTTGCAAGCAACAGAAACCAAATATGGCAAATATAGCAAATTTATTAGAACAGTATGGGGCCATAGAGTCGGAAGACTAACATAATTAAAGGGAAATTGGTATGCCAGACTTGGGAATACCCAGAACGAAGGATTCATGGAGGTTAACAATCATCTCCTATCTGGAACAACCTGGTTCAAGATGCCAGAAACATTTTCTTCTCTCCTTATATCAGTTGTTAAAATTAAAACCCTGGGAAGGAGCACCTGAGGTTGGGGGTTTATTCACAGCCAACTCCCTTTCCCATGCTAAGAAAAGAAAGTACTTTCCCCCCACTAGCTTTCCTAGAAAGAGATAACCCCTAGGATTATCCTATTACCAACACTACATACGAATGGAAAGAGAGGATCCTTATAAAGAGAAGGGAATAGAATGGGCAGGCAAAGGAAAAAGTGTCCCTATTAAGAATATTATCTCAAAACAATCAATTGATAAATCAGATCACACCCAAATCTTTGATTTATTCAGATAAATTCCAGAGTTCAGTGTCAAATGATACCAGTTTATTCCATTTGGCCAAATCTGATCTTAGATAATTAGCTTTCATGTTTCCAAATTATTCCTAAAATGCAAATTGGATTCCTAATTTCCTTATCCTGAACAGTAGTAAGATATAATTATGTGCTATTAAACACCTGCTAAATTAAAATGAGGTGGGTGGGGGAACAAGGATTATGGAGTAATTGAATATTGCTGTTGTGGGAAGTGAAGTTGATTTTCACCAGAAGAAAATGCCAGCCAGAGGTGCTGTCTAAGCCTTTGTTTCAGGACAACTCGCACTTGGGCGGGTGTGATGTAGCGCCAGGTGTGTTCAGCCTCTTCACTGCATGAGCCTCTGATTGAGCTCAGGAAGCTCAGTGCGATGCATGTGAAGTAACAGTTGATGATGAATGAAGACCTTCCTTGACTTCTCCTACCTCCTGGAAGAAATCTCCTGTCCATTCAACATTTTCTGAGTGCCTACTGTGTGCCAGTAAGCTAGGCTAACCCTGGAGTGTTCCAGGAATGAAATACTCATGGTTTCAATACGAGGGAAGAGCTCGGTCTAGTTGGGGAAGCAGACAAGGATGATAATATGATGATGGAAACAGAAGCTAAATGCACATTAGGTGCTATGGGAGCATAGACTAGGCTCATATCCACCTTGAGGTTCTAACACAGAATCTCTGCAAGGTGAGGCATCCTTCTCTCTTACTGGGAATATAGCACAGTGGTTCCCCAAATACTGTCCCCTGACTGGCAACCGAAGCCTCACTTAGGAACTTGTTATAAATGCAAAGTCTGGGGTCCCTCTCCAGATTTCCTGAAGCAGAAACTCTGTCCTAATAAGCCCTTCAGGTGAGTAATTTGGATATGCCTCAAGTGTAGGAGCCACTGACACATCAAAATGGTCAAGAGTACAGACTTTCCTATCAGATCAATAGTTCTTGATTCCAACTATGTGTGAACCACCTGGGGATTTTTAAAGGTCCTGATGCTCAGACAAAATTATCTAAATAAATTCTCCAGGATTGGGGCATGGGCCTCTCTCTATATCTGTACACACATAAATATGTATTTAATTTTTCCAACTGATTTGAATGCTAGATTAAAGTTGTCTAAATTCAACCTTCAATTGTTGAAGGCCTTCTAGGTTACAAAGCGGTAGGTTGAGAACAGATGTGAACAAGAAAAAGAAAGAAGAGCAATAACATCTTTTTTTTTTTCAATATTGCAGACCAGACACTGAACAAAGAGCTCGAGATACAAAGAAAGAATAAAAAGAAATGATGAAGGAAAGGAAAGGGAAAGAGGAGGATAAGAGAAAATAGAGCTAGTGAGCTATTAGTCACTCTACAAACATTACCTCATTCGGTTCTCATGACAGTCCTTCCAAGAGGTTGATATTAGACTCATTTTAAAGATGAGAAAACTGAGACTTGAAAATAATAGTAATTTATCAAGACTATGAAGCTAGCTAGTAAGTAGCAGAGTCAATAGTTGAACCAAAGGTTGTCTACCTCTGGATCCCATGCCCTTTCTTTGCTTACTGAAAGGCTGTGTAACACAGTGGAGGGCACGTGGGCTCAACCAGACTCCTCATCATCAAACCCTGGCTCTTTTACCTTTGAACTCTGTAACTGTCAGCAAATTACTTAGCCTCTGCCACTGTAAACTGGAGGCATTAATGGCACGTAGATTGTTGTAAGGTCAGGCGAGTTGATGGAAATAAAGCTTTAGAACAACATCTGGGCCGTTGTTAAGTGCTGATGCATTTGCTAGCATATTAAACATAATTTTAAAAATCACAGGACTATTACAACAGGCACCTATTATCATAAAAATCTTATATCATAAAAGCCTAATATGCCAAGTGTCCAGCCAGTTGTCCAGTCAACTAATCAAAGAATAATATGCTAATGGTATGCTAAGGCAGCTCAATTGCTCACTATGACGTGCACTGACCACCAGGGGGCAGACACTTCAACCGGTAGATTAGCTTGCTGCTGGGGACAGGCTGATTGAGACTGAGTGAGATGGGCCGGACATGCCCTAGAACCCTCCTGCAGTTCCCCCACCCCCTGCTGGCCTACCTCCTGGGTTCCTCCCCAGTCCCAATTATGCACCGTTGGGGTCCCTCAGTCTGGCCTGCACCCTCTCGCAATCTGGGACCCCTCGGGGAATGTCAGAGAGCCAGTTTCAGCCCAATCCCACAGGCCAGGCTGAGGGACCCCACTGGTGCATGAATTTTTGCACCAGGCCTCTAGTCATTTAATGAAAGGAGACATTCAAATCAGTTGATTACAATATGACCATTTTCATGAAAGTACAAAAGACTTCAGATGAAGTTGCAATTGACTACACTAATATTAAAATGGAAAGTATACTCTTGCCCTGGAAATCCCACTTTCGTGAATCTTTTCTAGTAATGGGAAAATTTCAGTGGAAATGTAAGTATGAATGCATTTGTTGCACCATCAGAAAAAGATGAGGAGGACATGAAGAGTTGATAGAGAAAAGAGGAGAAAAAACACTGGAAGCAAAACACACACACACAAATGTCTATCAATATAACGTATGGTATATCTGTAAATAGAATATTATACAGTTGTTTGAAAAGTTGTATTTCCCCTATATACTTAAAGGGATAGCTATTATATTATTAAACAACAACAACAAAAAGCAAGTTGCAGTGTATATAATGTTGTGTGGTTCCATTTAGAAAATGAACAAAAGGCCTACATAGGTTTGTACAAATTTACGCAAGCATAAAAAAATGGCGGGGATAGTTTCATACCAATTTTGTTCCAATTATTGCTTTAGACTTTAGAATTAGAGGAATAGATGGGGGTTGCTAGCTTCTTATTCATTTTGTTGTTATTTTTGTTTATTTGATAAGTGAAGAAGAAGTAATGTTTGAGATAGTACCAAAACTTTTAGCATAACTTTAGTACACCTTTAACACTCTGACTCTCCCCAAAAATTAAGAGTTTCTGGAGGTCAGGAGTCCCCTTATGTTCATCTCTCAACCTCCAGGGGTAGCACAGATGAAGGCATATGGATACTGAGAAGTCCTGTATGTTGGGTTGAGCTGCACTGTTGGGAAATCTCTGAGCAAAGTGTTGACATGGGGCATGAAGGAAAAGGGGTTGCTCAGGAATGGCCCCTACAACCAATAGGATTAGCTTCATTTTCTACTTCAGGGCCTTTGAGACCCAGTGGTGAGGGAGAAAATCAATATAGTCTTGATAATTTAGATTTGGTGTGTGAGTACCCTGGGGCCAATGAATTCAACTTTATTGCTTCGAGGTCTTCATTTGCAAAGCAGGATGGTTTGGGTCAGGTTTGCCAATGAATCCCGTCTATTCTCCATCCTGAGAAATTATGGAGATAAATGAAGTTTAAAAACATGAATGTTCTTGGCTTCCTTAGAAATAGGCACATGCAAATTACACAGGTCGCAAATAAGGTGCTGTGATTGAATAAATCAAATGTTGCTATTTGACTGAAATCAGAGTTCAGGAACATCCAGCTGTGCATTTCCTTGAATCTTCCTGCTATGAAAACATTTTGCAGTGCATATGCTTTGGGGAAAAAAAAATGTGCTTCTAGTCTCGATCATGGTCACCTGATGATTTGATCGGTAATCAACTAGAGTGCAGATGATGTGAAGAACTTATTACAGGGCAATGAAGCATGCTTAGAATTTATTGCCTCATGTCCTAGCAAGTGTGAAATATAGGCAAGCTCATTCTGTAGCACCTTGAAGTCATTTCAGAGGTAATAGATTAATTAGTCAGCTTCACTTAGCAAGCAAGCAGTGTTGATCATTTGTCATTTGTAGATGGATTTTTTTTCCTTCCTTTTTCCTCTTTGTCCCAAGAATGTGGGTGATTTAAGGAGAGAGGAGCTTCTGGATTTATTTTCACCCTCACAGACTCTGTACCTTGCCCACAATGGAGATCCAGATGATTTTGTGCAAAGCAATCCGATTCCATTTGCCACAGAGTACCTTGGCCTGACCGGCAAAAAGTGGGCCCTCCGATCTGTGCGCTAAATCAATAATCCAACCTCGTCTTCAGGCAAACTCGGCTTGAACCTGCAACAGAACTTTGGCCAAAAGATGCAAAGAAAATAAATAGAATTGAATATGGACTGGATCCACTGAAAACTACTACTTCTAGACTTATATTTCTCTTTTGAAAGCCTACTAAGAATGTCAAACAGAAAGAAAATGGACAACATCTTTTTAGATCTTTCTTATAAGATCAGAATTTTCTAAAAAGGTTCAGTTCTTAATGAATCTTCCTGGGAAATCCCCTGGCTCCGGATGCACACCATGAAAAACTTTGTTTAGAGCAAGCACTTAATGTGAGAATTGCCCGGCCTATTCCTGGATTCTCAAATTTGGGCCAGTGATAATCAGACAAGCATGTTTATTTTTGTCCATATGCTGGCAGTTCCAAAAATAAAAGATGTGACTCAAACTGTCTTCAGTAATAATTTATTGGCTGTTGTAAGTTCAGAGTAAGTGTCAGGCGTGGCTAAATTCAGGTGCTCAGACTTCGCCGTTAGGGATCTCTCTGTATCTCTCCTCTTTGCTATCTTCTGTATTGGCTTCAGTCAGCTTCTTGATTTGTTGTAACAAAATGGCCTCCAGCAGTTCTAAATGTACATCCTGGTAGAAGCAACACCATTATAAAGAGAATTCATTTTCATAATAATTTCATCAAAATCTGAAGGTTGTGTTTTACCAATCCGGCTTGTGTACATCCCTGAACCAAGGCATTAGGGGTGAGTTAATTAAGTGTTTGACCAGACGTAGCAGGCTAATATTTAAGTTGAAAATTTTGTATGGTCCTCAAATGATGTTATAAATACCTAAATGGCCCTTGGCAGAAAAAGGTCCCCTACCCCTGGTTTAGTCATATGGCTACTGCTGGAGTCAAGTTAGTAGATTCAATCCTACACAACTGTGTGGACTAAATTAAGGAGGGTTTCTTTTCAACAGACAAAAAATAGGCTATTATTAAAGAACAGGGAATGGATGATGAGCAGTAAAAAGGAACCAACCCACACAAAAATGTCCATCACTTGGAGACAGAGAAGTGAAGTCAAAGATGGTTCACATTCCCAGCATTTGCTTCAGTGGGGTCTCTCGTAGAATAATTAGACTATGATTCTACTAGAACTGTCAGGCTGTGGCAAAGAGCATTGTTGAGTAATTGGCTTATCCTCACCATCTCCTATTGATGTTTCCCTCCATGCCCCCGGAAAAGGTTCATACAACTCAACTGAGTGTCTTACATTGAAAATCATTACAA
>NW_006293809.1:1572747-1577445 GCF_000327345.1 Myotis davidii | reverse complement strand
GCCAGCTGGGCTCATTTTTATTCTCGCTGACAAAATTTAAATGCACCAGTGACCTCAATATTCTAAAGGAAAAAAGAAGTTCCAAGGTTCATGTAAAGTACTTTGAGACTGGAAAGGATTGTTTAAAGAGAGCCTGACTGTATGAATGCTTACATTTTTAAACAGCAAATTGAAAAGAGCAGAAATGGTAGTATTAAATTTTAATGTTAGGGAAATGAGCTCTATCAGGAGGCGTAAGGCAGCAGAGCTTGTAAAGTAATGTGCGTGCATTCAGATTTTAAATTCGTTCTAAATGCCATAGGGGCCATCTTTCATGACTCATATCTCAATGAGAGAGGAGACAGTTAAAGTCTCAGGAGGAAAACTGTAGCTAGAAGTCACACCTCCCCCACCCCATGTGGACTCTATGTTATGCTGTGAACCTCAGGAACCAAAGGGTTTATTCTAAAGTCCAACGACCTGTGCCCATGCCAGAGCTGGAAGTTTAATCCTCTCTCTTGGAAGATGAATAAAAATGCAAGAGGTTTGAGAGAGATGAAAAGACCAATGTAGTATCAAAGAAGAAGGTGACCCGAAACTTTAATACCATAGCTCATCTTCTAATTAAATAAGGAACCAGATATATGTCTGTTGTCAGACATTTCAGAGAGAGATGCTTCTCCCTCAGAGAGGGTAGATTTAAAAAGATATAGTCTCTATACTCTAGGTTTTGCAGTTTCTTTCATGGTCTTAAAGGAGGACGTACATGAAAATGAGCCCCTGAGTGTTCTCATAGCACTGTGTCCAGGCCCCTATCATAGAACTGCATTCATTTATTCACTCACTCACTTGTTTAAGAGATGTTTATTGGGTATCAGCTATGTTTCAGGCACTATGGACTCATCAAGGAACAAAACAGACAAAGCCAGTGGTTCCTGGAGCTTATAGCCCAAGACTCAAATAAAAACCAGCTAACAGGCAAATATCTATAATAATAAAAGCATAATATGCTAATTAGAAAAGACATCCTTCCAGCGGACCTTCTTGATGAAGCCACAGCTGGAGGGAAGCCTGGGTCCCAGGTGCCAGAGGGAAGCCAGTGCGGGCAGTCGGAGGAAGGAAGGCCTACTCTTGCTTGAATTTTGTGTATCGGGTCTCTAGTACTAAATAATTATGCAACAACTGACCCAATCTCTTCGATGTTATTTTATGAAGGATAAGGGAGTGGGGTCCTTTCTAGATTTAAAGGGATATAATTAAATGCAAATTGTGGAGCTTGATTTGATTCAGGTTTTAACATATCAATTGAAAAGATGACTTTGAAGCAACTGAGGAATTTTGTACACGAAAGTGGCCATGGATAACACATATGTAAACAAATAAGCATGCTGCGTTCTAATAAAACTTTATAAGGGTGGGCTTTGAAATTATACAGAGGAAGGAACTTCTTCACTTCCCTCTTGAGTATTCAGTATCTAACAAAGAAATAGTCTATTAGGAAGTACCCAGTTATATTGAGGTTATATCTTCCTGCATGTCTAGCTTTTTATTTGAAATGTTACTGGAGTGGTCTGTTCTGAAGTTCATGTCCAAGTACTATGGTCACAGCAATAGGTGGAGGTCATTCTGGTATGTCCAGTAATATTTTCTTTTAGAAATAGTTTTGAGGGTCATAGCAGCCTAGGTTTGAATCCCTTCCTTTCTACCTACTCTCTGAAACCCAGTTTCATCAGCTGTAAAATGGGTTGATTGTAACTGACTCAAAGTTTTTGAGAGAATTAAATAAAATAAGAAATGCTGAGAAAGCGATAAGCATTCAATGAACATTAATTGTTATTACTCTTAATACCATTCTTGGCAAGGTTCATATTACTGCATTTAATTTTATCAATAATTTCCAAATGTATCACTATTCTCTGAGGTTCTGCTAAATGCAAGGTGCTCTCCAACATACAGTAGAAAGTAGATGCATGAAAAAGAGGCTCTGTCTTCAAGGGCCTAGGTGGTGTGACAAGGAATTCACAGGGATGGGGATATATAAGCATTGTGTGCTAAGTTGGAAATAGGAAATGGGCTGAGATAGTCAAGGCAGGCTGCATGTAGGTGGCGAGCCTTGGTGTACACTTTTGATGTAGAGTTGGGAGTTTGGTACAAAATAGAATTGTGTATTAAGTGTAGGGGAAAGAGAATCTCAAAGAAATGGATTAATGTACATGTTGTACTTTTCTTAACAACAACTCTGTGTTGAATACCAACAGAACACCTGATAGGTATGAAGTGTAATTGTGGAATGAGTGACTTCTTGAAGAAAGACGATATCCTTGGACTATACCTTTTTTTTATAAGAGCTCTATAATTTATTCTGCAAAAACACTTTCCTCGATAAATTATTAAATCCAGCTATAGTCAAAAGCTAATATTAAATGCCCATGTTAGAAAAAAATTGAATAATCAAGTTGGTATTTTCAAGATGGATTACAATGAGTCTCAAACCAAAATTCATCTACATAAAGGTCCTCGTTTCATAAGAAGGCTTTGCATATTGGCTCTATTCACTCTTTTATACCTAAATCATTTTTGAAATAAACCAGAGCCTAAGTAATTAAAATATTCCATGCAACAAAGCTTTCTTGGGTAACTATGTGCCAAACACTCTGTTAAGATCTGGTGATTTAAAAAAAGATAAGAAATAATTCCCATACAAATTTTCATTATTTTAACACATTTTTAATTTCTGTGGTGGTTGATAACCCTTTCCATTGGCCACATCTACCGAAACTATCCTTCTACCCACATCGGTGAGCTTCAGTGTCTTTCTCTGACAGTGCGTGGCATCAGTCCCTCAGAGGAGCTGTCGACTTCGGGGTTCTTAGTTTTTAGGCTCTGTTGGTTGTGCAGAGAGTCTGTGTGACTCAGCTTCCATTGTCCAGCTATGCAAGTTCCCTCCATTAATGAAATCCAGAGGTTTGTTTGTACCTAGCACGCTAGACTCGCCCGTGTTGCAGTGTTTACAAGGAGGACTGAGGTGAATCCAAGGAGAGAGGGAGGGAGTCACAATTCTGCTGTTTCCTTCTCATCATCTCAGTGACTTTATCTAACGTTCATCTTAAGAGTCAAAGTTGAGCTCCTTTGCTTATGTTTAAGGTATATTTGCATGTTCTCCTCTGGACTGTCTGTTCATATTCATTGCTAAAAGGAGTGTGGGACTCGTTTCCTTTGACGCTCTTTATGTTTTAGGATTATTAATCTTTTGGTATGAATGCAAATGTTTGTTTCCTTATTTTGTAATTTACATTTTTACATTGCTTATGGTGCTTATCTTTAAGAGATCAGATTCACTAGTCTTTTTCTTTTTTGCATCTGGATTTTGAATTATATTTAGAAAAGCTTTCTGCATATTTCAGTTACAGAGGGACTTAGCAATGTTTTTTTTCTAATACTTGTATTATTTCATTTTATTATTTGCATCTAAAAATCTTTGACTACTTGGAAATAATTGTGTACAGTGTGAGGATTATACCCAATTTTATCTTTTTCTGTATAGCAGTCCAGTTATTCAAACATTGCTTATTAAAATGTCCATCTTTACCCAATTGATTTTCAATTCAGAATTTATTGCACACTAAATTTATATATACGATTGTATCAATCTCTAGATTTCCTTTTTGACTCATTGTTCTCTATGTCCACTCATGCACCAATAGCACCATTTTAATTTGAGAGGCTTTAAATGTGTATCACTATTTGGTAGGGTTAGCTTTTCTCCACTCCACCTTTATTCTTCCTTTTTAGGGTTTTCCTGACATTTTTTGCCTTTTTGTTCTGCCAAATAAACTTTATAATAAATGCTTTTGTACTTTTACTGGGATAATGTTGAATGTATATATTGGGTTACAGAGGACTGACATTTTTATGGTTATCACATCCTCTTATAATGCTGTGTCTTTCCTTTGGTTGATGTTAGTTTTGTGTCCCTCGAGAGTATCTTACAGTTTCCATTATAGCTTTTGAACATTTCTCATGTTTACACCTAGGTATTTTGTCCATTCATTCATTTATATTTCCCTTCTCTTCCATATATCTTATATATGTATATAATAGTGGCCCGATGCATGAAATTCATGCAAGGGGCTTGGCCCTCACAGCTTGGCCCTCACAGCCCGGCTGCCTCACAGCCCCATGGCCCTGCAGCCCTGCAGCCCCACTCATTGGTTGTCCCAGAAGGTAGTTCCAAAGGTCGTTCTGCAGTTTGGTCTAATTAGCATATTAGCTCTTTATTATATAAGATGTATATACTACAGGCCCGGTGCATGACATTCCTGCATGGGTAGGGTCCCTAGGCCTGGCCAGTGAACAGGGCTGATCGGGACTTTCCTTCCCCTGGCTGCTGACTGCCAGCCAGGGCCTTTCTTTGCCCTGCATTACCCCCTGGTGGTCACAGCACGTCATAGCAAGCGGTCAAACTCTCAAGGGAACAATTTGCATATTAGCCTTTTATTATATAGGATGTAAAGGCTATTGGTTTTAGTGTTTGCTGGGAGCCGGTCCATCCTTGCTGTTTCAAGGGACCTGTCATATATGGCATACTGTTCTTAATATATTTGCTCACCTTCTTGGCACTAAGTGTTTTAACCAAGGTCACCTCTCTGAGAAAGGTTGTTTCCCCAGGTAGAGATTTTCCCCTGAAGTTAGGGAGGGAATAAAACCCCTTCACTAAGT
>NW_006293809.1:1568581-1570365 GCF_000327345.1 Myotis davidii | reverse complement strand
GTGGAGGTCAGATTGGGGCAGGGCTGGCCCCGTGGGAGGGGCTGCGGGTGGTTGGCCGGCCCCTGGTCAGACTCCCGGGCGAACTCCTGGTCAAAGGGACAATTTGCATATTACTCTTATATTATATAGGACTAGAGGCTCAGTGCACAAAATTTATGCACAGGTGGGGGGTCCCTCAGCCCGGCCTGCACCCTCTCCAATCTGGGATCCCTGTGGGTTCGGGCCTAAACCATCAGTTGGATATCCCCCTCATTCCAGGAGCCTGCACCCTCTCCAATCTGGGATCCCTGTGGGTTCGGGCCTAAACCATCAGTTGGATATCCCCCTCGCATTCCAGGACTGCTGACTCCTAGCTGCTCACCTGCCTGCCTGCCTGATCACTCCTAACTGCCTCTGCCTGATCACCCCCAACTGCCCTCCCTGCCAGCCTGGTTACCACTAACTGCTCTTCCCTGATGGCCTGATCACCCCTAACTGCCTCTGCCTCGGCCCCCGCCACTGTGGCTTTGTCTAGAAGGATGTCCAGATGGATGTCCAGAATATGTCTGGTCTAATTATCATATTACCCTCTTATTAGTATGGATTACTTCCTATTATGGCATAGTTCCTTAAACTATAAGAGGAAACAGTAATTTTAATTATCTCATGATTTTCTTGTGTGTAAATAATGTAAAATATGTAAAATGATTAGTGCAGTTCCTGAAATGTAAAAAAACAAACAAAAAACCACAATCAATATTACTTTTATTGTACAATTAGTTATTTGATTATATGTGTGTGTTTATATATATGTATGTATGTATATATATATATATAAAAATTCATTTGTTTGATAGAACATTCTAGAGCAGTGATGGCGAACCTTTTGAGCTCGGCATATCAGCATTTTGAAAAACCCTAACTTAATTCTGGTGCCGTGTCACATATAGAAATTTTTTGATATTTGCAACCATAGTAAAACAAAGACTTATATTTTTGATATTTGTTTTATATATTTAAATGCCATTTAACAAAGAAAAATCAACCAAAAAAATGAGTTCGCGTGTCACCTCTGACACGCATGTCATAGGTTGGCCATCACTGTTCTAGAGTTAAGTAACATTTTTTAATATCAAGATTTGTGCATCTGTAACTAGGAATTAGGTTGGTTAAAATCACTTTCTAAAGCCTGGCTGGTGTGGCTCAGTTGGTTGAGCATTGTCCCATGCATCAGGAGCATTGTCCCATTCAATTCCTGGTCAGGTCACATGCCCAGCAAGCAGGAAGCAGCCAATCCACATTTCCATCTCTCCCTCTCCTTACCTCTCTCTGAAATAAATAAAATCACTTTCTATATATATAAAATCACTTTCTAAAGAAATTAGTGTTTGCAAAACTTCAGTTGTGTCACCTTCACTGTTTTTGTCAAATCATGTATATTATTTTTCTTTAAATGGAAAAGACTCTCTTTTATCTTTAAATATGTATCCTATCTAATAAAGAGGGAATATGCTAATTAACTCTGACGCCATCACAAAGATGGCAGCGCCCACGACAATAAGGAAGGAATATGCTAATTGACTGCCACACCCTCAAAGATGGCCGTGCCCACAGCCACAAGATGACCAGCAGGGGAGGGCAGTTGGGGAGGACCAGGTCTGCAGGGGAGGGCAGTTAGGGGTGACCAGGTTGGCAGGGGAGAGCAGTTAGGGGCGACCAGGCCAGCAGGGAAGGGAATTTGGGGGTGACTGGGCCAACAGGGGAGGGTAGTTAGGGGTGACCAGACAAGCAGGGGAGGGCAGTTG
>NW_006293809.1:1567218-1568378 GCF_000327345.1 Myotis davidii | reverse complement strand
GACTGAGGGTGGCATCGCAACCTCCTGATCCGCCCTGCTCTGAGCATGACAGGGGCGGCGCCCCAATTCCCTAATCGGCCCTGCTCTGAGCCCGACCAGGGGCTGTGGGGCAGGCATCTAGGGATTGGGCTTGCCCTCTGCCACCCGGGATCAGGCCTAAGCCAGCAGGTCATTATCCCCCGAGGGGTCCCAGACTGCAATAGGGCACAGGCCGGGCTGAGGGTCCTCCTCTCCCCACCGAGGTGCACAAATTTTGTGCACAGGGCCTCTAGTGTAAATATATTTACAAATACTTATATATGATGTCTTTTATATGTCTCTATACATATTGTACATATTACATAATTACGTAAGTATGTAATATGTCACTGGCTTAAATGAAGAAACAGTATTTTTCTAACACATTAACCAAAGAACTTATATGTATGTATGTATAGCTCATGGACACAGACAATAGTGTGCAGAAGGCCTTGGGTCGGGTGGGGGCTGTGAGGATGGAGCAAAAGGGGGGGAATTGGGGGCAACCTATAATATTGTTAACAATAAAAAATATATTCAAAATTAAAATAAGGTTATTTCTATTTTTAAGCAAAGTTTAACACCTGAGTTCATTTCACACCCAACATTTGGGAGACATGGATGAGTTCGCAGTTTAGGCAGAAGTGCCCTCTTCACCATGTCAGGTCCTCACCGCAGTTATTTGTAAAGACCTCTTGAGTAGATTTCATAATCACTCTTAGTTACAACTTGAATATAAACTCTATAAAGGTGGGACCTTTGGTCTTATCCACTGTTCCAGAAATATGTGTGCAACTAATGGATGAATTCAGCGGTTTGTTCTCTTCCTTCACGCCACGCTCTGGGTGCAGTGGGGATTGTCACACAAGATTTGCTGCTGTGGTTTATGGTGAGTGTGCATTCTGTGAAAGAAATGGCAGAATTGGGGACTCTGTGTCACTTCTAGAAAATTCACTAAAAAGTAAAGAATCCTGTTCCTTGGGATGGATGGTTATGGTACCAAGCCTTGTCCTCATTCCCATTTCCCCTGGCTTCTGGGAGTTTCCCTGTAGATTGTTTTTGAGTCCTGAGGTTTTAGACTTTCGCTGAGGGTAGTGCTGATGCTGTCACAATATAATTAGAAATGTGGGAATGTGGGGGAA
>NW_006293809.1:1563986-1566756 GCF_000327345.1 Myotis davidii | reverse complement strand
TCCTTCCTAAGGGTATGTGAAACTAAAAAATAGGATAAACCCCTGCCTTTAGGGAGTTTGTACTCTTTTGCAAGACAGGAAAAGAGATGATTACATTATAAATATATGCAGAGAGTGTTAAGTGTGGGTGAGTGACTAAAATGTCATTCATTCATTCATTCACTCATTCATTCATTCATTCATTCATTCTTCATTCAACAAGTATTGACTCTGGACTTCTTCTGTGCCATAGACTAAAGACTGGATTTTCACCATCAAAGAAAACAAAAAAATGTCCCTCCTTTCATGGACACATACAATTGCATGCCTGCCATAGTGTGGTATGAAGGCTAGAGGAGGAACAGAGTGGAGGTGGGAAGTAGAGAATGAGATTGGGTAGGAGCCCCATGACTATTTTAGATGTGTTGGTTGGAGACGGTTTCTGTGATAAGGTGATGCTTAATCCAGCACCTGCAGGCAGGCGGAAGTGTGACTTATAAGCCCTGAGGTCATAGTGCACTTGGAGACTAGCAAGAAATGAGAATGGAGCACAAATAATGTAAAGGATTTCAGATTTTAGTCTGTGTGTATTGAGGATGACTAGGTGATTTTAGGCAAAGAGTAGCATGCTCTGACTTATGTATTTTAAACAAATCATCTGGCTGCTGTATGAGGCAAGGGTGTCAGCAGAGAGAGAAGGTGAAAAAGTTGGACAGACAGCAAGATACTGTGATGCCCAAAAGAGAGGCTATTTTCACACCAGGATGTAATGCAATGGCCAAGGAGAGGCAATAAGAACTCGGAGAATGCTGAGCCATCCCTTCCCGCTGGAAACTGGGGCAGGGAAGACAGTGTGGCTCCCCTTCAGTGGTCCACAGAAAGCAGTGAGCTTAGAGGAGCATGGGAGCGCGGTGGACACCAAGGACTGAGAGCATGATGAAGAGGAGGTAGTTTGAGGAACTCATTGGACACCCGTGTATATGGTTTCCCAAGGCTGCGGAAGTCGGAGGTGGAGAAACGCAGAACAGTATGTGGAGGAGAAATGTTTGCAGGAGGAGAGCTGGCCAGGGGGCTTCCACTTTCCAGTACTGACATGTAGATTTGGGAAGAAAACAGCCAATGGTTAGAAAGTGAGGGTCAGGTTCCCACACAGCCAATCACATTCTCACAGGATGCTGAGGGAGGGAGCTGGCAAAGGCCACTTCTGAGTGAATGCTAGTGGAAAACGACTTGTTTATAATTGTCCTACTATATATAAAAATCCTTCACTGTGACAATCCCCCTTCTAGAAATTTATTACCTCGAATAGCTAAGGATATGTGTAAGTAGCTAACTATAAACATAAGCACATATAATGCAGCATTAATAATAATAATTTAAATTTTAAGAGTCTAAGTGTCCAGTAGTATATACTGATAGATATAGTGTGTCCTCACAATAGACTATTATATGTGCATTTGCAAGGATGTTGCATAAGCATAGTTAATGATATGGGAAGTATTCCTGATACATTATTAATGAACAATGCAAGTTAAAAAGAATAATTTCATATTAACCCATGTATGTGTGAGGGTCTTCATTTTCTGAACCTTGTGGATTGGGAAAAAGTAAAAGTTACCTCTAATAATAAAAGCATAATATGCTAATTAGACCCGGCAGCCAAACACCTTCCGGATGTACTTCCTGACAAAGCCCGGGCTGTGAGGGCCGAATCCCTTGCAAGAATTTCGTGCATCGGGCCTCTAGTTATAATATAAAAGTATCAATTAATAAACTATTTCAAAAGTTATAATATCAAAGTGTTGAGTAATTGACTACTTTAAATTAATAAAAAGTAGTTCTTGCTTAAATATCCTTCCCTGCTCAACACCAATATCCATCTTGGCAGTTGATTTGGGGATGTTAAAAATATCTAAAAATGATCAGAAAAGGGAGCCAATCTGTTTATTAGTCACAGCAGCAATAAAAGAGAATTCTTCTATTTCCCACCTTTAGCCCCAGAACAAGCGTCTCTGTCCACTCTGTGTCTCGTGATGTGTGTGGTTTTGACAGAGACATTAATAAAGGTCCCTCCTGGGCCTGGCTTGTCCACAGGCTTCCTGTTGTTCCAGAATCAGAGGCTGCAAGGAAGGAGGGACAGGGCTTCTGGTGAGGGCAGACCAAGGTGGACAGGATGGCAGCATTGCATTCTGATGAGGGTGCAGTCTGGGGAGTGGGCTGCCCTTACAGTGAACTGCAAGCAACCCTGCTTCCTCTCTGGAGGAGGTGTTACTTCATCCTTCAAAGTCCTGGCTGTAAACAGAGTCCTGAGAAGTGGCCGAAGAGCTGTGGAGGCACTGTGTTTTTGACACACACAGCAGAGCTATGCAGGAAAGCTCAGGGCCCATGGCAACTGCCTGCCACCCCTTCCCCACCACGCACCCCCGGCCTACAGCTTCCCCCGGGGAAAAAGCCACTGCCTCAGGAAAGGTGTCCCAGATGTACCTCTCACACTGTTTCAGAAAAAGGCAAAGTACAGCCTAAGAAATCAGAGAGCTGGAGTAAGAGTTTTGAATGCTTTTGGCTGCAAGGAAGGGAATATTCACTCTCTAGGGCCTTAAAGGAGGGTTTCATTCCCACGTAGAATAAAGGGGGGTTTTCTGCCAAGGGCCCGGGCAGCACTCCTGCAGGCCCCCGAACTCCCCACTCATAGTGACCAGAGGGGCCTGCTCTTCTGAGCAGGACGCTCTTACCCCAAATTCCCAAAGCGAAGGGAGTGGTGCAGAGCGTTCCTTCTTCAATGCCTTCCTTG
>NW_006293809.1:1539852-1563443 GCF_000327345.1 Myotis davidii | reverse complement strand
GGCGCACTCACTTTCTCAGGGGCCACCAGGGGATTTTTTGTTTAGATCTTATTGGCCAAAGCTGGGTCACATGGCCAAAGCTGGCTCCTAGATTGGCATCTTCTTCTCTCTGTCCAAAAGGACCTGTGCCAGATATTTAAATAAAGCCGAGGCCCTATGACTGAGGAAGGGGGGTTGATGGCTTCTGGACGCTGCTTCCCCAGCTCCTTTCTGACATCCAGACCAGGGCACTGGACAAGCAGGATGAGCCGGATCTCATCATCACCCAAGCAAGTAGTGGCTTGGTCGTAGTGTTAGGGGCAGAAATAGAATATTGGGGACCTGCTGCAATGATAAGAAATATTAATCCTGCTCTGTTAACCATGACGGTTCTGTTCTGATTAGAAAGCACATTCTCACCTGCTGGGAGTTGTGTGCCCTGGGACATGGGAGCTCACATCGAATGCAGCCCATCCTCCTTCCCAGAACTGCCTGTCATTATGGAAAGATTTACAACCTCTTGGCACCCAGAGGCACCTGCTCTTGAAAGCCCCCAGCCCCTATTACCTGTAATCTGGTCCCAGGGCGCCCAGAGGCACCTGCCCTCTGTGACTTCCCCTCCGCCCGCATGACTTGTAACCTGTCATGCTTATCCCGTGCCCACTTTCCCATGCCGGCAAGTCCTACTTTCCCACGTCATCTTTGTCCTTCTACCCAATATAGGCAGCTGGCTTATGGAGGCCAGAGCAGATTTTCATGGGTGACCTGCTGCTCTCCATGCTGCCGGCAGTAGTGAAATAAATGCTCATATATGATTCAACCCTGTCTCTGCTTATTTGGCTGAAGTAGTGACAGGCAGCCCGGACCACTGGGTTGTCTGGTTAATGTAGGGCCTTTCCCAGGGGTGCCAATGAGCCTGGTTTGGTGAAGAATACAGAGCCTGCCAATTAGTTTGGCAAAGAACTCCACTTCCGTGAACTTTAAATAAAGAGCACAAGAGAGGGCGAAGGGGAATTACTCTGTAATCTGAGTCAAGCCTTGTGTGTTCCCAGCCACTGAGCCCAGAGCCAGGAGAAGGTCTTTGTGGCATATGCTGCCAACCGCCGGGCAGAGGGAGCGGGGGAGCTGTTCTCAGGCCTGGAACCTGTCACAAAAATGCCAACGGGGCACAATGAATGCCCCGGTTCTCAGTGGGCAGCACAGCCCAGGACTCAGCACCGTCTGTTTGCTCTCGGGTTTAGTCAGCGTTCCTTTCCTCCTTTTAATAATATTCACCACATTGACAGTAATTTGCAGGTTTTTAAGTTCTGCATATGCTCCCACAGAAAAATCCTTTCTTTTTTTTTTTGCTTCCCTGAGACCTTGTTCAAGAAACACCTGAGGCAAGCAAAAACTTAATTAATTAAAAAAATGTGACTGTTGTGCATAATCAGAAAGCTTATTTGGAAATTTCTCCCGGCGTTTGCCCATCAAGTACACCTATTGGAGTGACTACGGCAACATGAGGACATTTAAAGTATGAATTAGATTCACAATCATAGAATATTCTCCACTGAGAATTATTTTCCACTATTAGGTCTGTAATATATTTTTTAAAGATTAAAAATATAACTTCTTTTTTTTCTTTACTTGACAAACAGCACATTTATCACACACAAATTCTATTGTAATGTATTAGTGGTCTCAAGTGTACCTAGAGCTATAAATGCATTTTATATGGATAGCTGTGTGTGTATCTATATCTAGGAAATCTTAAAGAGCCATCAGGGATGGACCCCAAAGGCAACTGGTTCAAATATTGACCCCAATAATCATCTATTTCCAGCCAGAGACTTACCACTGTAGATCTGGTGGAATCTGGTTGTTCAAAGTGTGGCCCTGAAGCCAGTCTCCAGGGTACAAGTCTCACCCTGTCATCTGACCTGGGGAAAGTTACCTTATTTCTCTGAGCCTCAGCTTCCTCATTTATTGACTGAGTTAACAAATACAAGAGTAACATTAACAGCAGTGATAATGGTAATGACGGCGATGGTAGGTAGTAGTTACTGAAAGAGAAGGACTGCTCTAAGTACTCATGTGTTCACTCACTCGCTGTTATTGATATTGACAATCAGAGGGTTTTGTGAAGATAAGGTACAATGTTATGTCCCGAACACAGTGCTTTATATGTTGTAAATATAAAACGTGTAGTAGCCAAGATCATATTAATTGAATGCATGAATTGGGAAAGTCAAAATGGAACAGACCAATTATGTGTCTAGACCCCGCCAAGGAGCACCAGGCTGCGATAGTGATTGAATTTCAGAGGCATTGCCAAGGTGATCCGGGCACAGGAGTTTCAAAGTGTGTGCTACCCTGCCAGAATTCACAAAACACATCGACAACAAAGAGCCTTCGCCTTTTCAATGGGAGTCTGAAAGATTTCCACATGTTTGCATGAAGCTTTGGGTGTCTCTAGCTAGAACCTCAAGAGTTTAATTAAATATTTGCACACAGGCTTTTCCCCCGGAATGTTTGCAGAGGACAGTTATGCCACCTGCTGCGACTTCAGATCGGCTCGCCACTTGGTTGGCATCTTTCCTCTTCCGGGTCTGGCACACGGTGCCACGGAGCAACAGCCAAGGACACGGCACTCACCACAGGAAAGGCTCTGTCGGGGTCTCTGTGCCTCTGGTTTAGCAGAGGCGTTAACCTCCCGCCTCCCGCCCCCGCTGACTTTTTAATAATGAACCCAGAAAACTGGAGACCGCCATTCATTCATTCACTCTGTCCATTTCCAAGAGCACCCAGGGTGGTCTATGAAGAAAGTGGACCAGATCACAAACACTCTTAAATGTTTAAAATCTTCCGCACTTTCTCATGCATTCTGGAGAAAAAGCTTGTCCCCTTTAGTCCACAAGACCCGGCATGGTCCCCATCTCACCTGGCTCTGTCTTCATTTAGCATCACACTCCGGGTCTGGCTGCTTCGGCCACACTGTCGTTGAAGGAGTCAAACTCACCCAGCGTTTCTCTTCACAGCATGCTTCCCTGTGACCGGCTCAGCTCAAGTACATGCACCCCATGGAGCCTTTTCATATCAATCCTATTTAAAGTAAGCACTCCTTCTCCAGTGCTTGGAACGTTGCCTGGAACAGTACCACACACATCATAGGTGCTAGTAGTTGATTAATTTAAATCACATGAATAATGCATCTCCTATGTGCAAATTGTTCTCTTTGAAAGCAAGCATTTAGGTGTGAATGAAACCAGGAGGCCTGAAGAGATTTCAGTGATCCCTTAGAGAGGGAGCAACAGCGAGGGCTCATAGGTAGAATGGTGCACCGAGCAGGTAAACAGTGTTGGTAGTCAACCTAATTTTAAAAAAAGGACCGAGGGTTAGATCTGAGGCCCAACTGGAGAGCCATGCCCCACCTAAAAGAATGCAAATTCAATTAAAAAACAAAAACTGTAGCCTTTGCCACTGAGTCACGGGCTGGTTTCTCATCCTTGCTCAGCCAAGAGCTTTCCTATGCACTTTCCTTTAACACCCACAGTTGCCCTGTAAAGGAGCTCCTGTTATGGATTCATGTATATGTGAGGTACCTGGGATTCATAGAGCAGGGCAGACTTTTTCCGCAGAGGGCCAGAGGGTAAATGTTGGAGGACTGGTTGGCTCTATCTGGTCTCTGTTGCAGATACAGTGCTCGGCTGACCTTGTAGCTCAAAAGAAGCTACAGCCATGATACATGTAAATGGGTGTGGCTGTGCTCCAATAACGTTGTTTACCAACACAAGCTGCAGGCTGCATTTAGCTGGCTACAGTTTGCCAACCTCTGTTATAGAGGGGAGGTAATTTGCCTGCATTTAAATAGCTGTTAAGTGGCAGCTAGGGTTTGAACTTAGCTTGTCCTGATTGCTGAACGCTAGATTTTAATGTTCATTTCTGTGCCGCCTTGCCTTCCCGCTGGCCCATCCAATAGGCCCGGGCCACCACAGCTTTTAATAAGTATAATGAACATTAATTGACTGCTTCCTACACACCAGGCTATGCCTAAGGGATCTATGGGTATACGGGGTGGGGCAAAGGTAGGTTTACAATTGTTCATATGAAAATAATGCAATAATTAATCAGTAATAACATGAGAATAAACTCTGTGTTTTGAGTACTCAGAACTGTAGACCTACTTTCGCCTCACCCTGAGTGCAATGATTTAATCCTCACAGTGTTGAAGGAAGAAGCCACCACTCCACATCTGAAATGAAGAGTGGAATTTCTTGTTTGCTAGGAAGGGAGAACTGTTTTGGTGAAGTCTCTCTGAACAAGCAGAGAGAGAGCTGACCTTTTCACAGTTTGGACAAGTACGGAGTTCAAGGGTTGGTGGCGTCCAGAGCTGAGCGTTGACGGAGGGCTACCTGTAGGTCTGGTTAGTTGCCTGAGGCTGCTGTGGGTGCCCTGCTAGAAGGGTGGTGCTCAGTGAGATGTCACTGGTAGGTTGGGATGGATTTAAACCAATTCTGGTGATTACTGGTTCTGGGCATGTACTCTTGAATGTTCTATCTTGAATTTGGAACCTATGATCTTTTGTTCCTTACAACCTTCCTAGAAGGGACAAACTCTCATGACCCACACTTGAAGTTTGAGGAAATAGAAGCATTTAGAGGTTATGTGGCTTGCCCTAGATCTGAAAGCTGGTAGATGGTAGGGCCAGGATTTTAAAATGGAAAGTGGGATCCATACTCTGTGCTCTTAACAATGACCCACTCTGCCTCCTATGTCACATGTTTGCTTTCAGTGAGGATCACAGATTGATCACTTACAGGCATTCAAATGAATTCCTCACTTGAATCCATATATTTTAGTAATTTTAAGTCATCATTTGTCCTCATCTCTGCTCCCTCTTTTAGGTAACAAATGGCCACTTAGAAAAGAACACCCACATGGCCAGGTTCCTTGATGTGAAATGCAGTGCCATTTAAGGTAATTGTTCTTAATATTTAGCTTCTAACCAAAAAGTCAGGCTTGCTTTTGCTGAAAGGTTAATAAGCAGAAATCTTGACTTCACAGTACGTCAGTACTGATAAATGACTACATGAAAGATAATGCAAAATTATAGCCTAGTTTAACCCCACTGGGCTTGTTCTTGACTCTTAGGCCAACCTTGCAAAAGGTTAAATGGAAAATTAAGGGAAAGACAAGTTTCTCCCTCTGAAAATTCATGGTTCACCTTCTACAACTTACAGGACTTAGCAGTCACGGCCAACATTAATGGCAGAACTAGGAGAATTCTAACTGAAGAGTTATAACTGTCTCCGACTTGACGACAGATGGACTCAGGGGACAGAAGACTTGGACCTACTTCTATTTTCACCAGTAACTTAGATGCGAAATCCTGGGAAATGGGTTGAATCTATCCGTATGTATTAGTATTCTAGGGTTGCTATAACAAAGTACCGTAAAGTGGGTATTGTAACAGAAATATTTGTCTAGTAGTTCTCAAGACCAGAAGTCTGGATTCAAGGTGCTGGCAAAACCATATTCTTTCTGAAGACTCCAGGGGAGAATACCTCCTTGCCTCTACCAGCTTCTGCTGTTTGTCAGCAATCTTTAGCATCTCTTGGCTTATAGATGCATCACTCCAATCTCTATCTCTGTTTTCACATAGCTTTATCTTCTGTGTGTCTCTATCTCCAAATCTCTTCTCTTCTCATAAGGCCACCAGTCATACTGGGTTAAAAGCCCCTCTTCTTACTTTGACTCATCTCACTAATTACACCTACAATGACCTTATTTCCAAATAAGTTCACATTCTAAGGTCCCAGGGGCTAGGACTTCAACATATATTTTTTTTGGGGGGGCGGGGGGACACAATTCAACCACTACACCCGGATTTCATGTTCCCATTTGTTTTATGATGATAAGATTGCCTTCTTCATAGGGATGCTGAGGGAAGATAATGAGATTAACGATATCACAGTCTTACGAAGCCAAAAGATGAGGGTGTATTCTTTATGAAGGTGTGAGCCTTCATAAAGAGAATTCTTTTATTATAGACTCAGCCAACTTCCTTTCTACAGGAGCTGAGCTCCCCAATGCGTATTTTTGCCCAAATAATAAGTAACTTCAAAATAAGTGAAATGTACACAAAAGGATGATCATCTCTGCCCTAGAGGTGATTCTGCAATAAGTCTTAGAAATTGCTTCCTTTATATATAGACTGGGCATTTCTGAAGAGAAACCTGGTTTCTCCCCAGACATGCGAAGGAGTGTTTCCTCTGTTTGTTCTAGAAGAAAAGGACGTTTTCATCACCACAGACTGTCCACATTTGGCTTTTTCACTGAACTTGTAGAAAAGAATGTCAATACACATAGAATTTCATGGAGGATGCAGGGTACTCTGGGGCCTCTCAAGAAGCAGGGCTTGAGTGAAATGGAAAGAACAAACACACAAACAAACAAAAACACGACCTCATCATCTTGTTCTGGGCTTTGTTGCTCATTCACTCATTTATTCAACAAATACAGAGCCCACTAGATGTCAGACAGAGCCACCAGAGGCGCAAAGATATATAAGACGCGTACCCTACCCTCAGATAACCCACCGGTGAGTGGGGAAAACAGGTAGAGAAATAGTCATAATATGTTAAGTTCCACTGACGAGGTGTTTGGAAAATGCTGTGGACACCAGTGATGCCATTGAAAGAAACCAGGGAAGGTTTCCTTGAGGCAGAAACAACAAAGCTAAGGACTATAACGCTACAAAAGCCGAGGGACATAGATTCCTTATTGTTTCTCTGTGAGGCTGGAGGGTAGGCAATAAGGCAAGCATGTCAAACTCGTGGCCCCCGGGCCTCATGTGGCCCACAACAAATAATTTTGTGACCCAGCCAATATAACGCTATGTAAGAAACATTTAAATAAAAATTTCATAACTTAATTTTTATAATATCCTGTTATACATAATCCTATATAATAAAAGGGTAATGTGGAAATAAAAATGGCAGAACAACCGAACAACCAATCAAAGCATAATATGCACTGACCACCATGGGGCACGTTCAGAACATGGCAGGCCCCGGCAGCAGAGCACAGAACATGGTGGGCATGGCCACTGTGTGATGGTGGAGCAGGTTGGGTGGGAGCACCAGACCAAGGCAGGCTGCTGGTGGCTGTCATCGGGGCGAGCTTCTGGTGGTTGCTGAAAATTCTTTGCTAACATGCACCATGGTTCCGCCCGGCATTCACACCTGTTGCCAGTGCCAGCCCCGCTCCCGCTGCTGTCACCCTGTGCCTGCCATTTCTAGCTGTAGAATTCATTCAGTCTTGATGTATTTCAACTCATCATGTGATTCACAGAAATAAAACAAATCGCTTTATTTTTTATGAAGGGGGATGTTAAGTGACAAATGAAAGAAAATGTTGATGAGGAAAAATGGCAGGTTTTAAACAGTGCATTTATTTTCCAAATATAAGTATTTCTCTTTATTTAAACTTACAGTCTGAGCATGCTGAACATGCAATACGTTAATCCCGAGATTTCCGTAAACTGCAACATTGCAAGACACATAAACTTGGTTGTCAGTATTTCAGCCATCTCACAGAATCTGTCTGAAGAATAAATCTTAGGTAAAAATAACACCATAGTCCACACTAGAGTTTTTAAATTTTATTCTTGAAATTTAAGATCATAAGAATATTATTAGAATGAATCAAAATAGGTCCAGTAGGTATGAAATAAAGCAACTGACAGGAATGCGGGCTTGTACAATTCTCACAGGCTTGGTCTACCTCTGAGATGATTATGTCTTTTAATGTGAAAAATCAGTCGTTTGTTGAAATGTCAACAATATTTAATAACATCCACGAATTCCACTGACCCAGAGTTCACAAACAGTTAAGATGAACACAATGGTTTTTATTTTGCCTTGTCTTAAATTAGAGGTTGTTGACTATACTTCTTAATTCACCATTCATCTATGACGACAGTTTATATCTTCGAGGATGAAGAAAAAGAGCTTAAGTTTTCTAGAGGAAACAATCAAGTTCTCTCTAAGGAAACAAAGTCAAGCTAGTGCCAACCTTCCCTGTGGGAGAGAGGAAATGACGTAGCCCTGGCCACTGGGGAAAGATAATTTCCAGTAAGAGGTGAAATCATGACTCACATCCAGATATCAAAGTGAATATGATTTTATTTTACTCATGTGAGAGGTCCAGGCTGGCATTATAATTGCTTCAAAGGAAAAGTCAAAACAGCCCACATTTATCTGGAATAAAGAAATGTTGAGAGGAATTGCAACCGGAGACAAAAACGGTTTATTGTGGAGGGCAGGAGTGAGGACAGTTTGAACCTTTACCAGGGAAGACATACTTTGCATATGTCTGTTGTCTGTGATTTACAGAATTGCAACAGAACTCAAAGTCAAGGACCAGAGCTAGACTCCGACTGCTCTAGAGCATGTGCCACAGCACACTCTTGCGCGGGAGACACTTGTGTGTGCCCTGACGACAGTTCTCCTCTCTCTGCCCTGTTTTCTGTGTCCCATTGTGCCAGTCTGCTGCAAATCCAAAACTCACAATTAAGTAAGATGAAGTCTATAGTTTTAGGAGAAAAGGAAAGATTTTAAAAGAGCAAGAACGTAGGCCCAAATAATCACTGTTCCTGTTTAAGCGTGATGGACAGACACTTTCCCGCTGCCAGGTCAGTTCCATTAACCAAGGAACTTCAGCTGTTTGGTCCACTTCTAATAACAGGTCCCGGTTTTTGAGGCCTGAAACTTTTACAGTTATCAGAGCCATCTTTAAAAAAGGAAATGTATGTAAAATTGTGACTACAGGACTAGGTACAGAGCAAATATTTACTTAGAATGAGAAAAAAAGTAATGCAATATACAGTAAATCATTAAAAAACCATAAACCACAAATGATTTTAAAGCTAATAAAAACTGCATATGTGACCGAGTTGCGAAAAATAGCACAGTGTTTATTTTTTGTTTACCAATTCACACCTCGATGGTTCCTTTTTCCTTACACGTTTTCTGTGGACACATATTTTGATCATTATTTCATGTGACAATGATTTCATAATATTGTTTTCTAGAGGGAGAATTGAAAGATAATTCAGTCCTCCTACTATGGTTGATTATTTCTGTTTTGAGAGCTGTTTTTGTGTGTGTTTTGTCTCAATCCACAGACTTCGTCAGGACAAGGTGGGTCAGATGAGCTCAGATGTGATATAATGATCTGCTACTCAATTTTTGTCCTGTACATGATAAATTCGAGATTTCTGAAATTCTGTTATTCATAATGCCCAACAAAGAGGAACAGGCATGCATCGTGTACTTATTGATACTTATGCTATATGACCCAGTATATTCTCAGTGATTGAGATCTTTGGTGTCGGGTTTTTCCATAGACTGTCATCTGACTTGGAACATTCCAAGCGTTGTTTCTCCTCCCCAGGGCCACACCCTTGTGAGGTCAGGAGCGTGGCTCTATTGTGATACCACTTCTGTCCTTGCCTCTGGTGTCAGGACACCTAGAGAGTCAACGCTGTAAGCACCAGACAGTCTCTTAGGAAGCAATTCCTGCACCAGATCAGTCAGCAACAATTTAACTGAAACACGTCAAGGCCTATGAATCACATACATACATCCTACTAAACCCAAATCAGTGTACCCTACATTCATTTCTCTTTTAGCCAGATTTTAAAAGTGGCCACAACCACTTTAGTATCATTTGATAACAGGGAAATGGAGCAAGCAAGAAGTTAGTGGGGAAGGAAGCAGCATTTTAGTTCAATTGTGCTTGAACCTCTCACTGTTACAAAATTCACAAAAATATAAAAATCTGTGTCTATGTGAACATATTGTTAGTAAACCTCTTCCATTTCTCAATATCTCCCCAATGTCTTCAACATTACGTGGATTATAATAGACACATAAAAAATCTCTGTTTCAGGATTAAATAAACGCTTGATGAAGCAACATGAATAAAAGAATATAGTTATGTGAAGGTTTTTTGTGCCCTCACAAGATGGTTGTCCATAGAGAAAATACTATTCAGAAGGTTTTCAAACAATTAATATTCAATGTATTAAAGTTACAATTGTAAGAGAAAACAACTACCATTTTCTGAGGCTTTCAGTGTAGTTCACAAGTCTATTATTCTATTTTTAAATTCAGCAAGTATTAGCAGTCACTTTTAAGGGATCTTTGACAAAAAAAAGAGAAAAATTTCCTTTAAAAGCTTAAACTCCTCAAATATTTTAAACATCTTTTATAAATTTAATGTCTTTTTTTTATTTAAGCGCTCCAAGAGACTAAATTAATAAAAAAACAATTTTCCTGACTATTTACCAAGTCTTTTCATTTACTAATGTTTATAAAAATTTGAAGTTTTCATTTTTAAATGTTTCAAATGCATAAAAAGTGCATCCAACTCATGGTTTTGTTACTCTTAAAATTCTTGTACTGATTTTTAAGTTTAAGAAATGTGTTCACATTTAAGGAATATAGTTATCATTCCAATTCAGTGGATTTATTCATGACCCCAAGTTTCATCCACAAGATTTTTGGTGACCAGCTGCTGGGACAGATTGAGGTCTATTTTAGTTTCCTTATCATGTCTCCGTAATTCCAAGATATGGTCAATTAGCCTATACCCCCAAATGCAAGTTATACACATTCACTAACCTATAGGGCTGGTTACAGATTCTGTAGCTCGCGCCCACGTTGATTACTTGATTTAATTTTGTTTGGCTCTCCGACCCCCATCTTAAAGCACATTACATTGATCCTTCCTAATCAGACTTATGAATTTGATGGAGTTTTAAAGACATAGAAATATAATTTCTACCCAAGGATAAAGACTTGCCAGCTTTATGACCTCATTTTAAAAAATATATACAACTGGTAGAGATATTTACAATGATGAATTTTGTAGACTTCATCTGATTTGCATTTAAATTCAGTCATTCTACTGGAAGGAACAGTTAAGCACTCTTTCTAAAAATAAAATCAAAGATACCTTCCTGCTATTCATAAAAATATATCAAAGAATTTCAGAGAAGGAAAATGACAGTATAAAAAAATGGGCAGCGATCAAGAGAAGTGCGATTTAATAGTGGGGTTTCATTAAATGTGATAGCAATGGAAACACAAATTTCAAAAAGAATTCTTGAAGGAGAAGATGCAGAAAACAATCCTCCTATGTAATAAATAGCTAATATGCTAATTAGACCGGACGGCGGATTAATCTTCCTGAACAACGTTTTGGAATCACCAGTGGGTGGAGGGTGGGGCCGCAGGGCCTCAAGGCAGAGGGGCTGTGGGGGCTGAGGCAGCTGGGGCTGCGAGGGCCTACTCTTGTATGCATTTTGTGCATTGGGACCTCTAGTAAATAATAAATTTATGGATTGAAAATATCAGATTGTATATACATGTGAGGGTTTTTTTTGGTGTGTGTGTGCCTTCACTGGATATATATAATAGATACTAGAAGAGGGAGAGTGGAGCTCACATAAAACAGTACTCAATTTCCCATCATAGATACTTATATACTTATAAAACCTAATACAGGTGTCAGAAACCATTATTGAAAGAGCAAGGTGATGTAAAACATCACCATCTGTATCATTATAATCCCCTACCATCATAGCAACAAAAGCTAAGAAAGGGGTAGGATCATGGGGAAATAAAAATTGCTTTTTCTTATGTTCTACAAAAAGTTAGACTTTAAAAGTATTTGACATAACATTAAAAATAGATTTAACTGTATTCATAAAAGTATGAAATTAACTGCCTGGGGAATATAAATAGAACGGTGCTGTTGGCTGACTCCCCAAAAAGATCATCAAAGGAACCTGCAGATCAAAGCCAAGGTTATTGTTTACTGCAGGACGGGAGGGTGGGGTGTCAGGAGCATCTCCAAAGGGGAGAGCCAACAGGGCCTATCAATGAGGTTTCTGTGTCTGATTTAAGGTGGGTCTTTCAACCCAGGAGCCTCACTGGGATTTGGCAAAGGTTGCAATAGGGGTTTGATGGATGTGGAGAGGCAAAGATTTTGAAGTGAATCTTTAAAGAACAAACCATAGTTTGATGAATCCACTGGAGAAACCTCTTGTTTAATAGGGAGAAGGGGCTATTGTTCCATGTACTGAAGAGAGCCAGGTGAATAGTCTATTGTTCAGATAAATGGATTTTCAGCAAGTTCCTGCGACTAGCAATCAAGTTACCGGCAACTTTATTTTTCTGGGCAAGCATTTCCCGGCATAAGAGTCATGTTCATGTAGGCAGAAGGTTGTGTTGATTAGATGGTAACAGTTGTCCACAATGTTTATTTAAACACTAGAATTGCTAAAAATTAAAAAAGAAAACAGCATGTATAGGGAAAAGGGGGACCATCAAGCATAAAATGAGCATAAAATCAGAAAACAAAACTTAAGAGGACAGGAAGACCAAACATACCAATAAATGTTAAAAATGAAAATGGATTAAACTATCCAGTGAAGACATACATTTAATAATATACTAATTAAAGATTAGCAGACTTTACAATGATATCTGTAGATTAAAAGCAAAGAGTGGGCAGTGATGTCCCAGACCATCACAAAAACATTAACAGAGAATGTTATACTAATTAAGAAATTAGAATTCAAAGCAAAAATTATTAATGTTGTAAAGAAAATTCATTATTATAGATTTTTACTATTTGTTCAACATCTCAGGACGCATGTAATATCAAATAATACCCTGCAGGCACTGTCTGTGTTGCTTTAATTTCATTCATTCACTCATTCATTCATTCATTCATTCCTCAGTCATCATTCAGCAGTCGTCATTCAGCAGTGGTGAGCACTGTGCTGGCACTGAGGCTGTGGTGGACAAGTCAGAAAGGTCCCTACTGAAGCTTAGTCTAAAGGGAGGTGGAGAAGAGACAAGAAACACGTTAACACATGATTAAACCACACAATTCTATTTGTGATAAGTGTTTTGAAGAAAAGAAAAGTTTTATGAGGACAAGTGACTTGGTTGGAAGGAGGCTACTCTTTGGATTCAGAGGCCAAGGCAGGGTTCTCAGAGGAAGTGACATCCGCTGAGACCTAAATGACAAGTAGAAGTCAGTCATGTGAAAATCTGAAGGCAATGTGTGTGCAAGAGAGGAATGAGCAAATGCTAAAACACAGAGGAGAGAGGAGTGTGGTGTTTTTCAGGGCCAGAAAGAAGGTGGGGGGGTGCAGGGGCAAGAGGTAGATGATGTCACAGAGGTGGATGGGGATCCCCAGTTATGTCTGACCTTGAGGCCAAAGAAGAGTGTGGATTTTATTATAAGTGTAAATAAATGAAACACAATCTTGTCCACGTTACTTCAGAAGACCAAATGCTATCTTTCTTTGAGCTAAAATACTAATGCAATGTCCTATATGATCTTATTTCTATCATTCATAGTTATATGTTTGCAGTTATTTCAATAGACTGATGTGAGAGTTAATTTTGAAGCTTACAAGGGAAATCTAAGAAATATTTAAAATATATTAGTTTAGTTTTTAGTCTCCCTGCAGAGTTTCCACAAAGCAGACATTTTTATTGCATAGAATCCTTAGAAATTCTCTTGAGTTATTTGATTTCATTTTAAAAAGCCCATGAGCACTTACATTCTTTAAAAATCTGATATTGTCAATGACTGACAGTGATCTTAGATATTTTGTAGAAAGATATTATTACAGTGATGCTCTTATTTCATATTTTAGGCATAACAATTTAATGTCTATTGCTTGTAATAGGATAAAATGGAAATAATTTTAATTTCCACCAGTGGAGAAGGAGAAATAAAATGTGTTATTGTTATACTAGAGGCCTGGTTTATGAAATTCGTGCACTCGCGTTTGGGGGGGGGCGGTCCCCTCAGCCTGGCCTGCACCCTCTTGCAGTCCAGGAACCCTCAGGGGATGTCTGACTGATGGCTTAGGTAGTCAGTGTGCATCATAGCGACCAGTTGTTCTGCTGATCAGTCAATTTGCATATTAGCCCTTTTACTATATAGGATGATGGAATGATTCAGCAATGTAATGGACTAGATCTACGCGTATCAGCCTGTACAGGCCTCCACAAGACAAGGAGGGTGGAAATGGAAAAAAATACAACTTTCCCCCCAAGATTTAGGGGATACAAGAGCTGATTTGAGACACTGGTATATTGCACAGTAGTTGCTGCCACAACCTGGTGGCATGAGCTTACAGGGGCATGAGAAAACTTCCAGGGCGATGGGCATGCTCATTACCTGGGTGATGGTGGTGATTTCAAGGGTATATCTGTGTCAGAACTTAGGAAGTTTTACATTTTATTTTGTGAAGTTTGTTGGATGTCCGTTTACCTCAAAAAGCTATTTAAGTGACTGTGGTTGGCCATTGACTGGAAAAGGGCAGTTGGTAGTAATTTTTCTTCCTTGCTAGTGTATAAAATGGCAGTGCCCCCTGAAGTTAATGGCGTCTTAGATGTCAAAAACTACCTCGATAAATGCCTCTGATCTGAGAGTCTGGTGACTGAGCTTTATGCTATTTTCAGCTAAAAGCATTCTTACTGATATGGTAGGAAATGCTAAGGGGGATGATGTGGGGAAGACTATGAATTTCCTTCCAGCCACAGTAAGTTTGGGATGTGGTTGTTAGCAGCTGCTAGCGGTCCCCCAGCAGCTTTCTAACTGGTCACTCCACCCTCCTAGGTCCTCTCTGGCCGGTTCCCCAGCCTTTGCCATAGACTCCTGGCTGCCTACACGGCTCCCCTCCCCATCTCTCTGGGAAGCCAAGGTCTTGTGACTAAGCTCTGGCCAATGAGATGAAAGCAAAGTTGACATGTTCTGCTAATTACAGTCACCAGTCTAAGAAAGGTGTCCCTACAATTGCAGATGGGTCTGTCTGTCATATTTTATTGTAAATGTGTCTGATTTTTTCCCACCTTATTATTCATTGACATGGAAACTGTTTTCAATGTGAACACCCTCCAGAAGAGATTTAGTTGTGTCAGTGGTGTTTCAGTGCTTCCTCTTTGGATGCCACACCCCATTCTGCAGGAGCTCCTCATCATTGGTCTTTCTGCTGCAGGCCCCTGGGCTGTGAAACGTGGATAAGGATCCAAGGCTTGGGGCTGCTGCGAGAATTAATTAACCTCGGCAGAGCACTTTGAACACAACACTCCCCTCTTCACACATTTCACCCAGAGACTTGGACAGACTGTGCCAGTCAGGCTGGACGCACTTATCTCTGTTTCCCAGATCAAGTTATGGGGCAGGAGAATGAATGGCTTGCCCAGAGTCACTCGGTAAACTGGGGACCGGCCCTGAGGAGGCTTCTGGAATATTGACTTCTACTCTTGTTGCAGTAACCGCTGCACATGCTCTGTTTTGAAGCAGGGCTCTGTCCACACCAGCTGCCTTTGTCTGTAGCTGCTCCCCTCGGTCTTTCTCTTGTGCATGGGCTAAGATCTACCCGGGGTGGTTTCACTGACCTCCAGAGCGCAGAGATTCTTCGTCAGAAAAGCGACTCCAATGTCTGGGCGAGCCAGTGAGCCCCTGACTCTAAAACCTGCACTCCAGGCAAGTTCACTGGAGGCGATGTTTGCTTTTGTGTCTCTGGTTATAAAACTGAAGACATGAGTGCACCCATGCAGAAAGAAATAGTCTTTCTACTTTTTAAGATTGCATTGGGAATTTATATATTTTTTTTATAAAGCGCACAGGACAGAATTAACATTTCCAATATTCCTGCCAGCAGCTAACAACCACTGCTAATATTTTTGCTTTAGACATATTCAATCTGGGTTTTTTTAAATATGTATAAAAAAATACCTTTTAAAAAAAAACTGGACCACACTGCAGAGATCAGTGATAACATGCTGATCTGTGCTGCAGAAACCCGTTTATTCTCCCTGGCCTCCTTGCCCGCTAGAGTCTCCCTGCTCTCCAAGTTCCAGTCACCTGACCTTTCTGTTCTCACTGTAACCTATGCTGTCCTGCCTGGGACATTCATGCTGTCTCTCTCCCTTCCCCTACATGATAGCACCTTCACCCTAATTTCTTCATCTGGCCTCTTCCGAAGGGGGCAGTTCCTCTCCCCTTGTCCCAACTTCCCAGAACTTTCCTTTATGCATCCTTTCACACTTCGTGGGGTATTTTATTAATGCCTTGCACCTCCAGGGGGGACGGCATGAGGGCAGAGTCTCTCTTTCTATCTGCCCCATTGGCCCCTCACTGCCTAGCAAGCCTGGCTCGAATAATATCTGTTGAATGAACAAATGAGAAGTGACATCTTTTCCATCTGCTTTAATGGTTCTGACATGGATGTGTAACAGAATGGTAAGTGTGACTCTCCCTGTTGATTCCATCCCAGCAGAAGGCTCCAGAGCCCAGGGCGGGAAAACATTTAGAAAACATTGTAAAGCAAGGTGCTGGGCCATCTGTGCAGAAACCGCAGAAAGTCATTCAGAACCATTTTTTCTGCATTCCTGGATCATGCAGCTCCAGCCTGAATATGAAACGGTGATTCAAGAGATTAAAGAATGGTTTTTGGCAGAGAATTGTTCTCCCCACGAGGCAGGGAGGGGCAAGTTACCCATTACCTATAGCAAGGGAGTGGTATTTAACAAAATTAGAAAGAAGATATGAGTTCCTGCAAGTGTCAGGGACACAGGGACTGGTGCCTGACCCACCGCTCTGTGGCCTAAAGGCAGAGGCCTGCGGTTGACCAGTTGCCTTGACTAGTGGCAGGGCTGAGAGCAGCGGCTGCTCTGGAATGAGCTGACAATTCATTGACGGGGGCAACACTGAGTGAGCTTTTCCTCTGGCCAGTTGAGCACTCAGAGGGAAGAGGTAGGGGCTTTCCTAGAGTAAATCCACCAATAGGACCACCTGAAAAGGGAAAGAATGAATATTTATACACCTGCTGTCCAGAGGGCATCCTCTTCCAGGCAAAACATGGAGCAGGCAAACTCTTCTGACCTCCAGCCCTGAGGCTCCAGAGCCTGTAGCTAGTATGTGGAAGAGGAGGCAGAGCAGAACACAGCAAAGAAGCCACTCCCAACCCCCACTGCACTCCCACGCCTACACCGGGGCCTGGGGTTAAGTGCAAATGAGTGATATTCCATGTTATATGGCGATTGAACTAGAATGAACTCTGTTACCTACTCATTGCCAAAAAGGCCAGGACTTTATGGAGATTTCATTCTGGTTTAGAGAAGACAAAGCGTAATGGGGAATGATCACACCCAATTGATCCAAACTCCGTTGGATATTTGGTTGCATGTACGTACATACTTCCATGTGAAAAAATATGTTTAGGTGTATATATTATGTGAAGAGGCATATGTGATACTAAGGTATAAGTATTACATTAAATATACATATCATCCTAAACACATTGCAGTGAATATTCTTGTCACCGAATAGTTGTGCCTTTCGACACATTCTCAGAGTGGGACTTGTGAGCAATTATCAAAGTTTTTGATGTTTAATAGATTTCATCACTTATGCATCAAAACAGTTATATCCATCCATATAAACTTACATCCTCATCAGAAGCCTCATTTCTCTTTCCTTAAAGATTTTGAGTGAGGTCTTTAGAAGCAGATTTTTACCTGGTCGCATTGTTTCCAGTCCAGTTCCTTCTGATCTATTTTTAATTCATCAGACAGAATCATATTTTGAAAATATCCATCAGATGTCCCTGCTTGCTGGACTGCTTTAGAGTAGAATGCACTCCCCTCGCTGCGGGCGGCTGCTCGGCCATGGGTAACACTGTCCCATTCCACCTCTAGGGCTGCCCTCCACACCTCTCCCTCCGCTGGGCTAAGACACACTGCCCTTCCCTTGAACTTGAACTGGCCTAGCTCTTTCCTGCACCTCAACTTTTTCAAGCATTCTTGCTCCAGCTGGAATGCACTGGCCCGAGGTTTCACATAGCTTCTCATTTTCCCATCTGAGCTCAGATGTCACCTCTTCAGAGAGGTCTTCCCTGACTTGGCTGCTTGTTACTTCCTACGCCGCACATGGCTGACTTCCTTCCCGCCATCTGTAGCTATATAAATTGTTTATGTGCTTGTTTACTTTTCCTGGCTCCATGGGGACAGGTTATGTGGACAGTCTCCACCCAGAGCAGGTGCTCCATCGATATTTGTTGAAGGCAGGAAGGAAGGCAGCGAGCCATGAGTAACCAAAGCAGGCCCGTTCCCAGGTCCTGCCCATCTGGCTTCGGGCCGCCTCCCAAGTCATCCTTCTTCAGCTGGGTGAGGTCGGTGGGGGAGATCCACTGCAGAGCACGGTTCCCCATTAATCTCCTCTCCCCAGCCAGGCCCCATGGTTTTCGCTTTCATTAGCCCCAGCTCACCTCGTGGGAGGAGAGGCTGCGTATGTTTCTGGGACTCTCCCACTGAGAGCAGCGGGCCACGGGGCCAAAGATCAAGTTATTTTTGGTAAAGATACTGGCCAAGTGCCATCGCAGCCTCAGCCTGGTGCTTTGTGCTATTTGGTGAAATACAGCCTCCTTTGGTGAAGCTTGGGAGCCCATCACATGCTCCAGGAAAGTGCAGAATCTTCTGGATTTCTGCACATTGTTTTCTGTCCCCAAGAGCTGAATAATAACAATAGTAACGGTAGTAGTAATAATAACAATCGGCTGAATGAAGTGCATAGGGAAAGGCATGAGGTTTTCATCCTCAGTCGGAGTGGATTTCTGCTTGGAATACATCAGAGGAGGTGACTGTTGAGTTAATTTCTGGTTACAAAATTCTTTTTCAATGCAGGACATAGTTTTGTTTCATGTCAATAAGAAGCCAAGTAGGAGTATGACTGTATGGATTCCTTTGAACTCACACTGATTTCATTTCAATTAGCGCGTCTTTAGTAAGGGCAGCACCATGTTGAAGGCCTGCCCGAGATGTGATGATAGTTCGAGGTGGGGCCTTTGGGAGGTGATTGGGTGAGGGTGGAGGAGGCCATGAAGGTGGGATCTGAGTGATGGGATTACTGCTCTTCCAATAAGAGGAAGAGCGACCAGAACCTGCCCGCCCCCCCCATCCCCGCCATGTGAACACACACCAAGCAGGGAAGAGGGATCTGCTGGCATCTTCATCTAGGACTTCTCAGCTGCCAGAATTGTAAGGAAGAAAGCCATGTGGTATTCAGTTATAGCAGCCCACACTGATTAAGACAGGTGGGATCAGGGTCAGGACCGGTTGAGGCATGTAGGGTGCAGGATGGTGTGAAGAAGCTGAGGAAGCACTCCGGTCAGGGTTGTGCGGATGGAGGCTCAGCACTCAAGCGGCCCTCAGTGTGGGCGCCTCCTACACTGTGCACCCAAGCGCCTCCCTTGTCTCACACTAGTCCCAGCCGTGGGGAGTGCACTCTATAACCCAATGAAATGGGCTCAAATAGACAAGATTGTTTCACCGAGAAGGGGATGGTTCTATTTCTAGCTCCCTCTCCAGTCCCACTTTCTCTTTTCTTGGCTTTGTACTCAGCTAGGTGGTGGAGCCAGGCAGCTCTGTGAGCTCTGCTTACACTGAGCATCTCTGAGAACCATTCCTTCCCCTGAAACAAGATGTGGGCAGCTGTGTGTCTCAGTGTTTTCATCTACTTACCCCAGGAAAGATTTTGATTGGGTCTTCTGGATCACATGTCCATCGCTGTGCAATCCCTGCATCCAAGGGTGGCCTGTGTTGATTGGCCAGACTTGATCAGGTGTCCAGGCCTGTGGTGGGCAAGGCAATGGCCCATCCCCATCCACTCCACCAGAATCACTCAGTTAGAAGAGCAGTAAATCCCAAATGACAAGACTGGACCCACTGGCCAAGGTCACTTTCTCTTTTGTCGCCTGTAGTTTTATGGCAAAATGCCATAGAATTTCTCAAGTAACCTGGGGCTTTCAGATATATCTATCTAGAATGTAGTTGAGATGCCTGAGGCTTCAACTCACAGAACAATGGTGCCTTCGACAGGACTCTTTTGGTTGCAATGGGCAGAATACCGCAGTCTGAGCTGGTTTAAGCAAAAAAGGAATTTCTTTAGCTGGTGCAATTAAATCACCTAAGAATGGCACTGGGGAGGCAGAAAGTGCCAACTGACCTGTCCAACACCAATTCTGATTTGTCCTTTCAGAAATCCATCCATGCCAGAATGGAGACTGCATTTCCCGTGCTCCCTTGGAGAGAGGTGTGGCCATGTGACAAAATATTAGTCAGTGGGATTCGAGCGGAAGAGGGATTTGAAACATCTGGGGCCACTTTTATTCGGAGGCTGCCTTCCCTCCATGCTCTCTTCCGCTCCCTGGGAAGGGCAGTGACTGCACGCAGCAGGTGCGGACTGAGCTTCTATCTCCCCAGGCCAGGCTCCCACCTGGACGTTTCATGGTTTCATGAGAGATAAGGAAACTCATATTCAACTGAAGTCATTGCATTTTGGAGTCTGATTGTGATACCAGCCTCACATGTGCTTAAATAGTGGAATAGGATCGTGGGGTGCAGGATAAGGGGGTTGGAAAAGTGTCATTGGGATTTGGTTTGCTTCTCTTTATCTCTTGTTTCTGCTGCTTCTCTGTGGCCTCCACTCTCACAGCTCCTGGGACCCATCTAGACTGCATCTCAGCCACAGTGAGTCTTTGTCCCAGGATTCAGTAAAAGTAACACAATGAACCTTAATCAGACAGTGTAGGTCACATGCCCAGGTCTGCACCAATAGGTGAGGCCAGAGGAAGGCAGTGTGCTAGGCTACGCACCTGTCGGGGAGCTGTGGGGAGCGAGGAATGCTGACTCTATTGGAAAAGGGGGGCCTGGATGCCGAGGAAGCTAACAGGAATGGATACTAAAATAAGAAGTTCTAAGTGGTGAAAACTGAGTTAAAATGGGCGTTGGCATAATGATGTTTTGTGTGTCTCACTTACCTCCAGTGAACCTGCAGCGTGTGGGAGGGACTGTGCCTGGTTGGCAGGTGTGGTGGTGAAGCCAGGCAGCTCTGTGAGCTCTGCTTACACTGAGCATCTCTGAGAACCATTCCTTCCCCTCCTGCCACGTATGCCCTGCACATTCCGGGGAAGTGTCAGTGGCCGTCCATCCCATGAATAATAGAGCACAGTCTGTGCATCTTGCATGCGTATCAGCCTGACGTCCCCCAAGTCAGGGTAGAAAACCATCTACTGAATTCAACGTGGCAATTAAAAAAAAATCCCTCTGAGCACTGACCAATAAAGTCAGAGTGAGGGGCAGGGCAGACCCACCTCAGGAAAGAAAACCCAAATGACTTCACATTTGGTGTGCTTTGCCCATGATTTTCAGCCGGCAACTGCACCCTATTGCAGAAGTAAATTTGTCTTGCCGATAAAACAAACAAACAAACAAACAACAACAAAAACCTGCCGTGGCTGGTGTGCTCAGTGGTTAGAGTGTCAATCCTATTTCCATTCTTGATCAAGGGCATCTGCCTGGGTTGCAGTTTCTATCCCTGGCCCTGGTTGGGGCGCATGTGAGAAGCAACCAATCAAAGTGTCTCACATGAATGTTTCTCTTCCCCCACCCGCCCCCTCCCTTTCACTCTAAAAAAAAAAATCAACGGAAAAAATATCCTCCGGTAAGGATTAACAATAAATAAATAAATAAATAAATAACCCTGTCTCTTCACATCTAATTTGCTATTTTCTACAATTTCCTCACTTCTAGCTTAATTATTTATGGATGTTGATAATTCTCAACATTAACTACCAAGGGCAAGATTTCTCAGTCTTGGTTTTTTCATTAATTATTTCTATCTGGAGCCATTCGCTTCAAGATCCTCCTGTCTAAATCCCTCACTGTTTCTATGATACTGTGGGTTCAGTCTCCAAATGATGTGTTGGACCAATGCCTTCCATGAACAGGTCTATTTCATGGCAACCATGGGCAGTGTGTGTGTGTTTAAATTCTAAGCCTTCAATGAGAATTCTCTAAATGATGTTATCATTTCCTCCTCTTTTAGTGAGAGGTTTAAAGGTAAAACATCATTTCCATCCCATGTCGACATGCTGACAGCAGATGGTTGGTCACTCCCGAGCAGAAAGAGTTTCCCTGCCGCAGTACTTGCCTTTGGCTTGTCCCAGTTTGGTCTCAGTTCCCCTGACACGTTCTTGGGTTTTTCTCTTCTTTAACTGACACCAATCGAACTGGGTGACTAAAAGCTGGTGCTCCCAGGGAGAAAAGAGAGACTCGTATAGTACATCAGCCGGTCAAAGAGTCACTAAACATGGACTTTATCTTCTCAAGAGCTCTGAACAGAGGTCCCCCAGCCTCGGTTTGTCACCTGCAGTGAACAACAATTGTCACGTTTCTGATGCCGTATTTGCCTGTTCGGATAGTGCAAATGATTAGCAAGGCCTCCTCAGCCACCAACTATGACACCTGCTCTTCAGAAGGGGCACAGGGCAGTGTTTCCCCGCCGAGCCCCTGCGACCTGGGGCAGTCTCTTCATTCTTCTGAGCTTCAGTTTCCCCAAAATGTGGGTGCTAGTATCATCCTCATTATCCCTTTAGCAGGATTAGCGGCCCATGCAGCCCCCGGAACCCCAAAGATGTTAGCGGCTATCATCAGCTCACGCCACTTCAGGAAGGAAGGCCAGGCGGGTGAGCACCAAGCCTGCACCCCCCTTAATGTTATTCTCTAGGCAGGAATCCATGATGGTCATGAGCGGAGCTCTATTGCCAGGCTCTGGGGGCCAACTGTGGACCTGCTATTTACTCAAGGGGGGACCCACCTCCCAAGGTCCAGGGTGGGGTTACAGGGCTTACGACGGAGCCTGGGACTAAGGATTTATCGAGTACCTGCCCTGGGCCAGCCTTAGGGGGGTACACGTGACACCAAGTCTTAGCCCCTGGGCAGCATATTCCAGTGGGAAAGACGGGCTCACACAATAAAAATGTGGCACCCGATGTCACCAGGGCTGGGGCCAGGACGCCAAGGAGACCCGACGGAGCGCGCAGCTTCAGCCCTGGCAGTATCCCTGCCCTCATATGCCAAGGTCAAGGCAAACCATAGCAACACCACCTCCCCAGATGCACACACAGCAGCAGTAAGAGTCAGCCCTTCTCGAGGAAGGGATGGGGCTGGAGGGAGAGGAGGGGTAGGCGGCGGCTGCGAAGAAGTGAAATTTCCTCTCCTCCTAAAATAAGCCACTGGAGTGAGAAGAGAGGGAGCGACGTCTCCGCGGGCTGACGGGGAGGTGCGGGGTCGGCCGGCCAGGAGGAGGGGCGCAATCGCTTGGGGAAGCCGGACGGCCAGGTGGGCGGGGGCCGAGAGCGCGCGTTCCAGTGTGTCGGCCAGCGGGTGGCCACGGTGGGGCGCAGGGACTCCCGCGGCTCCTCCCCTCCGACCCCCTTCCTTCCTCCGCCTCCTTCCTCCTCCTGCACCTCCTCCTCCTCCTCGGATCCCGAGCCGCCGCCGCTCCTCCTCCTGGCGGGCTGGCTGATGAGTCAGCTGACGCCGGCGCTCCAGCCGCCTCGCCGCCGCGCTCTGCGCTCCCCCAAAGTGGCTGCGAGCCGGCCGCCCACTTTCAGGGTCTGGGGGGACAGACTGATGTGCGTCTTCTAGAGCCACGCGGAGCCGCAGCCCAGGCAGCTTCCCCTCTCC
>NW_006293809.1:1504485-1539742 GCF_000327345.1 Myotis davidii | reverse complement strand
GTCTGGGCGTGTCGTGGGTCTATCTTTATCTCTCCGATGACTTGGCTTTCGGATGGTGGCTGCGTGTTCGTCTCCAGTAGCCGCTGGAGCCCATCTACTCGAAATAAATATTTCGCGGTAGCCATGGGAGTTAGAGCTGGGAGCGGGCGGGTGCGGAGCCAGCCGGCTGCCCGGTGCCCAGTGCCCCTCTCCCCACTCGCCGCCGCCTCAACTTTTCCCGGGGAGGGATCCGCCGGCAGAGAAAGGGGGCAGGCGCCCGCGGTGCGGACCAGGTCGGCGACCCTCTGACCCCAGGGAGAGGTTGAGGACCGGTGAAAGGTCTCCTTGGACTTGGGGTCCTGGACAGTGACCCACCTCTGTCCCAGGTGTTGGCAAAGGCGGCGTGGGCGGCCTCTGGCCAGCCGTCTAGGGGACCGGGCCGGAGCCTGAATTTTCCCCGGTCCTTAGTCCGGGTGGTGGATCTCTGCTGGGTGGAACCTGCTCCCTGCACAGAGCGAGCGTTCCCTCAGTTGGTGCTGAAGGAAAGAATGAATGAATCGGAGAGCACTCACAGCGGACAGAGGAGGCGCAGGGATGGCTCCTCTCCTCCCCGCTTTTCTCTGCGTTGATGGGACTTCAGAGAGAACTCATTCTGCTCCCCTTTGGGCTTGAGTGACCACAGGATGCTGGAGGGAGGGGGAGGATACTAGAATGATTTTTTTTTTTTTAAATTTCCAACTACCTCATTTCTCTTTGCCTCGCGTCAGGTGCGGTGGCTGTCTGTTTATTGCATGCGTTTGGCGAGAGGTGGGGGAAGGAAAGTTAACTTAATAATGTCTGAAATCATAATAAATGGCAACGGTGATGTGGACCGGCCCCACTGGGAAGAGAGTTACAGTGAAGTCTCTCTACAAATATGTGTCGTTGACACCTTGGCACTTTTCTTTATGTGCCTGATAATTTCACTGTGGTAAATGGCTTGGAAAGAAAACCTGGTGATGAGAAACATTTGTAATTATTAAAAACTCTTGCTTGGTTTGTTTTGGTCCCTCTCCTCCTCCTCCTCCTTCTCCTTCTCTCCCCCCAACCCCCATCCCTTCCCATCGCCATGTTTTGTTTTAGCATTTATGCCCTGTGCTATTGTGCACAGATAATTAGGGAGAGATGTCACAGAACTGACCAGTCCCCACCAGCACGCCCTGGGTTCCCTTGATCCGCTTTTGCTCTGCAGATAGTCTCAGCAGCTGGAGCAACTACCGTTGGGCACCTGACTGAGCGACTCTCATGCAAAGGGCAGGAAATGATAGGAACTTTGTGTTTTTTATAATCTTACGGGCAAGCCAGAGTGTCACAGTAGTAAAGGCAGCATTAAAAAGACGCCTTTCTAAGTTTAGACTTACTCCATCATGTCAATTGAGGAAATTGCTCAGAGACAGCCATTCTGCGTTAGGGAGCATTCCAATAGGAAGAGGACATGCATTATTAATGCAGAAAATGTGAATTATTCATCAGGATCGGAGTTTATGCCAAATTGTGACACATGGTGATTTATTTGAAAGACTAGTTACCATAACTTTCTAGCTTATGGTAATTGAGATTATTTTTCTATATTACTGCAACTGACACAATATAGTCCTATGTGTGTGCCAATGTTTATGGACAGATATTTGGAGCAGAAGGAAAGGAAATATAGTTTGCATTCATTTTATATCTTAGAGTATTTTGGATGCCAGCGAGCAGTAGACTTTCTCAGGATTTATTCATTTAGACTGTGTTAACACTCACATCGATTTTAGAATATCTGTTAGATGATGGTTATTGCTCATGGAGAGATAGGGTAAAAAATATGATCAAAGGAATCTGGTCTTCTTTGTTAACATTGGTTTTGTCACCAGTAAATTTTTAAAAAGTGTTCTTATTATATAACTTATTCACATAGTGGCCAGAAAGCAGTGCAAACTAGAGTTTTGAATGGAGACTGCAAGTAATGGTAGAAAATGCTTCGGGGGAACAGTATAGGGAACCTCTGTCCAAAGTGGGCCCTGGTAATGGTGCTCGTCTAGGCTGCAGATCTGGACCCGCAGGCAACAGGTGTAAGTCTGAGGGAGGCAGGCCAGAGTGTCTGGTACAGAGTGGGTGCCCAGCCAGTGCCCCTTGAACTTTACGGAGTGAACACGTAACTGCAATTCATGAGCCTCTTTAGGAACTAATATGACACAGTGGTTTTATTAATGGAATCCAGACAAGTGTCAGTGGATTAGAACCGTGTTTGGGAGGGTTTATAATTAAACAAGAAAACAGCATTTCATGGAAAGCAGCTGTTGTGCCAAGAGATGCTCCCTCGGGTTTGGAAAAAGAGAACAAATTCTGCTTCTATGACTCATTAGCTCTATGACCCTTGACCTTTCTTGGCCTCAGTTTTTAAGTGTATACAATGCACATTAGCTATGTTGGGAGCATTAAATCAGATAATACTTGTAAAAATGCAGTGAAAGCCTACAGCATTGATTCTGACTGTATGATTTCTTTAGTACAAAGATGAGTTGGAATCAGTGGAAGGATATAGGGATGATTGATTCCTTTATTTTTATATTTTCAAGTGCCCAGAGGCATAAACGTTTATGCAGCTGGAGGCATTCTCACTGGATGAAGCTTTTACAAATTATATACATGTAAGTGATTTGTTTTTAATGTGACAGGAAACATTCTAAGACTGTCCCCACAATTGGATAGTGGATAAGTGCTCATCTTTTGTTGAGATCCTAACCAGTTTAAGCGATTAAGTAATCACATACATATTGACTTTTCTTTAAACATAGAAAAGCTTAATGAAATTCAACTCCTGTTACTCAAAAGTCCAGGTATCTTCACATCTTCATTCTCCAGCTTACCCTCCGCTGGCTCATGGCGGCCTCAAGCTGTGCCCTGGGCAGTATTTGTTCAGGAATGTCCATGTTACTATTTGGGGGGCTGTGGGGTCAGCAGGTGAGCAGCTGTCTACAATTATTTGGCTAACCCCCAAAAGGCCCTAAAAATGTATCCTTGGATGAGTGGTGAATCAGACAGTTTGCATATCATTAACCTGAGTGTGTGGCTTGCATGGGACAGTTTAACTGTCCTCACTTGGTTTCTTCTTTTGCTACCGAGAGGATATTCCAATCAATATTTGCTTTGGCTTGTCCACAATCCAGACCTTAGAGTTTAAACTCACATTTAGTGTTTTCATCTACATCCCTCCCCTCGATTGCTCACTTTTAAAAAATGCCTCTGGGCTCTTGTCTACCAAGGCCTGTCTTTCCTGTCTAGCCCACATCTCTCCCCGGACCTCTGACAGCTGCCTCAGACTTAAAGCACCCTAACCCTGATGGCTTTATCCACACCAGCCTCTGCTGGAGGTTGCAGCTCAGCCAGGGGAGGGCCCAGCATTTTAGTTGCCCTGGTAAATGTCAAACAAGCAAGCAGCAATCAAACCTCATTCCTCTCTCCTTCTCTTAGCTCTCACTCTCCCAGACCAACCATTGGGAGATTCTGTGGGTTCTATCTTTGAAATTCACCTAGAATCTGACTGTCCCTCTGACCATTCACAGTTACCACCCTGGGCTGAGCCCTCCCACCCCCAGGGCCTCCCTATAATATTGCAATGACCTCCTGATCTGGCTCCCTGGCTGCTCGAACCACCAGTGTCTTTCCATGCAATTCAGAGTAAAAGCTTTACAATTGGCTCCGAGTTTCTGACCCTTTTCTACTGCAGTTCCCTCTGCTTGGGATGCTGTTCCCCCGACTGCCCTCCTCACCTCCTTCAGCCTTTCCTCAAATGCCACCTCCTCATTGAAGCCTTCCAGACACCCTATTTTATTATTTCTTCCCGCCTCTTCCCCCTGTATCCCTTCCCTTTTTTCTCTCTAGCCTTATCACCTGCCTCACATATTGGTTTGTCGAGTTTAGTTATTGATTGCCTGTATCCCCCACAGATAGCATGTGAGGCTCAGTGAAGGCTGGGAATTCTCTATCTTTTATTTACATTACTAGAGGTCCGGTGCACAGATTCGTGCACTGGTCCGGGGCGTGGCCTGTGGGGATTGGCCTGCTGTGGGAGTGCTGCTCATCCGGGCCAGCCGAGCGGCACTCCCACTGTGGGAGTGCACCGACCACCAGGGGGCAGCTCCTGCATGGAGAGTCTGCCCCCTGGTGGTCAGTGCGCGTCATAGTGACTGGTCGACCGGTTGTTCTGGTCTTTCCACTGTTCAGTTGCTGGGCTTTTATATATATAAATAGGTGAACCCGCATGCCTGGAACAGTGCCCAGCATGGAGCGGGCATGTGATGAAGATGTCTTGAATGAATGCATGGAACTATCACTATGGACTATTTTAAAAGCACATTCTCTGACATGAGGCTGTGTTGAAATCCATTCAGCAACCGGTTATGTGACTTTGGATGAGTTGTTTAACATTTGTAAGCCTCAGTCTTCTGTAAAAATAGGGAGACTCATGATACACACCTAGAAGATGGTCCTCGTAAAAGGGCTTAACACAATGCTCGGTCCAGTGGGAACCCAGCTAGTGTCGCTTACTGCTCTCACGCTTCCTCCCCCTGCCCTTGGAGGACGAGGACGCTTAGGTGGCTACTATTTCCACTGCTTCTGCGGCAGTAGCTCTCACCCTCAGCGAACTTGCTGGTTAGTTAGGAAAACAAACTTCATATGTATGAAATAATGAGCGTGTGAGCACAAAGGCTGCCTGGCCCCGATGCTGGGTACAGAAGGAACCTCTGCCATTGCAAGACTGTCCATGATGCTTAGATAAAAGGCAGTGGCATCAACACCAGAACAAAATCATCCCCACTGACTTTGCTTGGAGGGAGCTCATCCGACCCGCAGATATTTCTGCCTACTTGGGGGTCTGTCAGGGGGGCAAAGAATGGATTTGAAAAATTGGTTGGTAAATGGCCAGATTTTAGGAAGATGTATTTTCTTCCCCTTGGTTTCTGTTTCACCTGACCCAGTGTGCCAAAGAGGCATTCATAGTTCAGTGAGGGTTTTTGGATTTAGGGATGTTTAGGAATCTGCATTTTTTTATGATACCATGACAAAGTCACAATCATAATATGAAAATCACAGAAATAGAATAATTTTATCAGATACTGTCGGTACATAAGACAAACACAACTGTTCAGTAAGATGTATGAAGTGTGGCTTTTCTTCCTTAAAAGAAAGAGACTTTGGGGATAACTTTACCAGTCAGGAAACTTACGACCCGATAGACGGAAGTCACGGGCCCAAGTCAAGAGCACACAGCATTTGGGCCCCATTTGAATCAGCTTCCTGGGTTCCCATGTTCGCCGTGCTCTCCTGCTGGCGTTTCAGGCATCGGCATTCAGTGGCCCGCGTGGATGACAGGATTAATTATGCATAAAATCAGCCTTTAATCATCGTCCCCAAAACCGATTTACCCAAGAATGGCCAATTTAGCGACTTTGTGTGTGGACATAAACAAAATTACTGTTGTGATGCTTTCCTGTCCATCTGCCAATGTAGAAGCTGAGAAATATTTATTTTTAAGCAGTTTGGTAGTTTTTGTCAGGGAATCATTATCTTTGGTATTTGAAGAGTTTAGTTTTCATTTGGGATATATTTGCTTTCATTTTATCATTCATCAAATATTTATTGAGTGCCTACTAGTGTTAAGCTCAAGATAAACCGCCTTAAATTAGATAGGCACAGTCAACATCCTTGAGGAATTAACAGGCTGATTTTGGACTTGTATTGTGAACTTGAGATTAGTATATTCGAGATAGTTTAGGGGGAACTAGTCACAGTACAAGGTCAATGGTCGGGTGGAAGGTGCCTTCAGATCTCTCCCTGTCCCGGGGTTGGGGCATGAGGAAGGGCGCATGATTTTCCTCTCTCTCCGCATTGCTCCCAGCTGGGTGGCAGTAAACCTTTGGAGATACGAAACCAGGACAGATTCTGTTGCCTCCCTCCCGCCAGCCCCCATTTTGGAGAATTTCAAAGTGCAATTGTGAGTTAAGAAATGCCACAGATACTTGTGAATGTCGAAGTTAAAATAGTTTCTTTCTAGAATGCAGACGGCTAAATTTGGGTTGAGGATCTGCACGCAGAACTGTGCGGAGCAGGTGGGGACTGCCTTTATTTCACTAGTTTTCTAAGCCTCTGTTCATGGCCTGGATCCCAGAAATTGTAACTTGAGCTGTGTGGACTATGTTCTTTTTGTTTTGTTTTGTTTTTGTTATTATTATTATTTTAAATTCTTTATTGTTTAAACTATTACATATCATATTACATATGTCTCCTTTTCCCCTCATTGACCTCTCCCTGGCACCCCTCCCCCCAGCACATGCCCTCACCCCGCCCAGTGTCTGTGTCCATTAGTTATGCTTATGTGCATGCATACAAGTTCTTTGGTTGATCTCTTACCCTGCCCCCTCACCTTCCCTCTAAGGTTTGACCGTCTGTTCGATGCTTGTGTGTCTCTGGATCTATTTTTGTTCATCAGTATATGTTGTTCATTATATTCCACAAATGAGTGAGATCATGTGATATTTATCTTTCTCTGACTGGCTTATTTTGCTTAGCGTAATGCTCTCCAGGTCCATGCATGCTGTTGTGAATGGTAAGAGCTCTTTCTTTTTTACAGCAGCGTAGTATTCCATTGTGTAGATGTACCACAGTTTTTAATCCACTCATCTGCTGATGGGCTCTTCAGCCTTTTCCAAAACCCAAAGTGAAAAGTTTCTGCACAGCAAAAGAAACCATCAACAAAACAACAAGAAAGCCCATTGCATGGGAGAACATTTTTGCCGACCTAATCTCCAATAAGGGTTTAATCTCCAAAATTTATAGGGAATTCATACATCTTTAAAAAAGGAAGATAAACAATCCCATAAAAAATGGGCAAAGGACTTAGACACTTTTTGAAAGTGGACATACAGAAGGCCAAGAGATATATGAAAACATGCTCAACGTGACTAATCACCCGAGAGATGCAAATCAAAATGACAATGCGGTACCATCTCACACCTGTCAGAATGGCTACCAGCAACAAATCAACAAATGATAAGTGCTGGTGAGGATGTGGAGAGAAAGGAACCCTCGTGCACTGCTGGTGGGAATGCAGACTTGTGCAGCCACTGTGGAGAACAGTATGGAGTTTCCTCAAAAAATTAAAAATGGAACTCCCATTTGACCCAGTGATCCCACTTCTAGGAATATATCCCAAGAAATCAGAAACACAATCAGAAAGGCGACATGCACCCTTATGTTCATAGCAGCACAATTTACCATAGCTAAGATGTGGAAACAGCGGAAGTGGATTATGATCTTGGAGCCGAGTTGTCCTCAAACAGGCTCAGGGAGAGAATGTAGGTGATTTTTTCTCAGGTGATGCTTCATAGTTTCTATCAGATTCTTACAGGTCTCCCAGGCCCTCTCACCACACACTCTCTACATCTCTCAAAAAGTTAAGAACCACAGTCTCATTTTAAAAAAATTACTTAGATAATGGTAGGGTCACATGCAGTTGTGAAAATAATACAAAGAGATATCCCGTGTCCTTTACCCAGTTTCTCGCAATGGTAACATCTTTCAGATCCATCACACATCACAGCCAGGATGCTGACATTGCTACCGTCAGATACAGAACACTCCCTCACCATCACCGCAGGGTCCTTCCTCCCGCCCTTCCCCTCTCCCACAGCCCGAAGTCCTTGGCAACCACTAATCTGTTTTTCATTTCTACAATTTTAAGAATAGTATGTAACCTTTCTGGAATTATCATGGTACCCATGGTCAATTCCTTTTTCCTTGCTAAGTAATATTCCACAGTCAGGCTGTGCCATAACTTGTTTAGTCATTCATCTGTTGAAGGACATTTGGGGTGGTTTCCAGTTTGGGGCTGTTATGAGTAAAGCTGATGTAAACATTGTGCACTTGTTTCTGAGTGAACGGAAGGGTTCCTACCTCTGTAGGAGGCCACCTGCCAGAGAGTGATAGGGGCCTGGATCTGAGCGCAGAGCCAGGATAGCGGCACACTGTTCCCCCTTCCACAGGCTAGGAATGCTTTCAACCTCAGAAAAGATGCCATCCGTTAAGGGAAAGTCCCTAAAATCGTGCTTGCGCAGTAGCTCTTAAGACTGTCCTTTTGGTGACCTTTGCTCATTATAATAGTAGAAAACACACCCCTGCGTGGAGATTTAAAATGCTAATGAGACATGCATAGTATGTTGGAGCATGTAGCCCTCCTATACTTGTGCCAGCTGGTACCAGCTCACCAGAAGAGGGACCTGGAAGATGAACCAGGAACTAGGACTCACCAGCACCATATGAATGCAGCCTGGCGAAGGCTCCGGAGCCGTAACCACTCTGCCGGTGCGCTCCCTGATGCATCAGGCTGGGGTCTCTTCCCTCTAAAGCTTAACAAACCTTTTGTGTTCTAACTATAGCCTCCTCCCACTATTTCTCTCCAGGGAAAGACAAGAACATACCTTGTAATCCGTAACACCTCTAGGTAAATGCCCAGGAGAGCAGTGGGTGGGTTACATTGGTAGTTCTTGTTTGTTTTGTTGAGAAACTGCCAAACTGCTTTCCACAGTGGAAACTGTTGTTCACATTCACCCAGCAGTGTGTGGGTGACCCAGCTTCTCTGCACCCTCGCCAGAATTCCCTGTCACCAGCGTTTGATGTGGTTACTATTCTTTGTATTTCACACGTTCTGAGTGTGTGTGTGTGTGTGTGTGTGTGTGTTGATGAAAATGCCTATTCATGTTTTGTGCCCTTTTTCTATTGCGTTGTTTGTTTTTTAAGTGTTGAGTTTTGAGAGTTTAAAAAAATGTGTATTCTGTCTATATATGAATAAATGGATATTAATATTTTTCAGACATATGGGTCTTAAAGGGGAAAAATAAGCCCACGTATTCAATAGCATCCTCTTAAGGAACTTCCATCTGATATGACGATAGGTGCATATGTCACTTCTCACCCCCCAGAACCCAGGAACTTATCTCATATTTGCCTAAGCCTTCCCCACTCCTTCCCCCACTCTTGCCTCAGCCTTTATCTTTCCTTCATTCATATATACAATGAATGCTTTAGTGGTTAATAGAGAAATTAGCCAGTCTTATGAATGGACTAATTTAATTTAAATTAAAACACTGCTTTGAATTCAAAGCTTTTACTTAACATAAGTTTCACTGTTTAGGAAAGCAATTAAATTCTTAAAATGCTTTTTATCATCTTAACACCACATATTAACTCAATAAAAGAAATCTATTTAAAAAAAACCTCTAAGAAATCCTACCTCCGCGAATCCCCTAGCAAAATGGACTCTTCAAACGAACCATTTCTTTCCGCCAACAGGCAGTTCTTTGGGCTCATTTGCAAAGGAACCACTTTAGAGCCTGGGCTGTAATTCACCACCAGAGGCCCCACATCTAGATGTTCTGAAGCCAGTCTGGTCTTCAGCATCTATTGATTCAGATACAAATGTGTTTAGTGAGGGTGGAGAGGAACTGTTCTCTGGAGAGTGTGCTGCTGGGAGCTTAGCCCTCTGAATCCGCCTTCTCTCTGATCTTCTCCTGGCTGGGAGCTTCCTGTTGGTATCCAGGGCTGAGCTGTTACTTCCTGCCTCAAACGCCCTGCCCTGCCCACCGCGGCTAAAGACTCCCGCATCCCTCTGGGATTCCGCTCTAATCTGGGTGTACATAGGACTTTTAAAGGTGAATTTTCTTATTTTTGTGCTGGATATATTCTTCTTAAATGATTTTTTTGTTTATGTTTTTTTCCCACTAGGATGTAAGTTCTATGAGACAAATGACCCTGGCTATGCTGTTCAATGCCGTGTCCCCAGCGTTCAGCCCATAGTAAATACTCAGTATTTGCTGATTGAAGGAATGCAGGTCTGAATAATAGAATGGGATATTCCAGGGTAAGAAGACAAGTAGAAGACTGCAGGTCCCAGCTGATTTTGTTGTAGATGCTACTCTTGAGTGGTAGAATGTTCTAGAATTTCTCATTGGCATGTAATTACTGTTGGTATGTAACCTGCAAATTCAGTATCAGGGAATACTTGATGCTGGAGGTTTGGATTAACCTCCTTCAAATTAAATTTTATTGGATGTTTTTGGGAATAGGAAATTCGTACAGTTGGTATGAACGTTGAAGGTTCAGGGTTTATGCATTGAATGGTAAGATTTCTTTTCATCTTTGTCCACAGGAATCACCTAGTTTCGTTCCCCAAAAACAACCACCATGAAGAGTTTCTTCCAGAATAGTCTATGTACCAGAAGTTCTGTGTATATGTGTGCTCATGTGCATGATCTATAATTTTCCTGTTTCATGGTTTTCTTGTTTAGCAACCTACCATGCTTTTGAATAAGATAGGATTCCGATTCCAGAGTATGGGTACATCCAAACTCATGTAGTTATTTGCTTATTTATTCATGCTTCCTCCTTTCCTTCCTTTCTTTTTATTGTTATTAAATATGTGCATGAAGTATTTTAATGAGCATCTGACAGATCCTGAAACGGAGTTACTAAGATTTTCGTCCAAGTCACACAGCTGGTACGTGGCAGAACCTGAATTTGAATTCAAGCTGCGACTGTGTTGTGGAGTATTTGTGTAATTCTCCCTCTCCCCCGCCCCTTCTGTTACAAACGGGACCACAGACCACTCAGCGTCTCACCCAGCGGGGGAGCACATTGGTGAATCAATTCCCACAAGTGGGACTTGTTGCCCAAAGCGTATTCGCCTATAAAGCGGATGTTCCCCAGCCCCTCTGAGCAGGCCGCCTCCTCTCCTCTGGCAAGAGTGTGCCTGCCAGCTCTGGAAAGGGCTTGCTGATCTAAAATGAGAAACAGACCCTCTGTACATAGGCTTCTCAAGCATGACACTGAGTTCTTGGCAATTTTGTAATTAGAATCTTTCCAGTTTGCAGTCCTTTTTCTTTTGAGAATGATATTTACTGAACTTAAAAGGTAGTTATTAAGTAAGGGTTTGGAAACACACAAAAGGTTATTCACTTTCTTAAAAAAAAACCCACCTTCCTGGGAAATGCTCTGTAGAAATCTTTGGTCTAGGAAATATGCTAAAACATGTTAACTGTGACTGTTTGTTATTTTTATTCTAAAAACAAAGTTATAATATTGAAAATTTGATCAACACATGTTAGGTAAAAAAAGAAAAGATTTATGTGTTGACTCAAATAAGTACATATTGCCTAATGTAACCCAAACAATATTTTTATTAGCTTGGCCAGCCTTGTAATATGCTTCAGGTAGGTCTAGCCCGGGCGGGGGTGGAGGGAGGGTATTCATCTTTTCACGGCTGGCTAGATGCAAGTCCTGAATATTCCACTTATGTCCTTCCAAGATACTAAGAACCGCGAGGCCTTGCCTAATTCGGAGTCTCCAGCCTCTTTCCCGTTCCCTCCAAGCTTCAGCCACTCTGGCTCCTTTCCGTCTTCACAGGACAGTCTTGTTCATTCACGTCCTTTGCACTCAGATTCCTCCCTTAATCTGTGATGCTCCTCCATGTCTGGCTCTTAGCTCAGTGATCAGCTCAAAAGCCACCCTCGCAGACAGTGTCTGACCCTCCCATTCTGGTGGCTTCCCTCGGGATTCTCAGTCTCACCACCCTTTCTGTTTCCTTCAGTCAGCCCTCTCACCTGTAATGTTACTTTTAAAATCTTCATCTCGTTATTGTTTGTTTTTTTTCTACTTATCTCTGAGAATTGAGAGGGTAATATCTTTTTCTGTTTTTTTTTTATTGTTTTTGTTTTTGTTGTTCACAGCTGAGTTCTCAGTGCCTGGCACACAGTAGGTGCTCAATAAACATTTAAGTACATAAATGAAACCCTGAGACAGCATTTTGCATATTAAATTACGAAACAGACACTAATCCTAGCATATCATGTGCATATTCAGAAATCCCAAGAAATTCCGAGAGTTCAGGGGAATTCCTTTGTGTGGTTTGTTGTTAGCCCTTCTGCATTATGCCAGCTACAGTCCCCGGAGGAGAGAAACCTGGCTGGAATGACAAGGGCCTGATTGGTACCCGGGCCTGCTGCTGGCCATCTGCTGTGACCAGAGCTGTCCCTGAACTTCTTGCACCTCAGCCTCCTGGCGGCAGAGTGGAGATAGACAGGTCTCACCTCGCTCCCTCCCCACCTGCCGCCTCAAGCGGGATGGGAATGTGAAAAGCATGCCAGGCACACATCGCCTCTGCAGGCCCCGTCCGTCTCCTCCCTGCCCTCCATTGGCCTCCCGAGTGGAGAATGGCAGAGACAACTTTGGATTCCACTCTGATGCTGTGGCTGTGCCAGGCCCCAAACAAGGACAGGTAGCTTTCTACATTTATTACTTTAGATTTCAAAAGGCAGCATTGAATTTCTGGAAAAAAAGGAACAGGGAAAAAAAGGCCAACTCTACCTGTAACGAAACATGGCTACACACACACACACACACACACACACACACCATCCACATCACCCCCTCCCCCACACACCACATTACGCATACCACACATAGCCCACCATACCACACCCCACACACATACACATGATAACACACACACACACACACACACACACACACACACACACATACAGGACACCATCCGTATCATACTCACCATACCACAACCCACACATACACCATACCACACACACAAATACACATACACACAGGACACCATCCGTATCATACTCACCATACCACAACCCACACATACACCATACCACACCCACAAACACACATACACCCCTTACCACACCCACACATATCACACACACACCACACACACACATACCATCCATATCACACGCCCCCCACACATAGCACGCCATACCACACCCCCACACACACCACACTCACCACACACACATACCATATACACCACAGCCCCCCACACACATACCACACATAGCATGCCATACCACACCCCACATACATACACACTTTACTAGACACACATACACACACACCACACTACCCACACCATACCCATGCCACACCATACACATAAACACACACACATACCATACCACATACACCAATGCCACACCACACATACACACACCACACCACACTCATTACACACACACACCACACCACCCACACTATACTCACCACACCAACCCCCCCACACACACACACCACACACAAACACACATACATCCCATACCACACACACACGGCACACCGCACACACACACAACACAACACACTCATCACACACACACACACACACACACACACGTTCTCCATGTGCACAAACATTCAAACACACACACACACAGGTCACACACACCCCACACCACCCACACTATACTCACCACACCAACCCCCCCACACACACACACCACACACACACACACATACATCCCATACCACACACACACGGCACAGCGCACACACACACAACACAACACACTCATCACACACACATACATACACACACACAAACACCACACCACCGACACCATACTCACCACACCAACCCACACCCACACACACCCCAAACCACACTCACCACACACACACACACACACACATACACACACACACACCGTACCACCTACACACACCAATTCTTTTTAATAACTTTTTTGCATTACATGCACAAGGTGAAGAAATTTAAAAATGCCAAAACCCCTCACAAACAATCCAAAACAAAACAACAACAAAACCCAGGAAGCATTGAAGAGGAGATTTCCCTCCTACCCCAGACCTGTCTCACTCCCAGGCACAGCCATTTGAGCAGGTTCTTGGACATCTGTGTGCAGACGTTTATGTGTAAGCACACGGGAAAGTGCATGTGTGGTGGGTGCACACAGGGTTCCTTTTATTTGATGTTGTTTTATACACCGTCCCTCTTCTTTTAACTTGTGTGGGAGCACTTTTCAAGCATCTCTGTGTTCACTCATCTGCTCCACAATTTCTAAACGTAGTTCAGGCTACTAATGGACATTTTAAGGTGATTTCTTGTCTCTGCTGACTAAACCACGAAGCAGTAGCATCTTGAGAACACAGGATGCCATTTTCTAGGATGAATCCTGAAAAGGAAGCTGCCCTTGCAAAGGGGTGGCCACTCACAGCTGTGTGCACAGAGCCAGACCAGTTCTCTCTCTCTTCAGAGCAGCTGTCCCAGTCTGCTCCACGCCATCCCATCTGGGCATGTTTCACTGTGTGACCTTTCGGGGTGTTCTCCTGCCTCTGCTCCTTGCTCAATCCCCAGCCCCCTCCAGATCTGTTCTGTTTATGGCGAGCTGATCACCTGGAAAACTCAGCCTAACCCTGTCCTCCCTCTACTTTCAGACACTCCAATGCCTTCCCCTTACACACAGACATCCTGCATGTCCTTGAGATGCTCTGATCTGGACCCTGCCATGTCTCGGACCACATCATTGATCAAACCAATGAAGCGCCAAAGCAGTGCTCCAGTCACGGTCCCCGCGGATCAGTGCTCAAGCCAGCATGCTCCCTTCAGTTCCTCTGTGGCCCAGCTCTTTGCTTTGTTATTCCATTCCACATGCTTTTTCATTGATTAGGAAATTCTTCCTTTTTCTTCTGCTTCCTCCTCATCCAGCAAATTCCAGCTGTGCTGTCATTGTCTTGGAGATGCTTTCCCCACACCATCCCCCCTCTAACTGGTGGGAGAAGCCACTTGCCCCGTGTAGACCTTTATATTTAAACTAGAGGTCTGGTGCATGAAAATTCATGCACCGGAGGTGGGTCCCTCAGCCCTGCCTGCCCCCTCTCACAGTCCGGGAGCCCTCAGGGGCGGGAGGCAACCCAGCAATTAAGGGAAGGCAATGCCCCATCACACCTCTGCTGCTGCCACTGCTGGCAGTGCAAGTCTTGGCCGGCCCTGGTTACCTGCACCTTGGGCGGCCCTGGGCGGCTGGGGGGCTTTGGGGACTGGGGGACTCTGGAGGCAGGTGTGTGGCAAGGCTGGTGGGGCTGAGGGGACTGGGCGCTGCCATCTAGTGGCTGTGGGCGCCATCATATTTGAGGGTGTGGCAGTCAATTAGCATATTCCCTCCTTATTGGCTGTAGGTCCCACCATCTTTGCTATGGTGTGAGGGTCAATTAGCATATTCCCTCTTTATTACATAGGACTAGGGGCCCAGTGCATGAATTCGTGCACCTTGAAAGGAACTGTTGGCTGCAAGGCTGCATTGGGCACAGGGGTGCATCTCAGCCCATCCTCTTCACCCCTGCCCACCCCTCCCACCACAGCCCCCATCCCCTCTCTGCTGGCAGCCCTGCTTCTGCTGTGGAAGCTCCCACACACTGCTGGCACCACCCCTGTTCGCACCCGCCAATGGTGTGGAGCCATTGGGGCTGGCGCCAGCAGCTGGTGTGAGCAGGGCCAGTACTGTCAGCCAGTGTGAGTGGCGGCTGTTGCCCTGATAACCCCTCAGGAGCGGGGGAGGTGAAGAAGCCCTCAGGGGCAATTGGGACCTGCAACCTCTACTTGCACCCACTGACAGTGCCAAGCGATTGGGACCAGCGCCGGGTGCCACAGCAGGTGGAAATGTCAGCTCCAGTGCTGGCTGTGGATACGAGCCGTGGGTGTGAGCACCAGGCGGGACTGCGGCTCACGGGAGCAAACATTTTCAGTAACCACCAGAGGCTCGCCCCCGATGACAGCAGCTGGCACCCCACCTTGGTCTGGCACCTCTGCTCACCTGCTCCACCATCCCACCATGGCTGATGCCCGCCATGTTCTGTTCTGTGCTCTGCTGCCTACTGCCGGCACCCGCCATGTTCTATGTGCACCCCTGGTGATCAGCGCACGTCATAGCGACCTGTTGTTAAGTTGTTCGGGTGTTGGGTTGTTCCGCTGTTCAGTTTATTTGCATATTAGGGTTTTATATGTATAGATTGATTAAAATGAAATAAAATACAAAAAATGCCATTTTCCAGTCATGCTGGCTATATTTCCAGTGCTCAAGAGCCATACTTGTTAATAACTCCCGTCTGGGCAGCGCAGAGTAGAATATTTCCTCAGTGTAGAGCATTCTGCTGGACAAGGTCTTTATGACACTCATGGCTGTTTCAAATGGTAGACTTTGAGGGTAAAGTTTTTTTTTTAATATATTTTTTATTGATTTCAGAGAGGAAGGGAGAGGGAGAGGGATAGAGAGATAGAAACATCAATGATGAGAGAGAATCATTGATCGGCTCCTCCTGCATGTCCCACACTGGGGCTCAGAATTGAGCTACTGAACCTATATCTCCTAGTTTATAGGTCTATGCTCAACCACTGAGCCACACTGGCCAGGCTGAGGGTAAAGTGTTGATGCTGTTACCTCCCTAGTCTGTGAGCTCCACAAGGGCTCCAGCTGTCCTCATCCTGCTGCTTGCTTTCCCCATATAATGGGGGCTCAATAACTCAGCTGAGGAAATGAATGAATTCCTCCCAGCTCTTAGCTCTATTGTTGTGCCTCATTGATCAGCAGACCTTCTGGGAAAGGAGGGGCTGGACAGTACATGCTCTCACCCAAGTCCCAACAACATTCCAGTCGGATACCTTAGAAGTTCCCTAGTTCTTTCACCACCACCATCTGGGATTCTTTAACCTTTCCCATCGGGCTTGACCCCTCAGCATCCATTGCTTCCCTGTGGAAAGGTCCTGCACCACCCCTTTCCTTGGGTGGAGTTGGGGGAGGGGGATTGACTTACATCTTGCAGCTGAGCCTCCTGCTGCTGCTGAAGAAAGCTGCCTGGCCTGAAGCCAAGCTTGTCCTGGGGAACCGTTGCACTCAGTGACTCCCCCAGTTTGGGACAACTCTGTGGGTGTCCAAGTTCCTGCCTGGGGTTGGGGGCCTTCAGAGAGCATTGCTGAGAGGGTCTCACAGCTGACCTGCCCCCTGGACTCTGCCCTCGGGGTAGCAACCCAGATCTCCCCACTAAGCTCACATCCAATGCACATCTCCTTAGAACCTACTTCCTGGTAAGCTCCACTCCCAACAGGAGGATTTGTAATTGAAAATCGGCAGCTTTAGTCTTTTGCAGGAAGAGGTTTTTTAATTTAATTTGTTGGTCCAGGGTTTCACCTGCATTTTACCCATGTTCTCAAAGCTGAGATGGCTCTTTAGTTTAATTTTCATAAAATGAAGGTTTGGTGACATTTCATTCACTATGTTGTTCCAATGCTCCATTCTCTCCAATAGATCCATCTCATGAGTGAATGAGGAGAATACCTTCACTGGTTCATTATATTGAACTTGTACTTGGTGAAGTATTAGTTTCAGCCACGTTTTTCTCTCGGTAAACAGTAGGCGAGACTTACGTGCTACTGCTTTAGCTCGTGCTTTGCGTGAAAGGCCCGATTTCAGCTCTTCCCTGTGGTTGTCTGCGTACACCGACCACGGAAGGCTTCGGCCAGGGGCGAGGAAGATGCTTCAGCTCTGGGTTTCATCCCCTTGAATCCCGAACTGACCGCTGGGCCATCAGGTCGCCCACTCACTGAGAGGAAACCATTTATTCCCCAGAACTGTCAATTTCAGTGGGTGACTGCGAATTTCTGGGGAACATTTGTAACATAAATGGAGTTTACAGAAGGTACATATACTGACTGGCAGATGTTTCGAGAATGATTAAAGATTTAGAAAGAAGTACATTTCCCCGGGGCTGCTGGACTGCCTTTTAATGAGATTGACAGTTTTACATATGGGACTGAAAAAGTTCTTTGTCATACAGAAATACATTTCTAAAGTTAAATCCATCAGAGAGAGATGGATACAGTATAAAGTAGATAAAGCGTGTGTGGAGATTGGACATTTTACTGGTGTTTAACTGTGAAGCTTATTTTTCGGAGATAGACGAAGTTGAATATCTCAGAGATGAAAAAACTCCTTTTGTTAGACTAATTATTCTAATGCTCATTCAAATAATGGGCCCGCTTCCACAAGTCAAGGTCATTCACCCTGGGGAATTTGTAATTGTGATTTGAGATGGGCATTAGGTATATGGAGTTAGAAATGAGCAATTCTTCATTTTCTCTTCTAAAGATGAAAACTGAACAAATGATTGGCGTATAAGTTGGGGAAAGGACTAACAGGAGAATATAAGGGTTATTAAAAATATTTCTTGCCCTAGCTGGCAAGCTCAGTGGTTAGAACATCAGCCTGTGCACTGGAGGGTCACGGGTTCGATTCCTGGTCAAGGGTGCATACCTGGGTTTCAGATTCTGTCCCCGCCCCTTATGGGGGCGCTTGTGGGAGGCAACCAATCCATGTGTCTCTCTCACATCAATGTTTCTCACTCTCCCCTCCTCTCCCTCCTTAAGAAATTATTTCTAACTATCCTTTGACATAGAGCGGCATGCCAGTGAAGGTTATATTAAATTTAAGGGATAACATAAAAAAGAATAATATCTGTTCAAGTTTGAAACCAGAAAAGAGAGACTAGTGCCAGAATAAATAAATACTCAGAACATAGAGATTTGATATTAACTCATCTGATCCCTGTATGTTACTGCTGGGGAAACTGAGGCCAAGAGAGATTTCATGACATCTCCAAGGCTTGGGCCCTTAGAAATTCTGTTTTTAAGCTGTGAAGACTGAGCGCATTGAGCTGTGAGAGGTGGCAGACAGGTCTCATATGCCATTGACCTTCTGCAGTTTGGCCAGGTCACTCCCTCTTCCTGCTTTGTTTTCCCAGTTCAGTGGGTGTCAGTAATCATGGGTCTGTCTCATGGGGATGCTGGAAAACTGGAATAAAAGAATTGACAGTACATGTCCTAGTCACTAGGTGACCCTGCAGCTGGAGCCCAGGGCTGGTGTTGTTCCCCTGGATTCTAAAGCCAAGAACGCCACCAGGAACATAGGGACCTGGACGAGTCAGTGAGCAAACACCACAAACCAAGAGGTGGGGAAACTGCCACATGGATGACCAAGGCTACACTTGTCAGTTTAAAGTATCAGTTTAGGCCCTGCCTGGGTAGCTCAGTGGGTAGGGTGTTGTCCTCATATGCCAAGGTTGCAGGTTCAATCCCTGGTCAAAACACATACAAGTGCCGAAACCGGTTTGGCTCAGTGGATAGAGCGTCGGCCTGCGGACTGAAAGGTCCCAGGTTCGATTCCGGTCAAGGGCATGTACCTGGGTTGTGGGCACATCAAAATCACCCCCAGTGAGGGCGAAGCCTTTAGGTTTGGTCTCCTCTATGTTACTCCTGTGCTGTGCCTTCCTGAAACTAGTCCTGATGTATTGTGAAGTGTGAGAAAAGCAAGTGACATAAAGAAGAGGGATTTTGGCATGAATGTGTGCACGTTTATATTTCTGCACGGGTATGAAAAATGAAAAAAATGAAGATTGCTGGTAGTAACTATTGTAAGTAACTACTTTCTTCTAAGAAGTAGGATTGATGGAGGGGTGAGGGGCAAGGTCATTTGCTTTTTTATGTGCTTTTGTATCTATCTATCTGTCTGTTTATTTATTTTACCATGATCACTCCTATATTTTGTAAAACAATAAAAAAAGTATAACCCTAATTGGCCAGAGACAAAGAACAGCAATTGAGAGATAAGACTTGCTAATGAATTCATTATATTTAAAACATACTGAAAATCTATTCTCTGTATGATAAAGGTAATACTTGTATATTGTGTTACTCTGAAAAACCTGGTCCAATAATATCACCGATCATTACGTATCTGTTGGCACTTAGGAGAGCAGCAGGTCACGTTCATCCACATGTAAACTCATTCGTCATTTTCATGACATAATTTCCTTTGCAGGAGAGGTAGCTAGGCATGTGGCTGTGCACCTTAGCATAATTATTCTTAAAAACATTGTAAGACATCCTCACAATTAGAATGAAATACATCTCCCTTTAGTGACCATTACTGACGTTTGAGTAAGAGCATCGATAGCTCAGGTTGTCAGCAGCATGTCTGTCCTTGTTGTAAATTAGAGGACGAAGAGGTCACTACAAATCATCTTAAGTTTATCAAGGAAGCAGCAGCAGCCGCAGTTTGTCAAGAGAGAAGAATGGGGTTTGGATTCAGAGGCTCAAATGCTTAAACATGGCAGTTTCAGCAATGAGAGACAGTGGTCATTTGGGGCCCTAGTGGACACCTAGGGCCGGTCTGCTGCTGCTGCGGGACTGTGGCACTGGGAGCCAGTGCTAGTGGAATGATGGCCAGGTGGTCTCTTTGGCCAATTTAAAGGGACCTCTGTCTACATTAGTACAAAGAAGACAGAGAGATTAAGTAATTCATTAAGGGTACACAAACAAGACACCCACATCTGTTTCTGTGGTTAACCGCATCACTTGACTAAGTGGCCATGTAGCATAATGGTAAATCTGGGTTTGAATTCAGTCTCAGCCCCTTGAGATGTCCTGTCATTGCCCTTATTTTATAGATGAAGGAGTTGGGGCTTAGAGGAGATGCATGACCTACTCATGGCCCAGGGACAAACAGGAGCAGCTACGGGTTCTGATCACGCCTTTCTCTATTGTAATCATGCAGGCCTCTACATCCAATCCTTGTCATTTTCATGTTAGTAACAGGGCTAACTGGATACCTTGAATTCCTACTGCAGGCTTGCTTTCAGAAAATAGACTAATAGAATAACGCTAGGTTCTATAAATAGAATCTTTAGACCAAGATTTAATTTAGTTGTAATCTAATAGCCAAGATTACTTCATTGAATACAGTCAACTGAATTTGAACACAGGACACAGAATATGGAAGATCATGCTGATGTCAATAATATTTATTATAGTATATCTCTTTCCACTTTCCCCTACCTGTCTGACATTTCTCATGTTTGCAGTTATTACATATTTACAGTGTCATATCCTGTGTTTTAAAATATATTGTATTATAAAATTTTCCCAAATGATTTCAGAATCTTTAAAACCGTAATTTTGAAGTATGTGATATTCCATTGTGTAGGAACATGATTTGCTTAGCAGTTAAAACAATTAAATTGTTTCTAGTTATAAATGACACTTGGGCCTGTAACTTTGACAGTGGTTTGGATTGCTCCCTTACAGTGGATGTGATTATGATGCTAAAGAATTAGAATATTTTTATGACCCTCCATGTACATCTTGAATGTGTGCACGTCTGTATTTCTGCACGGATATGAAAAATGAAAAAAATGAAGATTGCTGGTAAGGCCACAGCAACTGACACTGGTGTCGGCAAGGCCTGATGGGAAAGGCCAGTGTCTCGGTGAGAAACCTGGCCACAGGCCACGAGGAGGATGAGTTCTGTGTGTTTGGCAGCTGCCCATTCACTGCATATAGAGTTTGGCTTCAGGTTCCAATAAGTAATAAAACGAAGTTATACCTACAGTCTTCAGTGTACATTTCAGCCCTTAGCATGAAGATATATACAGTGTTTTGTGACTTTCAGGATGTAGACCCTCTGTAAATTCTTGAAATGTCTTAGGAATCTCATTATAAAAGAGGAAAATTAACTATGCTGTTGGCAGTGGTGAGCTGCGTGGCCTTCAGTACATTAACCAGCACTGCCCACCGACTTCAATGAGCATTTGGTTCCATTTATTCTGAAACTGGAAGAGGACTGGTGCTATTTGTTTCTGAATTTTGAGCAAATTTTAGTTCCTTGGGTAATGCTCCGATTCCAGTGGCCTTGCTATTGCTCACTAAGAGTGGGCAGCACTGAGCTTGGTTTTGTGGCTTCTGCTCTTTATTAACTACCAGAGGCCCAGTGCACAAATTCGTGCATGGGTGGGGTCCTGCTGGCCCGCCCCGATTGAGGTAGATTGGGGCCAGGCTAGCTGGGGAGGGAGGGGCCACAGGAGGTTGGCTGGCCTCCTCCAGCCCTGATCGGGCCGGCCACAGCAACCAGTTGTTCCAGTCCTTCTGGTTGTTCCAGTCATTCTGGTCAATCCGGTCGTTTGGCTTATATATATATAGATACCCCACTGATAGAGCAGCGATACCTACTGCGGAGCTGGGAGAGGTAATAATGAGAGCAGTAGGTTAGGTCCTCTGGCTCTTAGTGGTGTGCACAGAGCCCATCAGAAACCCCATTAGCAGTTGGGACTTGTTTAATAATCATTATTCCTGTCACCGAGTCATTCTGTGGTTTCCAGCATCTCCTGCACTTACCGTTCACTTGCGAGTTCACCCATCCTCTGGGTTCATTGGTTCAGCACCTTTGTGTTGAGTCCTGGATACTAACAGATAATTGATGGATCCAGATAAGCTGGGAATATACTAATGATCAATGCAGACACTTAGTAATCTTATATTACTGCCACAATGTATGGTACTAGATTTAAAAAATTTGTAGCTGTTTTCTTGGCTCAAAAGTCAAGAACTAAAAGTTAAAAAAGATATGCAACAAAAATTCTCTCATTCTTCTCCTTATAGCCATTGAGTATTATCCAAATAGAGCATCAGTGTTGTTATTTATGTATTTTTTCAGCTATATGTCAGGCATATACCAACATTACACATGTGCATATACAGAAATGTTTGCATATACATTATATATGTGCCTTGTTTTCCCCCACATAAGCTTTTTTGATATTAAAAATCTTTTTTCAATTACAGTTTCCTTTCAATATTTTGCATTAGTTTCAGGTGTACAATATAGCGTTAGACAATCATATACTTTACAAAGCGTTTCCCCCAACATTTCCAGTATCCACTTGGCACCTACATAGTCATTGCACCCACATATACTTTTATGCAATGACCAGAAGGAAAGGTGTGGACACGTGGGGAGGAGTACTCCAGGCAGACAATGTGATACAAATGACAAAGGAGTGTGGGTGCTGGGCGTGTGTGGGTCCAACAGCAAGACCAGGGGACTCATCGCAGAGTGAGTGATGGGTAGTAGAAACAGTCGGGGGGTCTCCAGGACACACTGAGCCCCCTGAATGTGAATGCAGTGCTTTGCCGATGGCTCCAGTTATCAATTATGCTACTGTTATTAGTCCAAACTCATTATAAGGGTTCACAGCGCCCAGAATAATTTCTGTCACTACTTCTCCATTTCCACATCCGCATGACAGCCAAGCACACCGACATGGTCTACAGTGGTCAACGGGCGGCCTTATCCTTCCACAGAAACATCCTTATTTGGCCGAAAGGCTGAAACCTATAAAAATATTAGCGTTTGCAGGCAAACCTTTATAGAACCAGCTTAAAGAGGCATGACCCTACCCCTCCCTGCTTTATATTATTGTCCTGAACAAAATAGGTTGATTATACAATTTATGCAGTTCACTGGGACCATGACTCTTAGACATTTAATGCAATTTAGCTGCATCAGGGCAAACACCAGCACCTGCAAAGTGACACCCAAAAATGGCAGGTCAGTGGTAATTCCAAATCCACTTGATTTGCTCTGAAAATGAGACCCAGCTTCTGTTTCCGTTTGCTCATTCTGACCACTGTCTCTCAGAACAATGCCTGCCACCCTGAGTCAATAGTCAATCATGCTCATTGTTGTTATTGCCATTGGGGTTATCACCTACTATGTGTTAGCCCTGGATAAACAGCCTTGAGTGAGTTCTTGTCCCTGTCTCATTGGGCTGATGGGGAGACAGCTAAATACTGGGAGACTTGATGTTTGGTCTCGGGTCTGGGCAGTACAGCTTTGCAGAAGTTACATGGACTTTGCCCGGGCCCAAATCACGATTTCTATGAAATTAATCATGCGCAGCTTACTTAACCTCTATAATCCTGTCTTTGTTTATAAAACAGATACATTAACTCTATTTTTATAATGCATCTAAATGATCAATAAACATAAGCTTAGTATAAAAGGTGCTATAAAAGCAATCATTTGTTTCACAAATATTTGTTGAGTATTGTGATGTGCCAGGATCTTGGAAGGCATAGTATGAATAAGACAGATAAATACTCTCTCTTCCATGAGATCCTGAATGCCTGAGGTAGGGAATGAATTTTAAATGAATAAAAATAGTAGGTTGAGCTAAGAATTCTATGGAAAATGAAATATATTCTATAGCTACTCTGTCCAATAGAAATTGAACGTGAGCTGCACTTGTGAGCCACGTACGCAATTTTAAATTTTCTGGCAGGCACATTAAAAAATTAAGATGAAATTAACAATCGTATATTTTATTTAATCCGATCTATCCAAGATGTTATCATTTGAACATATAAAAATTATTAATAAGATATTTTGCATTCCTTTTTCCACCACGTCTTTAAAATCTGGTGTTTTACTTATTACAGCATATTGCACTTCAGGCTAGCCACCTTTCAAGGGCTCGAAAGCTACTGTGGCTGATGGCCACCATATTGAACATCTCAGGTCTAGAGTTTCTGGAGTCTGCTTGACGTTGAGTGGTCCAAAAGAGCTGACACCTTACGTCCAGAAGGCCCCAGCCCTGCAGACTTGTGGGAAGCCCTGTTTGTAGAAGATCATGTGGCAACTGAGAACAACCCGATCAGGCCAGTCGGTCCAGAGGACAAAGGGGATCGTCGGATGAGGTTGGAGAGCTCCCCGGGCCAGATCCTGTAGGAATTTAGCTCTCATAACCAGGAGGGTGGGTGAATCCTAAGTGTGTTGGGAATCAGTGGGAGGGTTAGTAGGAAGTGGTCTGATTAAGCTGACACAGAGTGATGTGATCGTTCTGTGATGAGAGCAGAATGCTAAGAGGCAAGCATGGGAACAGAAAGCCATTGGTGACACATCAGTCCAGCTTTGTAGGGTCCAGCTCGGAGGAAGTTTGTCATAAAGAGGACTTACCCAGGCACAGGTGGGTTGAGATGGTAAGACACAGAGGGTGTTTAGACCCGTAGTCTTCCAACTTTCCTGATTACATAAGTCATTCAATTAAGAAGAAGCAACTGCTAACATCTTTACAGATAATTATTCATTATACACGTGCTCCACTATTAATCCATATAGTACAGTGTCATATTTTACTAAACTTGTTTTCTTGTTTATTCCAGATGCACACACAAGTAAATACAAGTTTTATTATATTTTTTCTGCATGTCACTGCATCCTATTTTGAAAATGACTGCTCTAGGAAGAGGGAATTACACGGGCAGAGATCAGAAGATGTAACAAACCATGACCCACATGGGGAACGGCAGTAGCTCCATGCATCTGGGGACAGGCGTGTAAAGAGGCAAGTGGGTGGGGTGATGGTTCAGAGCTGTTTCTGGAGCTCAGTCCTAGGAGCTGATAGGCTGTGGGAAGGATTCTGATGGATTTCTGTATGTGACGGGAAGCCATTGGTGGGTTTTAATCCAGCGTTTTGGAAAGGGTTTTACCTTCAGTGTCTCATCCTATTTGTCTTCAACACATACAAAGCAAGAGCAGATGACGGGGTTTAAAGCAAGGTGGTGAGGGAGCATTTATTATTGGCTAGAAGGTTCTTCTTGCCTCCTCTCTACTTTCTCTAGATCAATTCTATAAGTTGAAAACTCCTGCTGGTAAGACCATGGCTTTGATGGCGGAGAGAAATTTCATTCCAACTCACCTTGACCCCTTCCTCCACCTCGGCAGGAGGAAAACTAATTCAATAAAAACCACCCAGTTATATCGAGACAGAAATATCCACTGGGAAGTGTTTTTTAAAAATATGTTTTTATTGATTTCAGAGAGGAATAGAGAAAGAGAGAGATGGAAACATCAATGATGAGAGTCATTGATTGGCTGCTTTCTGCACGCCCCCCAACTGGGGATGGAGCCCACCACCCCAGCATGTGCCCTGACTGGGAATCCAGTGGTGATCTCCAGGTTCATAGGTCGATGCTCAATCACTGAGTCACTCCGGCTGGGCCCACTGGGAGCTTTTGGACAAGAGTATGGACACTTTGTAAACTACCAACTTCCTTTTTCTTTTATTAGCATTTTTTGGTTCATTTGCACAAAATTTCCTAGAAACAACGCTGCTATAAGAAACTGAGCTGTTTCTTTTTCTTTGTTGTAGGGTCCTTTCTCCCTTTCTTCATTAATTAGGCTGGCTGGCCGTGGAAGGGGCTGTTTCTCTACCCACAGTTGCTCAATAATTAACACTTTATACTGAATCTTAAAATGTATGTACGTGAACTAACATAACATTTTTATAACAGCCTGTTTTAAGCTTTGGACTTGTATAATTTATAGCTTCTTATTGGAACTAAAGAGAAAATAAACCCTCCCGTGTTCATTTTCTAGTCACGGTTAAGGAGGTGTTGTTTTCACTGCTAATCTTTTAAATCCACAGCCAGAGATGTCTACTGAGAAAATCACTTTATAATAATGGCTAATTGGAAAAACTGACAATATTGTTGGAATATTGAGAGAAATAGCATGTGGGCTTTCGAAATGGATTCGGCACAGGACCCATGGCCTAGTTTGAAAGAGAACATTTCTCCTTCCTCTTCTGCAGAATCCAGGCAGCCCATCCCCTTCTGCTTGGCTAGAGTTCACGGACATGGCTCAGGGTCACTTTGGATTGGAAAGCTGCCTCAGGCTTTGTGTGCTCACTGGGCCAGCATCGCGGTGCCTGCTCGGGAGCACACCCGTCTACAAATTCATCCACGTGATTTCTCTCTGAGGCTTCTGGACTGGAAAAAGCAGCCTGTTAGAAGGGGATGAGCTGGAGGGCTCAGCAAGGCTGGCCTGGTCAACACATCGTGCTCAACTTGACATGCAGAATAGCTTTGTGTCTGAGGATAGTCAGGGCCACCAGACTCCCCCTCCACCAATAAAAACAGCAATTATAGGAAGAGCCACCACTTCTCGGGTATTTTCTATGTGCTCAATCCTGAGCGAGGCTTTTTCATGAGACCTGCCATGACCTTGGAGCTGGTAGCATCACTTAGGAGGATGGGAGTGCCTTTCCCGGGGTCACATGTTTCTTGGGTGTGAATACTGCCTATGTGACTGTGGAGGATGGCCTAGCTCCCGAGGGCTTATGTTTCCCCGTCTTTACGATGCTAACAACCGTCTAGAGATGCTATATGAAGCAGAGGACGATAGTGCCTGTTACGTAGTAGGGGCTCAGAAAAAGTTGTTGACTGTGCTTGACTAACGAAGACATTTAGGATTAGGGAGGTAAGCTAACCTGACTTGTCCATGCTCACACAACCAATATTTCCTCTGCCCTTACCAGAGGACGAAGCCAAAGAAGGTAGAGTAGAGAAGGCAGCAGGTGTCTGATAACTTAAAAATGGTTTTTCCAGTATGTTAGTGGGTTATCCACAGTTCCTTGGGAAATTCAACAGCTGTGGTCTTGGTCTCGATAGCTGTTGACCAACTATAGGGGAAGATGGATAGCTGTCAGTTACCTGGAAATGGCAGAAAATATAATTTTTAAAAAAAAGTATTGGCTCATAAGATTCAAAGGTTCAAAAGTGCATCTCGCTTGAGGGATGACTTGTCCCCAGAGGCCGGCTGACACGGGTGGGAACTGACTCTCCCTTGGGCAGCCTCTTCTTCTTGAGGTTGTAGATGATTGTAGCAGTTTCAAAATTCTTACCCTTTTAGATTCTTACCCAGTGGGGCAGAAAAAGAGACTTTCTTTCTCCTAACAGTTGAAGAAACCTTCTGAGCTCTCACTGGCTAGTTTTGGGTCATCTGTCCATCATTGAACCAATCACGTGGCCCAGAGGCTGGGGTAGGCGAGTTGGCCTGGGGGAGTCAGGCTGCACTCTTGACCCGAGGCTGGGGCACCTCACACACAGCAGGCAGCCAGGGCTCCACTATGGGAGTCTGAGTGCTGCTTCCCGGTGGGAGTGAACAGAGGCCACACAGAAGAAACCCACTGGTTCCTGGTAAGCAGCCTTCAGAGGAGGTGCTTTTTACTCCTCTTCCTGTTCCCTTAAACTTTTTTTTTTCCCTGCAGAATATACTTATTCAGAGAACAAAGGCAAAGCAAACAAATAAACACAAAGATTCATCACCCTCAAGGGGAAACAGCCAATTGTAATGCAGCATTGTACATTTCCTGCTGGCCCCTGAATATTGTGTGCACCCCTGGTACTCAGACCATCATGATGGTTCATGGTGACCCACAGAACTCAAAAGGAACTGATTGACCTGGACAATTAGAGTTTGTGAAAGATCTGAATTGTGAATTTCCTCGTTTTGGAGGCCAATTTGGGAAGTTGATTGTGCCATTTACACTCTATTCAACAATTGTAACAGCAGTCAATGCTTTAAGTATAGGCTAGCTAATTCCTTTTTTAAAAAATAAATTAAAAATTTTTTTTTTATTGATTTCAGAGAGGAAGGGAGAGGGAGAGATAGAAACATCAATGATAAGAGAGAATCATTGATTGGCTGCCTCCCACCCTACCAGGGATTGAGCCCGCAACCCAGGCATGTGCCCTTGGCTGGAATCGAATCTGGGACCCTTCAGTCTGCAGGGCAACGCTCTATCTACTGAGACAAACCAGCTAGGGCCTAGCTAATTCTTTACCTTTGGGACACGAGGGCGGTAAAAACTGGGTTTGGTAAGAAAGTGTAGCATTTTTAAGAGCATTCTTTTATCGAAAACTCTGCTCTTTGCTATTTTAACAAATACACTTTTTTAAAAGAAATTTGCTTCAAAGGATGAATTCCATTTCCGTGATGTACACCAGAGTCTGCCCCATACCAAAGCTTCTGCTATTAAGAAGGTATAAATTGACTTTTTACAATGAGCTTCTGCCCCATTGGTAGGTAAAATGAAAAGAAATAAGAAGTTAAACAACAAGCAAGAAGTCCGCCTCCTAGGACACGTTCATAACCACACTCGATTTTAGATTCGATTATATAAAATAAAGAGCAGAGAAGTTAGTAAAATTCCTTGGTTCCAAATTTTAAAACTGGTTAGCACCTGAAGTCGAGAATGGCCTGCAGGGTTTGGGAAGTCTAACCCCGCTCTTACCACTACTTAACTGGCTGTGGACTAGTACCAGGCCCTGGGAATGGATGAAACTGCTCCTTTTCATTGTTCATCATGACCTTCCGGTCACTGGCTGACCTTCTGAATCTGTCTTTTCACTTCCATGTCACTGACAAACACTTCAGTCCCAGAGGTATCACAGTGTAGATGACATATATGCTTTGGTTTCAGAAACACATGCTCAGGTCCTATCGCTGCCACTTCTCTTTCTCACTGAGTCATCTCACCTGGGACCCTCAGCTCTGTAAAGTGGGAATAGCTGTGGCACCTCGCCAGCAGGGCTGTTGTGAGAATTATGGGATTAATGGGCATTTGACAGATGACTGCCACGGAATTGGTACTCTAAAATGAGCTGTGATTGTGGAAGGCATTATTCAGAAGAGTCAAAACCTCAAATGCCCTTGGGACAAGTTGCCACTAAATAGGAGAAGGCTGGTTACGGATTGCGGTGCAATGACCTTTGCTCTGTCTCTTATCCAGTCTAGGGATCCAGCTCTGCTAGCTCTTCTAATTACTAAAGCAAGACTGGACTCTGATTGTATGTGACACTTGATGATGAAGTGTGGGTTCACTTATTTTTTTAAATGCTCTGTGGGCAGCTACCCCTTCCTATCCATTCATGGGCTGCCATTTTGCCAGCATTGATCATTCATGTATTTCACTTATTCATTCAACAAACGATGGAAAGGCTGAAGGTAATTCAGAGGTGAGTCACAAAAAGGACTGGAGAATAAGAAAGGAAGAGAAAAGACACTGCGATTATTAGTGTGGAGAAAGGTGGACAGTGAGCTAATTAATGGTTTTCAAATACATGAAGGAAATTTAAATAGTTGATGTTGGCTATTCTTTGTTTATAGAGAATAGTACATAAAGAAAATGGGTTCATTTTTAAGGAGAATAATTATGAATACACATGAGGCACATTTTCTGAACAGGGACGGGGACTGACGGAATTTTAGGTAGAATCGAGGGCGTAGGAAAGGCGTGGACACTTTTTTGTAAAGGCTTTTAGCATAGGACAACTTTTCAGAGGGATCTCTATATTTTGGATGACCTTGGAATGACCCCCACCCCCATCTGGAATTCTGAGGCTGTGTTGACTTCAGTAGCTGCACCCCACTTTCCGACTCCTGCTCCCTGCAGGGTGCAGTCCAGGGAAGGGCTGAGCAGTCCGTGGACTTGGGCTTCTGATTCCTTGAGACAGCCATTACCCTCACGGGCCGCAACCGCCCCCGTTAAGGGACACGCGCTTTGAATATGGGGCTCCTTTTGGGACAGAGAAGCTTCGCTCCAGGAAGCCGCGTCTCCGGCTTGACTGATGCCAACTCGCATTTTCCTCCTCTGTCGTTAGTTGCTCTGAATAATCCTGTGAAGCCTGCTCATCCCGGACTGTGCTGAGCCGAGGACTCGCCTCAGCCGCTGGTCAGAGGAGTCAGGAGTTCGAGTCCAGGTCCGACTTGGACTCTCAGACCAGGTGGAACTCCAGGGACTCCTGCTCACTTCTCATTTCCTCTCCTCCTCACTTCGGTTCCACGTGCTTGAAAAATGTCAAGCCTAACGGGGTCTTAAGCGTTCTCTTTCCTTCTGCTGGAAAACTTCAGGTTATTTTAAAACCTATGGAGGGTTGCCTAGTAACTGCAGCTTCACTAGCTGTGCAAGAGAAGCTCGCTTTCATTTTTATTTTTGCTACAGACCGGCGCTCAGGGAAGCGCAGTGGGAGAAATGAATGAAAATAAGGTGTCTCTTTGGGGCTTGAGGTCACGTAAGACTGATGTTGGAGGGCACCTGTGGCACTGGGTTCCTGTGTGAGACAGTGAAGATCATTTCAAGGAAACTATTCTACGCCAGCTTCGCTTCTCCGAATAGTTCCTTCCTTCCTTCCTTCCTGGGGTGCAGACTGGTTTAAACAACAGGAAATTATTCTCTCACACTTTGGAGGCCAGGAAGTCCAAGATCTTCTCAGTCACCTCCTTAGAGGCTCTGTCTCCATGCCAGTCACACTGGGGGCTGGGCTTCAGTGTGTGACTCTGGGGGTGGGGGGGACACAATTCAGTGCATAACAAACACTTCAGGCTCTGAGCTATGTTTAGTTAGAACTGAATTTATAACTGATTTTAATCCTCTTCTTAATTCTGTTCCTTTTAACCAAGTAGGAAATAATGAACCACTGATCAGGGTGAAACTCTAGTTGAACCATTACCTGTTTGTATGTACTGAGCAGGCCCGGCTTTGTAGCTAATTGTAGAAGGGCAGCGTGCTGGACTCCGCAGAGTGGGATGGGGGTGGTGGGAGCTGCGTGAGCTTACAGGACTCAGTGTGCCCTTCCAGTGTGTTCAAGGACAGGTTGTGTCCCCCCGCCCCCCTCTGCCCCACTGCTCCCTCCCTCCCTAGCTCCCTCCTTCCCTTTCTCCATTTTTCTCTGTCTTTCCATGTCTCTCTCTCTCTCTCTCTCTCTCTCTCTCAGAAAACGGAGGGAAAATGCAGTTTAAGGTAATGGAGCGATGAGTACCTGTGACACAGGAAACCTTGACTCGACTCGTTTAAGCAACACGTATTAGTTGCCACCTCTGAGCCAGGCACCTATACTGAGAATAATACGATGAACAAGCCAAGCTAGGTCCCTGCCCCTACACCATGCCTTCCCCAGTCATTAAATCGCAGCCTTCTAGAAGGAGAAGGGCCCTGAGCCTTGAAGGGAGTGGTTTCAGGGAAGGCACTATGAACGAATGGTGTCCCGCCATCGGGGCTGGCTCCCGTTTCCAGGATGGGGTGGGCACAGTGCATTTCGGGGAAGCAGCTACCACTAACCTTTCAGAGATGTGGCCTCCTTCTTTCTCCTAAATGCTCTTGGGCGTCTGTTGGGAACACAGCCCTGGGGGGATGAGTCATCGGTCCAGCCTTTCTGGGTTTTTTCCATCTGACTTCCGTGTGTGTTCCCTTTATGCCTCATGCCCTGATCAAGGGTCTTCCTCTTTCCTGTGTCTCTCTGACTCTTCCTGGATTTCTACCAGCTGATACCCCCTGAGTCTGATTTGGGAACGTAGGCCGCTGTGGCATTTGATTAACTTTAATTCCATGAATAACGCACAGCACATTTTCATGGTAGGAAGTTAACACATTACAAACAGACGCCAAGGCTGGTGTCCCTCGGCCACAGCCTCCTGCCTTTAGCTCCTCCCCAGGGGTAACCATTGCTACCAGTTCGCCTAATATAATTTCAGAGAATAACCAGCATTTGCATAAATATACATATCCCAGGAAATAGAGTTATTTGGTGTATGTGTTCTAGAGTGTTCTGCAAGAAATTTTATTTACTTACCTAGAGAGAAACACACGCACATATACAGGTACAATCGGGTGGCTGTTGCATCACGGTTTCTGGTGGCTTCAGTTAAAAACAACACGTATGCCCACTCACAGAGAAGTCGTCAAATAACAATTAATTGTGCATACTGTGGGATTCTATACCATTTACAAAGAATCAAGGAGAGAGCAAATGAAGTACATAGATAGGTGTCCCAAAAATGTATACACACTTTAATAGCTGATAGTTCAATTTTGAAAATGAAGTGCATTTTAATAAACACCACCTTTATTGTTATTCAAAGTGTGTGTGTACATTTTGAAGGGCACCTATATTTTGTTGCTATTGGTTACAAAATCTTACTTTGAGATCTTCTAACGAACATTCTACCAAAGTCACTTGAGATGCAAATGTGCAGAGTTTTGAGCTTGTGTTCTCTGTTGCTTAACACATTCCAGAAAGTTAATTTCTTTACTAAGGACATGGATAATTTCTTACATTGGCTGTCAATGAGAGGAAGCATGGTTTTGTGCCGCCCGAGATGCCAGCTGCCCAGGGATGTACGTTAGTAACACAGAGACGTCAGATTGCCGGCAGTCATCCCATTTGTCAGGCCATGGCATACATGTCTAGAGTGTGCTTTTATGTAATTCTTGACGCTGCAGTAATTGGGTAATGCATTAGTTGACAGCAGTCCCTGATGCTATCTATCTCTTTCTGGCTCTATTTATATCAACTCTTAAAGTGGACAGGGGTGCAAAGAGCAAGGTGTAAAGCGTTCACTTGCAGCACCTCATACACCCTTAGGCTAAAGGTGGCAGCATCTCAGAATCCAGCGCTGTGTTCTCATTTCCCGCATGGCATTCTTTAAGTGGGCAGAAGTGTGTTTGGTTATATAACCCGTTACAGTGGGAGGAGGAGCTATATTTAATTACGCGTGTGGAGAGCTCATTGTCAGCTGCACATACATATTTAATTACTGTAAGAAAAAAATTTGAATATGATGTGGGGGTTGATTTTATTCAAATGAAGGTTCTAATTCAGCCTAAAAAGAGCCGAGCAGGGTTGTTGAAATGATTGCCGCTTAGGAGACAGTATGTGTGTATGTATCTGTAGTCCTGCGTTATTTAAAGAGGCTTTTATAGCAGATGGAAAGACATGAGTGAGAGAAGAAATCATTTAAATTTCACTCTTTGGAGCTACTCTAGCTTTAGGGACATTTTCTTTTCTTAGGTCTGGTAGAGTACGCTGTTGTGTCGGAGCTATATCTTCCCTGCAAAAGAGCCTATGCTGAGAGCTTTACCTTCACAAAACTCTGGTCCAAGTGATAGAGATGGGCTCACCCGAGATGGCTTAACTCCAGGTGTGTGCCCTTCACTGACCCAACACCTAACCGAGCACTAAAGGTTGAAAACATTAATACAGGTTTTCATTCACTCATTCATTCAATTACTGCTAACTATGATCAGTTTCTACCCACAAAATGCTCTGACACCCAATGTGTGTCAGGTTCTCCAACACTTTGGACACCCACTGGTATCCTGCAGTTCAGTTCAGTTATGATACTGACTACCTAGAGCAGGGGTCCTCAAACTTTTTAAACAGGGGGCCAGTTCACTGTCCCTCAGACCATTGGAGGGCCGGACTATAGTTTAAAAAAAAACTATGAACAAATTCCTATGCACACTGCACATATCTTATTTTGAAGTAAAAAACAAAACAAAATGGGAACAAATATAATATTTGTATTTGCATGTGGCCCGCGGGCCGTATTTTGAGGACCCCTGGCCTAGAGTTATTGCAACCCCCACAGTTTAAGGGCTCACCCACAAAACTGCCCTCCACTTCAGATGTCAATCACAAGTGGTGGGTCCCCAAGGTTTCCCATTGTTTCATCTAGGCTAGAAATCGGGGGTCCCCATGACCCCCTTCTTCTATGTGCTAATTTGCTAAAACAGCTCACAGAACTGCAGGAAATGCTTTACTACTGCTGGTTTGTTAGGAAGGATTTTGTAAAGGATACAAATGAACAGCCCCATGAAGAGGTACATAGGGCAGGGCCTGGACCGGTCCTGAGTCCAGGAGGGTCTGTCCCTGCGGAGTTGGGGTGTGTCACCCTTCTGTCCCGTGGATGCATTCACAAACCCGGAGGATCTCTGAACCCCACTGTCTAGGATTTTTGTGGCAGTTCCATTAAGTAGGCATGATTGGATAAATGTGATCTCTAACTCCTCTCACCTCCCTGGAGGTCAGGGAGTGGGGCTGAAAGTTCCAGCTCCCTAATCATTTGGTTGGTTCTCTGGTGACTAGCCCCATCCTGAAGCTCTCTGGGGGCCCACCAGCAGTCACCTCATTCGTGTCAACTCAGATATGGTTGAAGGGGGCTTATTAGGAATAACAAAAGATGCTCCAGCACCCAGGAAATTACTTGGGGTTTAGGAGCTCTGTACCAGGAAATAAGGATGGAGATGAATTTATATTTCTTCCTTTACAATATCACAATATGAAAGCTCAAAATTTCTGTTAGGTTGAGAAATATGGAACTTAGATTTGGTTTCTTCCCTGAAAGAATTTACAGGGTGGTGGGGGGGGACCCACTTCTAAAGCAGCAATTAAGTCTTTAGCATCTTTGCTTTTATCCTGTAACCCTGAATTTAAAACAGGTTTTTCTCAGAAGCAATTCTGGTTTTATAAAGTGTCTCCTGGGCTCAAAATTCCTCATATTATTAAGTTCCTTCATAGCTATGCATTCACTTTTAAGTATAACATCAGAAATAATGTTTTCTGGTCTATAATAATTTTTCAATGTCTTTTATTTATTTGAGAATTTGAAAATACATGTTACTGTTACAAAATCCCTAGAGCAGTGATGGCGAACTCATTTTTTTTGGTTGATTTTTCTTTGTTAAATGGCATTTAAATATATAAAATAAATATCAAAACTATAAATCTTTGTTTTACTATGGTTGCAAATATCAAAAAATTTCTATATGTGACACGGCACCAAAGTTAAGTTAGGGTTTTTCAAAATGCTGACACGCCGAGCTCAAAAGGTTCGCCATCACTGTTTTAGACCAAGTAAAAAATCTCTGGGAGTAGGCCCCA
>NW_006293809.1:1499697-1503868 GCF_000327345.1 Myotis davidii | reverse complement strand
CTTGATTTTTCACATTTTTTTTTATGTGAAATGGGCATCATTAGTTATAACAGCTGCATAATATTTCACTACAAAATTTTTCAAAGTTTGCAACATATGCTTGCATTTTGTGGAAAAGGCAGATGCTGTGAAATGAGCCCAGGTTGAATTCTGGCTCTTCTATTTACTAGCTCTGTAATCCTGGGGATGTGACCATTTCTGTGTTTTTGAGGCAGTGTTGGAGGAGAGAGGAGAAGAAAGGTGCTAGAGCAGTGATGGGGAACCTATGACACGCGTGTCAGAGGTGACACACGAACTCATTTTTTTGGTTGATTTTTCTTTGTTAAGTGGCGTTTAAATATATAAAATAAATACCAAAAATATAAATCTTTGTTTTACTATGGTTACAAATATCAAAAAATTTTATATGTGACATGACACCAGAGTTAAGTTAGGGTTTCAAAATGCTGACATGCCGAGCTCAAAAGGTTCGCCATCACTGTCTTAAAGAATTAGCAGGTTGATTTACTTGAAATACAACTTCTTACCCTTTGTGCAATGTTAAACCACTGTACTTTAGAAGATTTAAGTTTCTAACCCCTTCTGTGTCCCTTGTCAATGCCTTATTAACATTTGGTTAACACCCAATTTGGGCTAAACTGGCCGCAGTTTCTTCACCTGCATAATGGGTATAAGTGGGGATTCTTGCAAGGACCAAATGTTATTATGTAGGAATTCCATGAAAAAAAGTAATGCCATAATGTATGTTAAATGTTTAGCATTCATTCCATAGTAAATGCTATATAAATACTAGATATTTAATTAACATTTCATCTATTTTTAACTTATAAATTATAAGCTTTATTTTATTTCTGTTGTCCTCTTTAACATTTAAAACCACCCTGAAATGATCACATTATGTATTCTCCTCTACAGAACTGTAAAAGTTATCCGTGTCCATATCTCAAATTTGAGGGAATGACAAGATTTCTGTACCATCTACTGAAGCACAAATGTTTCAGTTAGGTCAAAGTTTCAAGTTTGAATATGACTTGAACTATTTTTTTATCCCAAATAACTAGCTTGTATTTTAAACAAATATCATTAAATCTATAACACCATCCCCTTGTGATTCAGTTAAGAGAGGAATGGTTTGTTGAAACATGATGTTTATACCAGCTCATTTGAAAGTGAATGATGCATTCAATAACTATATTTGTGGATTTGGCTCTGTGCTATGAAATAACCAATTTGTCTGATCTTATCTTTGAATTAATACTTGTTTTGGCTTCATGGAGAGGGGATGCATTAGAAATTGCATGTTATCTGTGGCAAATCTGATTTGTAGGCATTTAGCAACACCTCATTTCCAATCGTCAGGGGAGAGAATCCTGTTATCTTAGCATTTTGTTCCTCAGAAAGCCAGTGTGGTACATGCACTTCTGTGGTACATGCGCTTCTGTGGTACATGTGCTTCTGTGGTACATGTGCTTCTGTGGTACATGTGCTTCTGTGGTACATGCACTTGTCCACTGATGCTCCACCTACAGCTTCTGCCGAACCTTGGACTCTTGCTGCAACATTCATTTCATTGCTCCCCCCTTCCAGTTTATTGGACCAAAGATATCTTAGTAGAAACTCCTAATCCAGCTCCCCAAAATGCCCCTCATGAAGTCCTTCCCATCCCTGTAAAAGGCAGCTCCTTGGCCCATCAACCTTCAGTGATCCTTGACTTGTCCTTCTCTCACGTTTACTTGGTAGTTCCATAGCAAATTCTGCTGCTCTGTGTTCACAATACATCGAGGATTTAGTTCTTTGTTCCCCTTCTTCTATCAAAATAGTTCAGAACTCCATGTATTATCACTTGGATTGTTACAAGAGGCTTCTGGCTTTCTTCCTTGTTTCTATCCTTGTCCATCTTTGGTTGAGATGATTTTTGATACAAGACAGTATGTTAGAGCATGCCGCTATCCTGCTCAAAAATTGCACAAGTCTCAAACAGTATGCAGAATAGAATCCGGAGCCCATCCACAGCCTCTGAAATCCCGCGTGATTGTGCCTCTGGCTCACTCTCTCATCTTCCCTAATACTGAAGTAGGATAGTAAGAAGCTCTGAAAATTCCTTGGCAGGTGGAACGGGGAAACTGAGACAGGTGGCTGACTCAAAATGGCCTAGTGCAGCACCCTGTCCCACCTGCCTCCGTCACCCTTGCAGGATCACTCCCTTGAGCCTTAGGTCTCAGGACAGTGAAGTTCTGATCAGCATCAAATAACCGTGGGAACAAAGCCTTAGGTCTGTCGACTGCAGGTAACTAGAGATAACATCCAGGCCTCAGTGGTGTTTCAGCTCCATATGCAGAAAAGCAGCCAAACCAGAAGTGGTGCTGTGGCTGACATCAGGACCAGATGCAATGACTAATGGCCCCCACCCTAGTGCTGACCAGCAGTAGAGAACACGACCCGGAAAGGACACACCTAGAAAGCTGATAAGTATTCTATGGAGAGCCTGAGACCTCTCTGAAAATTCCGCCTTCAGAAAACAGATGAAAACCCTTAAGGCACAGGACCCGTGCTGCCCCTGGAGCGCGCCTGCACCTCCCCCTCTTCTTTCCTCAGGCGTGGATCTTTGCTGTCCTTTCTCCCAGGACCCTTCTTCTGCCTCTGAAACTTGCTTCCTGAGTCCACACAGCCCATCTGGCTCACTTCCGTGACTTTCTTTTTAAAAGGCCAAGGCAACTAACTCTCTGAGTGGCTGGCTTGATTTTGTGGGGTGTTTTTTCTTTAGTGTAATTTCTCTTTACTTGCTAAATAAACCTCTCCTTGTGCTGGAGTTCTTGTCTCTGAATTCTTTCTTTGCCAAACTCGAGGACCAAGACCTCCATTGCTGCTAACACGACCACGTGTGCATTCACTCTGTGGGCTGCGTTGCTTTTCCTGAGTCGTGGCAGGCACATCTCTCAGGACCTTTACACTTCCTGTCTCACGTCCTCTGGTCTCTGTTGGATGACTCCTGTCAGCAGGACCTTCTGTGAGCCAACCCCAAACTAGCATGTGCCTTCTCCCCTGGGATCTGCCCTTCATCTTCTGGCTTCATGTCCCTGATTACCAGCTGTAGTGTCTTTTATGACACAACTTCTGGCATCAAATGTGTGTATCTTTTCCCACACTAGTTCTGCAATTCTTCAACACCAACTGGCTGTCCCACAATTCAATTCAATGCCAATGCTGATTCCTGGAGTTAACACAGACCCCGTGTGTTAAGGGCTCAATCCCACAAGACTGCTCTGATTTCAAATCCCAGCCACAAATGAGGTGCTCGGGCTACCCACACTTCTGCCTCGCTGAGGACGAATTTGGGGTTCCCACGACTCCCTCCTCAAGCTCAATAACTTGCTATAGTAACTCACAGAGCTCAGGAAGACACTTCACTTGCATATACCACATTGTTTAAAAGACAGCTCAGGGACAGCCAAGTGGAAGGAAGAGATGCATGGGACAAAGCACAGAGGGCAGGGTCTTCAAGGAACTTCCAAGCTCCCCCCAGGTCCCAGCACCTGGATGTGTTTCCCGAACCCTGTCATTCAGGGGTTCCGGTGGAGATTTTATTTTTGGGAAGGGTGTCGTTACGAAGACATGCTTGATTAAATCACTGGCCACTGGTGATTTTATTTAATCTCCAATCCTTCTCCTTTACTGGGAGTTTGGGGGTGAGGGTGAGGCTGGAGCTGTGAGTTTCAAACTAATCACATGATTGGTTCCCCTGACCTATCCAGAATCACCTCATTAGCATAAACTCATGATTAAGAGGGGTCGTTAGTGGATAAGGAAAGATGCTCCTAAAACTTCTATCCTTCCTATCTCTCAAAATGTTACAAGGATTTCAGGTGCTCTGTGCCAGGAACCAAGGACAAAAAAGAAATACAGATTACTTATTACTTTATTTTTAATCTGCACTAGAAGATTTTTTTCCATCGCTTTTCAGTGAGAGTGGAGGGAGGGAGGAGGAAGGGAAACAGAGAGAGAAACATTGATGTGAGAGAGACACATCAATTGGTTGCCTCCTGCAAATGCCCTGACCAGGGGCAGCGAGCAAACCTGCAATCCAGGTACATGCCCTTGACTGGTAATCCAAACTATGACCCTTTGCTGCAAGGGCTGACATTCTAACCCAAGCATGTCAAACAAACTCAAA
>NW_006293809.1:1489268-1499523 GCF_000327345.1 Myotis davidii | reverse complement strand
CAACTGGTTGCCTCATGCACACGCCCCAGCAGGGGCTGGGGAATCAAACCTGCAACCCAGGTATGTTCCCTTGACTGGGAATCGAACCGGAGACCCTTCGGTAGACAGGCCACGCTCTAACCACTGACCCACACTGGCCAGGGCCAGAGTATTTATTACTATGCTGGCCTATTTCATGTGGTACTTCGATGCTGATTGTCTATGTGCACCGGCTGGAATTAACATCCCCAAGTGGTAGCTGCTTTTGCCAGTTTTGTTACTGTGCCTATTCCATTCAGCACCTGGAACAGTGCCTGATGCACCGTAGACACTCTATCAATATTTACTGAATGAGTTACTTAATGGAATTAAATCGAACATTCATTAATTCAGCAGTTAATGGAGGAAGACCACAAAGAGAGGCAGAAAGGAGTCCCTCTGTGAGAGTCAGAACCCGAGGGAGAGAACAAAGTGGTTTTCCGAGGCGCTTTCTGCTTTGGGTCTTAGTCCTTTGTGACACTGTTTTACAGTGGAAAGTGCCTGAGCTTCTACTAAAAATAAGCTCCTCTCTTCTTGAGCGAGGCCACATGGGGATTTTCATTTGCTGCAAACCTGAGTTAACGCAGCCCTGAGAAGCCCAGACAAGCAAAAGAAACGTGCCTGGCACATAATAGGTGCTCAATAAACACTTCCTGTATTTTCCCCAACTATTGCCTCTTTGAAGGCCCTTAACTTCAAAGCCCCAGTAGAAATGTTGCGACTATTAGTTAAGTAACTGTGTTCAAAGCCAGCACCACCGACCACGCTTGTTCTGGCCACAGAATGGAAGCATTTAGATGCAGTTGTGTTAATCTTGAAAAATCATGCAGCTAAAGGCTTGTGAAATGGGTTAGCAGTGGTTCGCTCCACTCGCCTCTCAACTGTGCCCCCTGCTCCTCCAAGGTCCAACCCAACTTCTGTGTCCTCCCATTTTGAGCTGGTGGAGGGCCGAGGGGAAGGAAGTATTGTGGTGGCCGAGGGGACAAAAGACTGAGGGAAGTCTAGGACCAGAGAGGGGAGTGGCATTCATGCCCAAAGGGAAGAAGTGAAGGATGCCAGGTGGGGCGGCGGCGGGGGAGGGGTGTGTGTCCCTGTCCACGGATCTCATACATCAGGCTGGCCCGCTGGCTAGCATCAGCCGAGACTGCGGATGTGTTTTCATCAGGATGCAGTGGAGATTCCAGCCCTGGCCCCTGGCAGCCCACAGCTCCCGGAAGCCCCAGCTCTGCTTCCTGACTGCACACCTCCCGAGTGACCTGGTTTCAGGACTGTCTGCTGACACTGAAACAGACCATTGTAACCCGGCCGCGGCGTCACTGTGCTGTGGAGTCGCACGGGGAGCGCTGGCTGTGTTTCTCTGTTACTCAGTGGGAAACAGAGCCAGGAGTTCGGGAATGGATGTGCCCAGCATCACAGCAGAGGGACGGTGGGGGCATGTTTACACAGGGCTGAGTACGCTCAGAGAAAGCCTTCGCCGACACGTCTTTTTGTTAGTTCCATTGTTTTATTTCTTCTGGGCTCATACACTTGTGGGTCTCCGTTGTGAGAGGTGAGAGGGGATGTGGTGAAATCTAGACGCAGATCAGTTTCCCGACACCAGACCCTGTTCTTTGACCTTTTGAGAGTTCCTTTGTCTGTCACAGGGAGACAGCGACCACGGCCCCCTCGTTGGGCGAGTTAAATGGGCTCCATTTATGTAGAATGGAGTGGAGGCTCTTGTAGGTCCGGCCATTATTATCCACTTGCAGGTCAACCACTTAAGAGTCATACTGCCTATTTTTACAGCTTACAAGTTATTATAAAAACGTAGGCAATCCTTTCATCTCCCCTGGTCTTCCAACGCTTCCCACTTGGTGGTTCAATTTGTTTTGAAGCTGGGGGCCAAACACCAGGGAACAAAGCCCGTTTTTATGTTAGATGGGTGCGCGGGAGTGGGCGCCTTTTTCATGGCAGTTCCCAGCTGCAGGCTGGTTGTCACCTTCTGCTCTCCCCACATCCCCTCCCTAAGCTTTCCTCTTGAAATTTGGGGGCTCCTCCAAGTTCAAGTTCAACCTCCTCTGATCTCCAGCCTCAAAGCCTGCGGCAAAGCAAACCAAGAATTTTAAAGATGTTTTTCCGCATTCCTCTCTGTTAGGCTTGATGAGGTCAGATTTCACAGTGGCCAACCTGGGAGCTTTCTCCTCCTTCTGTTGACCATGTGGGTAAAGACAGGCTGTGCAAAGAGCGCTTCCTGTCTGGGGGTGTCCGTTCTCTGCATTGTGGAGGGCGAGGCCCCAGAGCTGGGACAGCGACCGTCCCATAGACAGGCGCCAGATCCATGGCGATGTGACTGGTGGGTATTCAGGAAAGACATGCATTTGTTCCCTCTGATCCATCCGGCTGCCAGGGAGGCAACTGGGAAGTGAAAGGAAATGGAGAGGCCGACAGGTCGGATATTAAGAATATTGGAAGTAATGACCGTCTCCTTAGAATTCAAACACTTCTTGCTGCAGTCTCCTGGTTTGATTAGGAGACTGAGACATCTGCTTGGTTTGACACACGCACTCACACACACACACACACACACACACACACACATACACACACACATATACACACACACACACATTTGAAGACACAAAGAAGATGTCTAATTGCTGGATGCCTCCTAGAGCCGCGTAATTAAATTAAACTGTGTTTTCCAGAAATACCTGGAGCACCTCTGTCTTCCAAGATTAGAAGGCTCTTTGTGCACGTGGCTACGTGTGAGCTCCCAGAGCAAACGGGAGACTTTGTTCTCAGGAAGCCGCCTTTGCTTTTTCTCTGAGCGCCCGTGTGGAAGGCGGGTGCGATCTCTTAGACAGACGTGGAGATGTTTGAAGATTAATTGCTCACCGCAAAATTGCAATGTCTATGAAATAATGGGCTTTTATTTATCGTGGGCAATGTTTATGAAGGTGCTGTTTGCCTGATCTTTTATTTTACTGAGAAGTGATTCAAAATAGCTGAGGTTTCTGTAGAGGTCTGATAAGGATGCTGAAGTGATTGCACTTCCAACAGGAAGGCCGAGATGGAGACTTTGTCGTTAAGCATTTTCTCCCAAATGGAAAGCCTGAGTGACGTGCCTGCAAACAGGGATCTGGCGTTTGAATGGATAGAAATGAGAGCTTTGAATTGATTTTGTAATTTTAGAGAAAAATATGTCCCCAAATACAGTTTTCAAGCAGCAGTGTCCATGGACAGCTGCTGTAGCGTAACCTCTTTTTTTGAGAATTGTCTCATTTTTTTTTCCTCCTCTGCTGTTGACTTTGTAGAGCCATGTTTCTGGTGAGGAGTAAATTCATTCCTGAAACAGGAATTCCAAAGGAAAATGCCAGTATGGCTGGACCACCAATTTCCCCAAAAGAGGGCGGTCCTGAAGGTTTGATTTGTCAGACACTGGGGATTTGAGCTCAAGGTGGAGACCATGGGCTGGGAAGCAGTCAGGCCCCATGTCCGTGTGGACACCGCACTGTGTTAGCTGGTATACAGGGTGTCCCCGAAATGTATAGACACTCTGGTTAATTATTCATTCCAGTGGGTTAAAGCTAAAAAGGAACATGCATTGAGCTGTCAGCTATTACAGAGTGCATACATTTCAGGGGGACACCCTATATCAATGTGACACCTATATCCGTGTGGCCATGGTCACTTTGCTGAGGTCTCTGGGCCTTCGTTTTCCCATCCAATGAAGGAGACGTCGCTAGGCCCTCGTCACTCAGCCGAGGGACTTTAAATGAGAAAATGCTTGTGAAATACTTAGGCAGGGTCTGCCATGCAGTCAGCGCCCAGTGCCGGCTGGTGAGGACCACAGCGATGCCGATATGTTATAAGTAGTTAATGTGTTGCTATTGTTTAATTCTGCTCATCTATAATAATAAAAGCATAATGTGCTAATTAGACCGGACAGCCAAATGACCTTCCGGATGGCCCCCTTGCACGAATTTCGTGTATTGGGCCTCTAGTTCTTCAATAAAACCAAACAAAACCCAAACAACCCCCAAACCAAAATCCAACAACCACCCAGCTTGCAGGTGCCATCCATTCCACCTCTCTGCACAGCAATGCTTTCTGGAAGCAGGTGTCTTTGTTGTAAATCGCCCATGAAAACCTGCTGCCGTGTCCTCCCTGGCTTCCCAGGTCTCGTCTCTTGCATCCTTGGCTTCGTAGTTTTTACAGCATGACTGTTATTCTTCACCTTTCTGCCCTTTCCTGGCAACACCTGCTCCGTGTGTGTGTGTGTGTGTGTGTGTGTGTGTGTGTGTGTTGAAGAGTGCATGGAGAGCTCCGTGTGTGTGTGTGTGTGTGTGTGTGTGTGTGTGTGTGTGAAGAGTGCTTTCTCAACCGTAGAATTCATTTCTCCTCCATTCTTTGAGAGGGACACTCTAATTTTCCACACCAAACCCTCTCCTGGAACGACTCTGTCTCCGAGTTGCCCGTTAATACAGAGGCATGGAGGGGAGGTGTAGAGGGGAGATGTGGAGGGGAGGTGTGGAGGGGAGGCGTGGAGGGCTGCCACACTGAGTGTTCGCTTCTGAAATCCTTCCAGGGACTCAACTTCAGAATAGACATTTTTCATGAAAACTCTCTAATCTGGGATTTTCTTTTTTTTTTTTTTCCTTTTTGTCCAGGGCAGATCGATGTCTTTCCAGTGTGGTTAGAGCCTGATTCTAGTTATAGGGACATATTTATTTTAGACTGTGGGGAATACAGTCTCCTTGAGGTTCTGTGGTTTTAGAACAAAACCCCATTGATGTTGAAAACATTGACGTGACCAGTAGCCACGGGAACCTTCCTCCGTGGGGTAGGGAACAGCATTTTGGAGAAAGCGCTTTTTAAGAAAAAGTGAGGTTATGTGATTGTTTCTTCTAAAAGAATGACTCTCAGTATAATTGGAATGTTTGTACTCTGTATCTTGAATTTGTTTTTAAAAATCCCGTATAAAGATGTGAAGGCTTGTTGGGAAATGTCAGGCCCATGCTGAGGCACTTTGATATCCAAGGGCAAAAATGTCTGAAATTTTGGAAATCTCATGGGTTCCGAGCATGACTTTTTCCCATTTATTTATTTCTCATTTATTTATTCACTCAGTCATTCATGAATAAAGACGAGAGAATCTAATACTCCCCTAGGCCTTGAGGATTCAGGTGATTAAGATAAAATGTGATTTTTTACCCCCCCCCTCCTCCCCAGGGAGGAAGGGAAAACATATGCAGAGCAATCAGTGAGCAAGATAACTTTAGGTATTGGATTTAAGGGAGTGTGTGGGAGCTGGAGGTGCATTAGGTGTGATGGGGAGGACATGACGTCACGGTGGATTGGCAGTGCGTCAATGGCCATGACTTCCGTGGGCTTCGCCCTGGACTTTATTGCCCGCCTCTGCCCTGACCCTGGGCTTGATCATGTGAGCTGGGTATCCGCGAACTTGACGGAAGCTGAGGCTTACACAAGCATTGGCACTCTGGGACTAGTGAGCAGACATGTACAGTGGAACCCCTGGACATTATATGCTAGGATAGCCTATACAGGGCCAGGCACATATATAAATCATACAATTCAAACTCAGGAGACTCTAAAAGGCGGAGGAGCCAACCTGCCTTGGGACTTCAGGGCTGGAGAGCAACACAGTGGTGATTTCTCTGGGTTTTCTTTTGGCCTCATATATCCCCGACTTGTAGCTAAAGAAGCCAGCAACCCCGAAACACCAATGGGTACAAAAAAGTCTAAACAAAACCCCATTTAAAAATATGTATTTTTTAAATTAATTTCAGAGAGGAAAGCGGGGGGGAGAGAGATAGAAACATCAGTGAGAGAGAATCATTGATTGGCTGCCTCCTACATGCCCCTTGCTGGAGATGGAGCCTGCAACAGGGGCATGTGCCTTGACCGGGAATCAAATCATTACCTCTTGGTTCATAGGTCGATGCTCAACCACTGAGTCATGCCAGCTGGGTCAAAACCCCGTTTTTTTGACCAACAGACCAGAAATGAGGCAGTCTAGCAATACAGAAAATGACCGCTGTACGTCAACCAAACCCCACAGAGTGGACAGTAGTCCCACACAAGGCAAAGGCTGAGGCAGGAACTTCCACAGTGAGCAAAATACCCCTGAGACTCTGCAGTGAGCCAAATGCTTTCCTCTACCCTCCCAGGTGCTGCGCCTCGGCACTGTGAATTAAACCGACAAAAGACAAGTTAACAGGAGAACAGGTATCCAAGTTTCATTGATAATTTTCCCTTCCTGGGGGCTTCACAGAGAAGATGTGAAAATCCAAACATCGGTTAAGTTCAGGGTCATATATACCGTTTTAACAAAGGGTGTAAAATTGCGGGAAAGGGACTAGACAACGGAAAGTAGGTTTGAGCTCCTCGGTGGCAAATTATGGGAAGGTGACGAGGACATGTAGAGCAGGTCAGGGTTGCTGAGTGTGGCTGGTTATACAGACTCCCCTGGTCTCCCTGGTATGAGAGAAGGAAACCTTTGTAAGTACGCCTGTGTCACACCCTTAGCGGGAAATGGACGCCTTGCTTTTAGGCAGAAAGGGGAGGGGAGAGAGCTCTTCCTGTGTCTGCTGTTTCTCAGTTGCCTTCAGCTCAAAATAACCCATATGCCGAAGTCGCACACGTTGGCATGGTGCATTCTGATCCCTTTCAAACCTACCCAGGGGCCCGCTCCACCCACCGGGTGGTGTCTGTGAAGCCTGAGCAGGGAGCCAGGACTCTCATCCTTGCCAGTGCGTAACTAGCCCTCCCCACATGGTGTCAGAGGAGGCCACCTGGTTGCACTCTGGCCCAGCCATAATGAGATGCCCATCCCTGTTCCGGGGGCTGAGGGTGGGGGGAGGTGTCAAAGGAGGCCTAGTGGAGAGTCAGGATTTCCACCCTCGCCCAGTGGTAATGAGACCACACCCCCTGGGTGTCCGTGGAGATGACGTGAGGAGACAGAACTCCCGCCCCTCCCAGCAGTAATGAAGGCCCCCCCCGGCCCCGCCCCCTAGATCAACAGTTTTTCTGCTTGCTCCAGAGCAGATGCCCTAGCTGACCTGCTGGGGAATCTGAGATCTCATAGAGCAGAGCTGAGTCGCCCAGGCAAAACTCAGGACAACCCGGACATGGCTGCTCACGCATGAACGGGCCCAGGCATGATCAGTGAAGCTAGATCCGATCAGCAGAACTGCCTCTCACCTGTCATAGCCCTGAGACGTGGGAAGTGGTTGTTGTCTAAAGCCACTAAGCTCCAGAGTGATTTGGTATGCAACGGTAGCTAATTGATGAGAAGTTTCACCTGAGACCTGAAGAATGACAAGGAGGCAGCCCTGTGAACAGCAAGGGGAAGAGAGTTCTGGCAGATTCTTTTATCCTTCATCAGAGAAGAATATAATATTTTGGAGGCTGGTGTGTCATGAGTGAAGCAGGCAGTGACGGGAGACGGGGCCTGCCAAGTAGGCAGGGGTCCGATGACACAGGGCCAGGCTATGGAACTGGAAGGTCGTCTTGGTGATTTTGGTTTGGTGATCACTCAAGAGACTGTTTCGGGGTCCTTTTGGAAGCCACCATGAGCTCATTTCTTTTTTAATTTCACCCAAGACTTATTGAGTGCACATGACCAAATGACAGTGCTCTACCATGTCACCCATCATCATTATCTCCACATGCCAGGCACCGGGCCAGGGGCTGGGAGAGGTACTTGTCTTCTCTGCACACAGGAAAGCGAATCTGGGGACTTGCACTCTGCCATTTCTTCAGTGCTTGGACCGGGACCTAGCACGTAGTAGACGCTCAGTAAATATTTGCAAAATGGATGAGTAAATGAAGGAATCAAGATGTTTATTTCCTGGTTCACATGCAGATCACCGCTTAGTTGGATGGTATGAGCCAACAACTGCTCTGGAGCACTTTCCAGGCAATACACATCTTTTAAGTGCACTAATTCATCCAAGTCTTACACCAGCTCTCTAGGGAAGATAGTGTTATTACTTCATTTAATTTTTTTTAAAAAAATTATCGTTACTGCTGAAAGTATTACCAATGCCCCTTTTTTCTCATTGACCACCCCCCTCAGACCTTCACCACACAGTTGCCCATGTCATGGACTATGCATATGTGCATAAAAGATTGTACAGTTAACTCTTGGACAACATGGGTTTGAACTGTGTGGGTCCACTTATAAGCAGATGTTTTTCAATAAATACTGTAAATGTATTTTCCTTTTGATTTTTAAAAATGTTTTCTTTTCTCTAGCTTAGTTTATTGTAAAAATACAGTATGTAATACATACACATACAAAATATGTGTTAATCAACTCTTTATATTACTGGTAAGGCTTTTGGTCAACTGTAGGCTGTTAGTAGCTAAATTTTGGCGGAATTAAAAGTTATACATAGCCCTGGCCAGTGTGGTTCAGTTGGTTGAACATTGACTCAGGCTCTGGGAAGTTTGATTCCCAGTTAGGGCACATGCACAGATTGCAGGTTCCATTCCTGTCAGGGCATGTGTGAGAGGCAACTACAACATGGTGCTCTCTCACATCAATGTTTCTCTCTCTCTCTCTCTCTCTCTCTCTTTCTCTCTCTTCATTCCTCTCCCTTCCTTTTTCTAAAATCAATACAAACATATTTAAAAAAATATATACAAACATATATTAAAAATATATTTAAAAAGTTTATATACAGATTTTCAACTGTTTCTAATCTCTGGATTGTTCAAGGGTCAGCTGTATATACAGGTTCATCTATATATGTTTATCATTATGTTTAATAGAATCCTATATAATAAAAGAGTAATATGCAAATTGACCCTAACAGTGGAACAACCAGGAACGACTGATAGCTATGACGCACACTGACTAGCAGGGGGCAGATGTTCAACGCAGGAGCTGCCCCCTGGTGGTCAGGTGCTCCCACAGGGGGAGCTCTGCTCAGCCACAAGCCAGGCTGATGGCTGCGAGCACAGTGGTGGTGGTGGGAGCCTCTCTTGCTTCCTTGGCAGTGCTAAGGATGTCTGACTGACGGCTTAGGCCCACTCCCCAATGGACCTAAGCCAGCAGCTGGACATCCTCCGAGGGCTCCCAGGCTGCCAGAGGGATGTCTGACTGTCAGTTTAGGCCCACTCCCCTGGCAGGTGGACATCTCCCAAGGGGGACTGGACTATGAGAGGGCGCAGGCTGGGCTGCGGGACCCCCCTTCCCCAGTGCATGAATTTTCATGAACTGGGCCTCTAGTGTTTATATAAACTTAGGTGTTTAACAGGCATGGCAAACTCATTATATCTGACCTCAAACTGTCCTTCCCAAATCCTGGTCCTCCTCCAGGCTTGCTCAGTTCATGGAAATACCTTCCTTTCCTTGAGCTAAAGTCTTGGAATCATGCTTGACTCTTTCCTTTCCTCATTCCCACACCCAGTCCCATCAGTAAAGGTATTGGTTCCACCTTTAAAGTATATGTGATTCTGCCCACGTCTCCCCTTTCCCATGTCTCTCCTTCCCCACGTCTACCTGGCTCAAGTCACCACCCATCACCCCCACATGGATTATTGCAGCAGCTCCCTAACCAGACAGCCTGCTCTGCCTCTAGCTCTTCACATCTACTTAACAGAAACTGGATTATACAGGGTGGGGCAAAAGTAGGTTTACAGCTATGAGCATGCGAAACGCAGTTTATTGTTATATTTTTATGTATTACTTATTGTATTATTTCCCATACAAACAACTGTACTAGTAAGCCTACTTTTGCCCCACCCTGAATTACATACATTAAAAACTCTTCATCGCACATCCCGTGTCATTCAGAGAAAGAGCCAAAGTGTTACAAGAAGACCCAGAAGGGCCAGTCTGACCCACTGTCACCACCACTATCCCTGAATTCTCTGGACTCGCTGCCTCCTGTTCATTCTCATGTGCCAGTCATGTACCCATCTCAAGGCCCATTTGTTGTTTCTTTTGCCTCTAGCCCTCTTCCCCCACATATTCACCCCACTTACTCCCCCCCCCCACGTCTCTTTCAGGTCTTTGCTCAGACACCACCTTCACTCTGAGGACCTCCCTGATCACCCCATTTAACATCAAAATACCCACCGCTGGAATTTCTACCCACTTCCCTTGGTTTATTTTTGTTCATGGTGATTAACAGCATAAGATATAATATCTGTGCACTCTATCACACACACACACACACACACACACATGCACACACAAGCATGTATATCTTTTTATTTTTTAAAA
>NW_006293809.1:1483855-1489217 GCF_000327345.1 Myotis davidii | reverse complement strand
TGTCTCTGGCATTTCTCTAGAGTATTTGTTTTTTCCATAAAGTTAGTTAGACATGGTAACTAACTAAATAAATACAGGTGTCCCCCCAAAAAATGTATACACACTTTGAATGATTATGAAGTCAATGTTTATTAACACAGTTCATTTTCAAAATTTAAAAGAATCTATAGGAATGAATACTTTTTTGTCAATGCCTTTTTTCAAACTGATGACCGTGTTCTGGTCCAGGCACTGCTGATAAAACGAAGCAATGGAATCTCGAACATCAAGAATCATTTTGTTCGGTATTTGTGTGCCCTCAATTCATCAACTGTTGCCAGTTTGTACCGTAAGCTTTATCTTTTATGTATCTCCATAAAATGTCTACTGAATAAGTTTTCTTTGTTCAAAGTGGAGTCTGGTTTCACCCTATTATTCCAGATCAGTTAAACCCGAAAAGGAGTGAAAATTGAGTTATCAGCTGTGAAAGTGTGTATACATTTTGGGGGACACTCTATAGTACTGCTTTACGCAGTTCTTTTTTAAAAAATATATTTTTTATTGATTTCAGAGAGGAAGAGAGAGATACAGAGATAGAAACATCAATGATGAGAGAGAATCACCGATTGGCTGCCTCCTGCACATCCCCTTCCTAGGGGGGATCGAGCCCGAAACCCGGGCATGTGCCCTTGGCCAGAATCAAACCTGGGACCCTTTAGTCGGCTGGCTGACGCTCTATCCACTGAGCCAAACAGGCCAGGGCTGCTTTACACAGTCCTGTCCCTCACCCCTCCTCCTCCGGCGTGTAGACCTGGCGAACAGAGGGCATTGGAGAGAGAAAGGAAAGGACATGTAACTTCTCTTTAGTGAGGGCCCTCTCCATGCTGCTCAGCTTCATTCCGGCCAGAGAAGGATCTGTGTGTGTGTTGGTGTGGGCCCAAACCCTCAAGCTGCCTTTTGAGATACCCATCTTAAGCTGGTTTCTAAGAAATAAAAAACTCAGAAAGAATCTTTGACCTTCTCCCTTTCTTGCTTAAGAGATTCAGATGGGAAGATGTGCTCCAGGAAAGAAATCTTACCTTATTCCCTTTAGCCTGACCTGAGTTTAGGATGGCAGACAGGAGGGTGCCAGGCAGCAGCCTGGTGGCTGGATCACCCATGAGGCAAGCATTTGCCTGCCGTATATGTTCTGCTTTCCTCCAACTACCTGCAAAATGCCCATTTCCTTTGAATCTCATCACCCCCTTCCCTTCCTTTGTCCAGAATGACATATATTCCCAATGTTGCCTCATTGTCTTTGGAATTTTCCTGCTCATGTGCATGCCCTATACACACATATGAAAATGTGGTTTTCTCCTGTTAATCCATGTCTGTTGGTTGGACTGTTAGCCTGGCTAGAGGAACTTACATGGTGGGAGGAAACGTGCTTGGGTTTAGCCCTCACAGCAGCAAGAGCAGTCCTTGAAAGATACTGATTGCATGAGAATTTTGCACAATAGCATATTCCTTGTTTGAGCATTACTAACCAATGCATACTTGTGTATTTATAAATGAAGCAGCAAAATAAGCTTGGACGATGGGGAGGGACAAGTTCTTGCAGGTTCTGGAATGTCTTCTTGTGGCTTTAATTTTACCCTAAAGGCAAAAGGCTGCTGCAGAAATGTTTTAAACGGTGGACTGATGTGGTCAGATTGTAAGCATCACCCCGCGTGTGCTGACGGACATAGGCTGAAGGCAGGACACTCTGAAAGTCAGGAGGTGGCTCCGATTAGGGTGCCAGTCCCCAGCAAAGAAGTAAGGGTGCTTCTGGCTTAACTAGAAGGTAAAAAGCACAGGCTTTGGGGATAGTTGCATGTGGTAAAGGAGAATTTTCAAAAACAAGTAAAATCGTGACATAAAGATACAAAGTGCACACGTCAAAGGTTCTGCTTAACTCGTTGGTTAAATGAGAGAACAAAGCAGAACGCTATCACCAGGTCAAAGGGCATTCGGAGGGGCCCACGCTCATAGATTCTGCCCAAAGGAGGTAGAACAGCTCCATGGGGAGGGGCGTCAAGGGAACCTCCACCCGAAGGAACAGAATTGCATCTTTATGGACTAGAATCACTTTGCGTTTTTAGGAGTTATCAACAATTTAGACTTGAGAACAGCTCCTACAAGCCAGAGGCAGATCACCTGGCAGTGTGTGCTAGAGAATGCATAGTTTTCCAGTCAAAGCATAGATTTCCCCCATAAGTGTGTTTGCATGTGTGTGTATGTGTGAATGAGGGCCGGTGTGGAAGGATGGAATATAGCTCACACTCTTTGTATGAGCAACTAGCCATAGCTATTGAATGAGCATCTATATAATAAAAGCCTAAGTGACTGTTACGGCGGAACGACCAGAATGACCAGCCGCTATGATGTGCACTGACCACCAGGGGGCAGATGCGTAACGCAGGAGCTGCTCCTTGGTGGTCAGTGCGCTCCCACAGGGGGAGCGCCGCTCAGCCAGAAACTGGGCTCACGGCTGGGGAACACAGTGGCCGTGGTGGGAGCCTCTCCGGCCTCCACAGCAGCACTAAGGATCAGCAAGCAGGCGGGTGATAAGGAGCAAGGAGTCCTGGTCTGCAAGAGGGATGTCTGCCTGCTTAGGCCCGATCCCCGGGAGTGGGCCTAAGTTGGTAGGCAGACATCCCCTGAGGAGTCCCAGACTGCGAGAGGGCACAGGCCAGGCTGAGGAACCCCGTGCCCCCCCGCGACCAGTGCACAAATTTCCTGCACCAGGCCTCTAGTTTACATTGAAGTAGAAACTGATTTAAAAGCAGGGACAGCCTACTTTTTATGCTTGATAATTTACCAGTAGCATTTTCTGTAGTATAAATACTATTTTACAATGTCATTTTTAATGATAGCAATTTCCAGTGTACAGGTATGCCAGAATTAATTAAACTAGTTGCCTGGAACATTTAGAGTATTCCCAGTTTTTATGCTGAAAAACCCTATTCCCATATGTTTGCATAGTTCCTTAATTATTTCCTCAGGGGCAAGTTTCTAAGAATTAATATTTCCAGGTCAAAGGGTAGACATAATTCTGCCTCAGGAAAGGTTGTCCTAATTTACTTCACCATCAGCAAAAGACTGACATAGCCACGTTATTGCCTGTGGGGGCTTTTACGGATTTTTAATCCTCTTTATGAAAATTTATTTTATGATTAATTATCCTGTTTTTTCCTGGTATTTTTTTTTTTACCTGCAGTGAGTTTAAAATGCACCTTGCTACCTATTTGTGAACCCTTCCTCACATTAGCATTTTTTTCCTTGCAAATGAAAGGTACACTATGTAAATGATGGGCCTGGGATCATGTTGTTGGCTCATTAAAACGATTTTTTTTCCTTCATAAAATATAGATTCTGAACCAGCTCGTTATTTTGGTAAGTGCAGTCGGTAGCAGCTGACAAGTTACGATTCAAGGATACCCAAGGTCTCCTCCTTTTCTATTCTCCATCTGTCACCTTCTAAAACCCACCATGACAGTCACTCTTAGGAACAGAAAGTTATAACCTCTCCGTCTCAGAGATCAACCAGGGCACATTCTGACATTGTGAAGGGAGGCATGTGCAGACGGTGGCAGATGGAGGGAAACTAGCTTCTGGGCTTATGCTTACCCCCCGTTTCTCTCCTGTTGGAGTCTCCCGCTCTTCACTTCCAGCCATCCTCATGCAGCCCTGGCTGTGGTGTTGGGTCTCAAAGTAACAGAGGAACCCACGGCTCTGGGAGGCGCTGGAGCTCTGACCAGGCACCGGGAGCCTGGTGGGCTGGGTGTCTGGAGAAGTGACTGGTCCACCCCAGCAAGTGGTCCGTCCACACCCGCAGGCAGACAGGTAGCCAGATGTAAGAACATAACAAATAAGAACAAGAGGCTGCAGGGCCTGGGGGCAGGCCAAGCAAAACTAAGTTGCAGGAGCTATCTTCCCATGTCGCTAGGAACACTGAGCATGAGTGGGTTTCTGCGCCTGAGGGAAGGATACTGAGTACTTCCTCACTTAAGGACAGAGAGTGTGCAACTATTTTAAACACAGGCACTCCTTGCAGATTGCTAAGACGCCCTGGAGCCCTGGATGAGGTCTTCAGACGCCGCTTTCAGAAATCCTCCACTGAGCCCTCCCGTGCAGTGGGCGCGCCGTGCCAGGGAACCGAACTCGCAAATGGAAATGTCACGCTGAAGTGGCTCGGCTGTAAGCCGGCGTCCAGATGAAAGAGCATATGGTTACAACGAAACGTCTCCTTTTAGATGGTGTTAAGCATGAAAATAAAACTCTCACAGACGGCTCTGTCCTCAGCATACCCGTGCGCATCCCTAGGAGTCCAGTTTTCTGGGAAAATCCTGGGGTGATGGGTAAGAGCTTGCGGCCCGAGGTTGGAGACCTGGCTCATTCCCGGCTTCGTGCCCTTGAGTCCTGCTTGGTGAACAACCGCCCTGTGACTTGTTGGAAAGCGGGGATAATGGCGCCTGCCCCCTAGGGTTGTTGGAAGGGGTAATGGGCTAAGGCACCACACAGGCACAGCATTCCTCCTGCCCAGCTGAGGCAGGATGCTCACAGCCTGGAGGCGAGTATTAAGGTGTTTAGAGAGTACGTGAAAGGGGGGGAGGGCCTGAGCAGCGAGGCTCACAGCCTTACTAGTATGTGGCTGAGGATATATCTTTGGAGTCAGGGAGGATGCTCTTACTTTCTGGGTAGAGATAGGGGATGCCGACCAAATGGAAACAGTCCCAAGCTCCCGTTTCTTCCAAGTGCACCGTGACTTTGGAGAGTAAGACAGCTCTAAAAAGCTAATTGTATCCAAGGGCACAGGTAGACGCTGGTGTCTGCAGGTGCATGAGCTCCTCAGGAAAGCCTCAGCATTGGGATGGAGCAGCGATTCCCCCGCAGTGGGGACGGGGTGGCGGGGGGTGGTAGGGGCAGAAATGAGGTGGAGGGGCTACAAGGCCAACATTATTTTAAATCTTCACCAGAGGGTATTTTTTCCATTGATCTGAGAGTGGAAGGGAGGGAGGAGGGGGAGAGAGAGAAATATCCATCCATGTGAAAGAGACAACTGGTTGCCTCCCACGTGCACCCTGACTGGGGCAGGGGATGGGACTTGCCTTTGATCTGGAATCAAACCCTTGACCCTATGGTCCTCGGGCTGATGCTCTAACCACTGAGAAAAACCGGCCAGGGCATTTTATTCATTCTTAATTCAGGAAATTATCATCTGTGTTCCCATTGGTTTTGGACTGGTTTGAGGCAATATCCTATTTCTTTATGTTCTCTGGAATTAATCTTTCTGAAAAACATTTCTTTAATTTATTTTTAGAGTAAAGTATCAAAATAAAACATGCTCATTAGAAAACTTTTG
>NW_006293809.1:1477066-1482803 GCF_000327345.1 Myotis davidii | reverse complement strand
TGGGGCAGGGGATGGAACTTGCCTTTGATCTGGAATCAAACCCTTGACCCTATGGTCCTTGGGCTGATGCTCTAACCACTGAGAAAAACCGGCCAGGGCCAACATTTTAATATCATTTTATTGAAGTACAAGTTGTGGGAAGATGTGGGATTTTCACCTGGGGCACATTTCTTCCTCTTCACTCCTCACCTACCCCCACACCCTTCTGCGGGACATGTCACACTGATTTTTATGTTCATCAAAAGGTGACCCGAGTTTAAACGTTGAGACTTAAGACTTTGGACCGCAGGTTGGTAAATTGTGTCCCATGGCCCACGTCTGGCCCGGTGCCAGATTTTTAAATGGTTTGATTAGAAGATAGGACAGCATTCACGTGCACATGTATTCTATAGCTGCTTTCATAAGCTTGGTAGTTTCAACAAAGACCTGTGTCATCAAAGATAAAGTATTTAGTATCTGGCTCTTTACAGAAAAGATCGAAAGACCTAAATGGTCACATCTTACCTAGCTCTCCTCTATTTTTGAGCTGACGTAGAGACAGTATGTAATTTTCTTTCAGCAAGAGTTTTGTGATTGAAACTTGCTTCCTGTGGCCTTCATAACTGTCATGCACCCTCTGGAAGTTTAATTTGTGACTGTTGTTCATATTGGGGCACACTGCTCATAAAATTAGCAACTCTGAACAGATTCTCAATGGTTCCAACTGCTTCTTGGCACTGGGAATCTTGGTGAATTTGCCAGAATATTCTTTGTGAGGAAAAGCAGCTAATAAAAATGTCAGGCATTTGAAATCACAGCTAAGCAAGTATTCAGGATATCAAGCTTTAAAGAAAAGAAAGAGTGAAAAAACAGTTGAATCATTTAAGGATTGGTGACAATTTAAGGCTGAAAAAATCAGGTATAATAAAACCACCACCAGCAGCAACAGAATACATTCATAAGGAGCATTTTTTTTTTTTTTGGTTAATCCTCATCTGAGGATATTTTTCCATTGATTTTTAGAAAGAGTGGAAAGGACGGGGAGAGACAGAGAGAAACATCGACCTGAGAGAGACACATTGATTGGTTGCCTCCCACATGCGCCCCTGACCAGAGCCCGGCCATAACCGGTACGTGTCCTTGATCGGAATCTCGGAATCAAACCTGGGACCCTTCAGTCCCCAGGCCGACGCTCTATCCATTGAGCCAAACCAGACAGAGCCATGGGCACATTTTCACGTAAGCGCTAAATCTGGCGTTACCCACCAGGATGTCAGGACTGGGTGATGAGCTTGTCTGTCTCAGCTTCCCCAGTGGCTTGTGTGGATGGGCTTATCCGAATCTGGGCCTTCGAAGATCTTCATAAAAGCCGCATGTTCTTGGATTGCGCAGCCTCAGCTGTCCCTAACGGTGCATTCACCTTCAGCAGGGGTTTGCTCATGGGGGACGTTTGGCAGCATCTGCAGACAATTATGGTTGTCAGTGAAGTTGGGGAGCTTGTTCCTGGCATTCGGGGTAGAGGCCATGAGCTAGGAAGCATCCTACATCCCACAGTGCACAAGACAGCCCCCCACTACACAAAATTATGTTGCTTAAAATGTCAACAGTGCCAAGACTGAGAAATCCTGGTGCATAGGGGGAGGTGGGATTTCTCAACATGAAAACTATCATCATCAAATTCTCGAGCAGTGTATTTATTGTTAGGGTCACCTGCTCTTTGTGGCCAGCGACACTGCTCTTTCCTGTTGTCTAGGATTTAAAAATTTTAGTTAAAAACTCTTTTGAAAGGAAATTGTTAATTGAAAATCATCTGTTGTTTAAAATAGGAAGGGGATGATTGAATGAATTTTAAGAAAAAGTACTGTGCTGAACAATTAAGTGAATGGCATTATTCTCAGATTGTCACCCTTTTAATTTTTTAACAATGTCAGCATTAATCGTCTGTTCTCCATGTGTTATCATGTTCACTGAATCCCGTGTCCTGTTTCATTTTTCTCTAAACAATATTGACATATTTAGGTTTTTTAAAAAAATTAAACTTAATGGAATGACATTGGTTAATAGGGTCATATAAGTTTCGAGTGTACATTTTGAGTCTACAGACCTGTATATTGCATTGTGTGCCCACCACCCAGAGTTAAGTCATCTCCATCACCGGATGTTTGACCCCCTTTATCCTTTACTAACAACCCCCATTCCCTTTGGTAACCACCACACTGTTGTCTGTCTGTGTCTCTGAGTTTCAGTTTTATAGCCCACATCAGGATACGTTTTTAATCCTTTGGTCCTGCGTGGCTTTTCTCGTGTTCTTAGGACAGAAAGTGCATGGCAGGTGAAATGGGGAGTTGACTCTACTGAGCAGATTAACGTTTCACAGTCAATGCCTCCCTCAAACTCAAGCTGCCCCTCACCTGTCCCTGGGGCCACTTGTGGGGAAGCACACCCAGAGGCCCTCGTTCTGGGGCGTTGTTGGGTTGCAGAGCTCTGTGTGGGCAGCCCCAGAGGGAAGCGTGTATTGTCTGAAAGCCTTTATGAATATTTATGGATGGGCTTGCAAATTACAAACAGCACACTTGGAGAATGAGTTCAAGAGCCACTGTGTCTGGCTCCACCCCTGGAGGCTGTGATTCAGTAGACTTGGCTCATCTCTAGGACTATGCACATTTTGCAGTTACCTAGAGCAATGTGGGGCCAACTCCGAGAGTCGCTGATGTGTGAGGTATGACAGAATAGAGGGATGCCTTGACAGCGGTCTTCCCTCTGAACTTGGCAGTGTCGAGTTTTGTACGATCTGTTTGTATGTTTTGAACTGCCTTCTCATAACCCAGATTTTGGTTTGCTTTATCTTCTGATGAACTAATGTTTTCATCTACTCCATCTTGACTTCCTGGCCAGTGGGTACAAGCAATGCTGCATGTGAATGTGTATGATTGTACATTTGCAGTTATTGTATTATAACATGGCAATTTGCCCCCACTACTTAAAACAAACAAACAAAAGAAACACCAACCGAAAAGAGAAACAAAAATCCCCTAAACTTAATATAGAAGTGTGGATGGAAATCATTCGACATACTGAAATTCAGGAATTGTCAGCTTGCACTCAACAGCCTTTGGACATAAGCCAGGAAAATAACTGGTTCAATTGTAGAGAAAATGAACAACAACCAAAAAGGTTAGAAATGCTATCATTCAAGATTGGGTCTAAAAATTGAGGCATAATTAGCAAACTTAAGCTATCTAACTCAGTGACAATAATTTTTTTTTCAGTAGTGGCATATTTTTCGCATACCTTTAGCGTGCTCGATTTCTAACACATTTTCTGGGGCGTGTACAAAAGAAAGTAGGTGCCAATAATAGAATGACAGTGAAAAACCCATTTTCCACACCTTTTATTTGAACAATCAGCGTGACAGTCATTCCCACTGTAATTGCAGTCCTGTGGTTGTCAGATTTTAAGGGAGCCTGTTATTCAGACACAAGCGAGATGTTGGTAGGACTTATTTTTGCCAACCACAGTACTGAGAATGTTCGTTTTCCTGGTTGAGTCTTCATTCTAAAAGGGGTGATTGAACTCTTACCCATGGTTCTTGCAACTTGACTTCTTGAAGTTACTTGGTCTAGTGCAGTGGTTCTCAACCTTCTGGCCCTTTAAATACAGTTCCTCATGTTGTGACCCAACCATAAAATTATTTTTGTTGCTACTTCATAACTGTAATGTTGCTACTGTTATGAATCTTAATGTAAATATCTGATATGCAGGATAGTCTTAGACGACCCCTGTGAAAGGGGTCCGACCCACATGTTGAGAACTGCTGGTCTAGTGGCTAATTGGACTGTGGTCTGACAGCAGGACAAATAGGACTGGTGAAGAGTGTAGATGGCTGTCATTAGCTTAGGCCAGTGATGGCGAACCTCTGACATGCGAACTCATTTTTTGGGTTGATTTTTCTTTGTTAAATGGCATTTAAATATATAAAATAAATATCAAAAATATAAGTCTTTGTTTTACTATGGTGGCAAATATCAAAAAAATTCTATATGTGACACAGCACCAGAGTTAAGTTAGGGTTTTTCAAAATGCTGACACTCCGAGCTCAAAAGGTTTGCTATCACTGGCTTAGGCTCTAATTTTAAGATCCTGATTAAAATCATTTACATTTTTTTCACCTAAAAATTTTTTGAGTGTTTTTTTTTAGTGTTTTTTGAGTGAGATAATTGTAGTTTCACATTCAGTGGTAATAAATATTACCCAAAGATTCTGAACCTTTACCCAGTTTCCCTGGTGGTAGCATCTTCAACATCACAGTGAATATTATAACCAGGATATTGGCATTAAAACAGTCAAGATAGTATAATTGGAGTGGCTCAGTAGTTGAGCATTGACCTATGAACCAGGAGGTCACGGTTTTATTCCCCGTCAGGGCACATGCCCAGGTAGTGGGCTCGATCCCCTTTGGTGGCCAATCAATGATTCTCTCTCATAATTGATGTTTCTATCTCTCCCTTCCTTTTTGAAACCAATAAAAATATTAAAACAAAAAGAAAAATAAAAAAGTCTAGATACAGGACAATCCCCTCCCTGCAAGGATTCCTCAGTTACCCTTTTATAGACACACCCTTCTGCCCCCAATTCGTAATTCTTAACAACCACTAACCTGTTTTCTACATTTTTGTCATTTTAAGAATTCTAGAAATGCACATATACAGTAAGCAACCTTCCTTTTGGTTTTTTCCCCTTCCACCCCCCAGCATAATTCTCTGAAGACTCATTCAAATTGCTGCAGTATTGTTTTTTAAATACTTTTTTTGATTTTTTTACAGAGAGGAAGGGAGAGGGATACAGAGTTAGAAACATTGATGAGATAGAAACATTGATCAACCTATCCACTGAGCCAAACCGGTTAGGGCTGCTGCAGTATTAATAGTTCATTTGGCCCCTAAACTAGGGGCCCAGTGCATGAATTCATGCACTTGAAAGGAACTGTGGGCCACGAGGCTGCGGTGGACACAGGGGCAGGTCTTGGCCCATCCTCCGTGCCCCTGCCCACCATGGCGGAGCCCTCTGTCTGCCCGCACGAGCAGCGAGTGGGGCTGGTGCTGCCAACAGGTACAAGTGGTGGCAGCTGCTGCCTCGATTGCCCCACAGGAGTTGGGGGAGGTGGAGAAGCCCTGAGTGACGATCACAGTTGCCACTTGCACCTGCTGACGGCACCGAGTGATTGGGACTGGCGCTGGGTGCCTGCAGTGGGTGCGAGTAGTGGCTCTGGCGCTGGCTGTGGGTGCGAGTGGTGCTGCCAAACCGATCACTCCTCAGGAGCAAGGGGAGGTGGAGAAGCCCTCAGAGGTGATTGGGGTCAGCAGCCACCACTCGCACCCACTGCCAGCGCCTAGAAATTGGCACTGGGTGACAGCAGGAGGTGTGAGTGGGGTTGGTGCCAGCAACAGGTATGAATGCCCGGCGGGACCATGGCGCACAGGAGAAAAGAATTTTTAGTAACCACCAGAGGCTTGCCATGATGACAGCAACTGGCACCCCACCTTGGTCTGGCACCCCCGCTCACCTTTCCACTATCCTGCCACAGCCAATGTCTGCAATGTTCCCTGTGCACCCCCTCGTGGTCAGTGCATGTCATAGTGACTGGTTGTTCAGTTGATCCCCAGCTCGGTCTATTTGCATATTATGGATTTATATATATACTAGAGGCCCGGTGCACAAAAATTTGTGCACTCGGGGGGGGGGGGGCCCCCGCTCCCCC
>NW_006293809.1:1474698-1475565 GCF_000327345.1 Myotis davidii | reverse complement strand
TCATACGCCAATGACCATGTTTCTCTTTTATTAGATAGGATATATACTAGAAACCCAGTCCACAAATTCGTGCACAGTTGGCATCTGGCCAGCCTGGCCCCAATTGGGCCCATCAGGGCCAGGCCTGTCGGGAGGAGGAGATGGTGGGAGATTGCCCAGCCGGCCCGCCCCAGTCAGGGCTCCATCAGGGCCAGGCTGACTGGGGGGAGGGGCCATAGTGATTGTCCCCGGGCCCAGCCCTGATTGGGTGCGGGGGCCAATTGAGGGCAGGGCCAGCTGTGGGAGGGACTGTGGGCGGTGGGCCGGCTGGCCTGACCCCTGAATGTGGTGGGGGGGCGATTGGGGGTCAGCGGCTGGGAGAGGGCCTGTGGGAGATTGGCCAGCCAGCCCCACCCCGATGGGGGGGGAGGCTGCGGACTGATGGGGTAGTTGGAGCCCATTGTGGGTGGGACTGACCAGGGGGAGGGGCCTCGGGAGGTTGGCCCACCAGCCCCACCCCTGATCTGGCGGTTTGCTAGCTGCAGTGGACATCGTAGCGGGGAAGGGTAGCGGTCATACGCCAATTACCATGCTTCTCTTTTATTAGATAGGATATATACTAGAAACCCAGTCCACAAATTCGTGCACAGTTGGCATCTGGCCAGCCTGGCCCCAATTGGGCCCATCAGGGCCAGGCCTGTCGGGAGGAGGAGATGGTGGGAGATTGGCCAGCCGGCCCGCCCCAGTCAGGGCTCCATCAGGGCCAGGCTGACTGGGGGGAGGGGCCATAGTGATTGTCCCCGGGCCCAGCCCTGATTGGGTGCGGGGGCCAATTGAGGGCAGGGCCAGCTGTGGGAGGGACTGTGGGCGGTGGGCCGGCTGGCCTGA
>NW_006293809.1:1474277-1474622 GCF_000327345.1 Myotis davidii | reverse complement strand
GGGCCTGTGGGAGATTGGCCAGCCAGCCCCACCCCTGATGGGGGGGGAGGCTGCGGACTGATGGGGTAGTTGGAGCCCATTGTGGGTGGGACTGACCAGGGGGAGGGGCCTCGGGAGGTTGGCCCACCAGCCCCACCCCTGATCTGGCGGTTTGCTAGCTGCAGTGGGCATCGTAGCGACTGGTTGTTCAGTGTTCCAGTTTTATATATATAGATAGATAGATAGATAGATAGATAGATAGATAGATAGATAGATAATACTGCACGATATGGATATAAACCATTTACCCATTGAAGGGTATGTGTGTTGCTTCCAGTTTTGCATGGATAGAAATAGCGTCTAAGA
>NW_006293809.1:1473398-1474229 GCF_000327345.1 Myotis davidii | reverse complement strand
ACTTTGCGTTTCTCTGGGGTTGATTCCTAAGAGTGCTACTGCTGGTCGTATATTGCTTCGTTAGCTTTTTAAAGAAATAGCCAAGCTGTGTTTCAGAGTGGCTGTCCCAGTTTACATGTCCACCAGCAACATATGAGTGATCCAATTTCTCTGCACCCCTGTCAGCATTTGGTGGTGGTGGTATTATTATTATTACTGTTATTTATTTTAGCTAGTCTGATGGGGGTATATTGCTATGTCATTGTGATTTTAATTAACATTTCCCTGATGGCTAATGATGTGGAATGTCTTTCATGAGCTACTCAATCAGCTGTGTCTCCTCTTTGGTGAAATGTCTGTTCATGCCTTTTTGGTCCATTTTGTAATTGGAGTGCTTCTTTATATATATATGAGAGAGAGGGAGATTGATTTCAGAGAGAGAGAGAAACATCAATGATGAGAGAGAACCATCGATCATTTGCCTCCTGCATGCCCCTTACTGGGGATGAAGCCCACAACCAGGGCATGTGCCCTGACTGGGAATCAAACCGTGACCTCCTGATTCACAGATGCTCATCCACTGAGCCAAGCTGACTGGGCTGGAGTGTTTCTTTACTGTGGAGATTTGTGAGTTCCTTCTGTGCTGTAGGTTCCAGTCCTTGGTCAGATATGTGGTTTGCAGATGTTTTCTCCCGGCCTGTAGCTTGTCTTTTCATCTGCTTGGCAGGGCTTTGCACGGAGCACAGTGTTCTGTTTTGATCAGATTCCACTGGGCAAGTTTTTCTTTTATGGATTGTGCTTTTGATATGAAGTCCAAGAACTCTTTGTCCAGACCATAATCCCAAACATTTT
>NW_006293809.1:1462055-1473354 GCF_000327345.1 Myotis davidii | reverse complement strand
TCCCTAAAAGTTTTATAGTTTTGGTTTATATTTAAGTCCGCTTTGAGTTAATTTTTTTTGTATAAGATAGGTGTTTTAGATTAATGTATTTGTTTTCCCCTCTGGATGGTCAATTATTCTAATATCATTTGTGTAAAAGACTACTTTTCTCCATTGAGTTACTTTTCCCCTTTTGTCTCCATGTTATAGCCATTGATAGGCCAATGACTATGCAAGGTAAAAGCCAAAATAATTTATTTTAATTACTATATTGTTTTATGATACCTCTGGATATTTGAGAGGCACTCTCTATTTTGACTACCAATGAGGTCTTTAAGTTGTATTGGACCCCTGATTCCCATATCTGATTGCATTTGAAATTGGAGCATGTGCTGTGAAAGCCTGTATTATTTGAAATGGTTGAGATTTTTATCTCTGGGACTTTTTGCTAAATATTTCTACTGATACTGTTATCAAAACATGAATAAATTTGCCTTTGAATACTTCTTTTCTTTTGATTCCAGTAATTGTCAGAATGACATAATGTGCCCATTGTGGAAACATTTTTTTTTTAAATTTTATTTTCCAGTGAAACATTGCTTTTATGGATTCTGGTCATTTCACAGGTGAAAACATCAACAAGGAAACCTTTAAATGCAAATGTCATTACATCATACCTGAGTCTGTGGTGTTGCTGAGTCCAGCCTCTGCATTTTCTTCCAGATTTATCAGCGATGCTGGTTAGTATTCAAGAAGGCCTCCAGCAAAGGCCCCAAGAGACTGGAGAAATTTTCTGATGAACGTGCTGCGTATTTTAGGTGTTACCATAAGGTAAGATCGATTGCTCTGGCTTTCCAGTTCATCTGTTCACAAGTAGGTAACTCAAGTTCATTGACTCTGAAAACCTCTCCTGATTATTTGATCAAGGTATAAATAATCATTTTTCCAAGCACAAAGCATCTCTAAAGTGATATCTACTTGCTAATTGTTTAAAATACTTGTTGTTTTCCAATCCCATGTTTTGTAAATTTTCAACTTGCGTAGTAGACCCCACTTCCAACAACAGAGCCTTGAGAGTAAGGATTGGATCGCATGGAATGTAGCCCAGTGCCTGATGCAGAATAGACCCTCATACATGATCCTCAGTTTCTCCTAATCTGCAGTGTATTCCTTCCAATGTGTTGTTTATTAGTGTTATGTCGTTCTTTATTTCCAACTGTTCTTTTTTCATAGTTACTATATCTTTTTTTTCATGCTGTTGATTATCTTTAACATCATACTCTGAACTCTGTTACAAGTAAATTTCTTATCTCTGCTTCATTTATCTCTTTTTTTTGGAGAATTCTCTTGTTCTTTCATTTGGGTGTTTTTTCTTTGTCTCCTCATTTTGGCTATCTCTTTGGGTTTGTGACTATGTACCAGGTAGATCCTCTATGCCTCTCAAACTCTAGTGCAGGACAGTGTCAAACACTGTTTCTAACTAATTAGATCAGGCAAAGACTCAAAGTCTCCAGAGAACACCTCTACCTACACACTGATAGGATTCAGACTTGAATTGCCCCCTCCCTTCTAGGCAATGGTCCTGAGATTTGGCGAGAGTTTTTTTTCAACAGGATGGGGTAGTGGCTTCTGAGTAGCATTTGGGGCTGGGAGGCTAGAAAACAGGTGATAGGTAGAGGAGGAGGAAGTCCTGCCCATTCATTTATTTCTTTAAGTTTGATGACTAAATTTAATTCAGATGTCCAGTTTTCCTAGCAGTAGTAGTGAGACTTCCTTACTAAAAATAATAATTAATTGTATGTTAAAATGCTTCATTCAGGAGTAGAAATTTAAGGTAATTCAAGGATGGTGATATTTTTCATAGTCCTTGTTATCAGGCAGCCTATGTATCTTCCCTTTCCGTGAAAATGTAAAAGCACATGGGGTCACTTCTTTTCCCCAAGGCTCGGTTATTCCCATGCTGGGGAATACTACTCTTCTGACTATGGAGGGACCATGCTTATGTTTATGATAGAACATTTTGGTTGTGTTGGTTTTCCGTATTGAAGACTCTTATTCTTATTTGGTGAGAAATTACCAGGGGGCTGCTTGCCATCTAAAACGTTACGTGAAACCAGTAGATCCATCAGCATAGGAATCTAGCTATGAGGGAAAGTGAATAATTTCGTGCAAATTCTCCTAAAGTGGCAACTTCATAACATCTGATTAAGGGCCCATGTTGACAATTTGGTCTACACAGTAAATTACTATGGTAATTTGTCATAGCAGCCTGAGCAGACTAAGATACTCGCAGACTCTTGTTCTGTCTGGTCCCTGATGTCCGTCAGTCTTTCCTTGTTTTCGCTGAGTCCTGCATACATCTGGAAACACCTGAGTCTTCACAGTCCCCTCTTCCTGCCTTCCATGATGTAGAAAAATAAATGGGCTCTGCTTTGCTTGCAGACCTACACATGCCTAAGAGAAGAAAGAGGACAAGCAAGGAATACTGCAGAGAAACTTCCCCACCCCACCCCACCTGCATGTGGTGCTGGCTCTGTGGTCAATACGCATCGTGACTCCAAACACTCCTCATACTCCCTGTTGCTACTGCAGTGGTCCCAGCCCCTGGGCTGCCTAATTCCCGGCCTCTAGAGTCTGTTAGAAACATACGGCAATCACATCATAATACCCAGCTCCACACCCTCACCGAGTCCTTCTAGTGGACTCATACTCACAATCTGACTCCCTGGGGCCTCTTTAACCTCATCGGCTCAGCTTCCCCAATCCCACTTTCCTCGGCTCTGGACACACTGGGCCCCTTGCTTTCCCTGGGGTGGGCCAACCACAGTCCTGCCTTTGAGCTTGTTTTTCCCTTTCTTTGGAATACTGTCCCCACAAATATCCACCGAGCTCATTGCCTTACTTTGCTCAGGTCATTGCTTACATTATCTCAAAGTGAAGCCATTTCTTGACTCCATGATTTAAATTGGGGTCCTTTGACCCCTTCCCCCCATCTCACTTTACTTTTCTCTTGAGCACTTATCACTACATATGTACTTAGTACTTGGTTGTTTCTTATTGTCTTCACCACTGGACCAACCTAAAGTAAGGCCCACAAGGATAGAGATTTTGGGGGGTGGGGTTAGGTGTGGTTCTCTATTAGTTAGTAGAGCCTAACACACAGTAGGCACTTTGAACAGCATTGGTTGGGAAGCAGTGAGCATTGTCAACTCATGGAATAGAATAGATGCCTTTGTGTTAAACTTTTAGTTCACTTTCCAGAAGAAAAAAAAAATCTGTACTTAAGACATGTGAAGCCAGGAGCAGGGATTTTGATCTGGAGGAAATGGGATGAGTGATGACAGGGGTGAGGAAGCCAGGATTGGGAAGACCGAAGTGGACTGGTAGTTCCCCTCTGAATGTGGAACAAGCAAGGGGAGATTGAGGACAAGCTTGCCCTATTTCAGACTTCTACCTGCTGGCTCTGGACTTTCATATGTAAATCTGCGAGGAACGTGGTAAGCCAATTCCCTTTCATCTCTAATAACCATTAACCAGAGTTCAAAGCATTAGAGGGAAGAATTATCTATATCAAGCTTCCAAGCCCTGGATGAGTTCCTGCTGCCGATTCTTCCTTCCTGTTCTTTCAGATCTGATACATTCAGTATTAATCTCTCAGGGGCATAAAAACGCTGAAGTGACTGTGAGATATGCATTTTTTAAAATCTAAATGCTGTGTAATTTATGAATCTTGATAATAACAGGCTGGGGGTTATACTTAGCACACCGTGACCAGATTTCAGAGTTCATGTGACTCTAAATGAGGCCATTGCTGAGAGAAATGAGGGCTCGTGCATTCTGCTATTTGGTCAGTGCAGGGGCGGTGGGACCTAGGCAGGCATACCTTTCTTCTAGGAAATCGGTAGCCTTTCTGAGATCATGTCCCTTTAAAAGATATTACTAAGGAAAAAATGCCAGTTTTGCACAGGAGCCTTCTTAGAAGTTTTAAAACAAGAGATTGGCTGTAGACTTTTAAAAGTTGGTGCCTTCCTCACTGCACATGTAGCTAACGGTGCTCTCGTGTGAAAATGGGAAAGTAAATATATGAATAATGCACATACAGAGCAGTTCATTTTCTGTTCCTTTACCTCGTCCCGAAGCGCCCGCCAGCACTCGGCTGTCAGAGAGGCTGTGAGTTTGATGAAGTGTAATTGCAACCGTGGGAAGGTGCCAGTGGCTTTAAATAGAGTTCCTCCCGTTAGACACAAGTCCACTGTTTTCACTCCGGAAATCAGAGTCGTTCACTCTCACCCGAAGGGGCTGAGCGTTTCCCTGCGTAGTTTACTTTTTTGTGCTGAGGGACAATTGGGAACGGGTCTGAGTGGAAGGAAGACCAAGGCACGTGGCGTGGGGCGTCTGCCGGGCCCGGGTTTGGGACCCAGCTTTCTAACCCTGCCTTTGCTCCTTCAAGCGTCTTCGCTTCTCTGTAATGTGACCCCCAAGGCAGGTCACATCATAGCTTCTCCACGTCACTGTGGGATCCAGTTAACTTGGACCAGAGGATGAAACCCAGCAATTTCTCTCATATAAGCGTTTCCCTAATGGTGCGCTGGAGGGTGCGGCAGAGGCGAGTTCCGGGAGGACCAGGTTCTGTGGCCACGGTTGGGGGACGGCTGCTTTTCCTTCCCATTCCTGAGATGCCCAGCCCACGGGAGTTTATGGAGACTCGGGGGGTGGGGTGGGTTATGGGACTCGGGGCGTCCTGCCCTTAGGAGAGCAGAGCCATGGTAAGGCAGCGCTTCCAAAAGCGATTGCCTGTGGAGCCATCAGTTTTATGAAGTCACATATTCCGGGGAACAGCACATCTCACTCCAAGGAACCCCGTCTTGAGTGCCGCTTTGGGGGTCACCTGGTTTTCTAAAGTCCGCTGGTCCCTTTGTTATTTCAGCAAATAGGAGGGGTCTTCGCGCTCCACCGAAATCAGAGGGGCCACTTGTACATCGAAGGCTAAATGCGAATGGCCCTGTGAAATGGAAGTCCCTCTAATGCGGGGACGGGGCCATGGTTACCTTTGTCCTCCCGCCCCACCTTTCAGGCTCCTGGTTCCGTTGGTCGGTCCTTCCTTAGGGGCCAGGGCACGCCCCCGGGTCCCAGGCTTCACACGTTGCTCTTGTTTCTGCAAAAGTAGGGTTCGGTTTCCTCCCAGGGCGCCAACGTCCTGGCATCATTTCTGGAGAATTCTGCCGGCTTATCTTTCCCTGTGACTCGTTCTTTATTATGCGTTTCTCCCTCCTCTAAAGCATGTCCTCTTCTGATGTAGCTGTCTCCATCTTTTCAAAATCTTAAAATACAGCATCGCCTCTTCTCAATGACTCCTAGTACTTTGGTTTTTATTATGATGATGGATAAAGCTGCTGTGAACATTCGTGTACATATTGTTGTATGAATATAAATTTTTATTTTCTCTGGGATAAAATCCCAAGAGTGAAACTGCTGGGTCATAGGGTGGTTCCATGCCTACTTTTATGAGAAGCTGTCAGAGTGTTACAAAGCGGCTGCACCATTTTACATTCCCACCAGCAATGCTTGAGGGATCCAGTTTCTCCACATCTTCGCCAGTTTTTAGTTCTCTCTCTCTCTCTCTCTCTCTCTCTCTCTCTCTCTCTAATTTTAGTCTTACTGATAGTGAGATCTCATTGGGATTTTAATTTGCATCCCCTAATGGCTGGCTGATGATATTGAACATATTCTCATGTACTTATTTGCCATCTTTATCTCTTTTTCGGTGAAATACGTTCTTTACCTATTTTTAACTGTATTTTTTACTATTAAGTTTGGCAGATTTTTTAAAAAATAAAATTTATATACTAGTCTCTTGGCAGATATGTGGTTGCAAATATTTTCTCCCTTTCTATGGCTTATCTTTTCATTATTTTAACAGGGTCTTTTGCAGAACAAAAATTTTAATTTTTATGTGATCCTGTATTTGAATTGTTACTTTTATGAATCATGCTTTTGGTGCCAACTCTAAGAACTCTTTGCTTGGCCTTGGGTCCTGAATAATTTCTTCCAGTTTTTAAAAAATATGTTTTTATTGATTTTAGAGAGGAAGGGAGAAGGAGAGAGAAATAGGAACATCAGTGATGAGAGAAAACCACTGATTGGCTGCCCTCCTCATGTCCCCGACCGGGGATCGAGCCCACAACCCCAGCATGTGCCCTGACCGGGATTCAAACCGTGACCTCCTGGTTCATGGGTCGATGCTGAACCACTGAGCAACATTGGCCAGCCTCTCCCAGTTTTATTATTAAAAAACTTTTAAACGTTTATAGTGTTATATTTTACATTTAAGTCCATGATTCATTTTGAGTTTAACTTTTGTACAGAGTATGAGATGTGGAATGAGTTTCACTCTTTTTACCTATGGATGTCTACTTATTCTAATACCATTTGTTGAAAACCAGTTATTCTTTCCCCATTGAATTGCTTTTGTACCTATCTCAAAAATTATTTGGACATATTAGCTTGGGTCTATCCCTAGATCCTCTATTCTTTTCCATTGAGCTATGTATCTTTCTACTGATATCATAGTTGGTTACTATAGATATAATCTTTAATATTGGGTAGAATGATTTCTTTCATTTTATTCTCTTTTTAAAGGTTGCTTTAGTTATTCTAGTGCCTCCCCTTTCCGTAAAATTCTAAAATAAGCTTGTATGTCTACAGAAAACCCATGTTAGGCTTTTGAAAAGAATGACATTAAAACTATAGATCAAATTGTGGTAGAACTGACATGTTGTCTATGTTGAGTTTTTCAATTCATGAACATGGTATGTCACTCCATTTATTTGAATATTTGATTTCTTTCATCAGCATTTGTAATGTTCAGTCTCCATATCCTGTACATATTTTAAGCTTATACTTAATTATTTTATTTAGTTTGGATTAAATTTAAAGCCCTTTTGGATTAAGTGCTTACTTTGTGTAAGTCACTTTTGGCCTATAATTTGATAAAGCAGTCATCTTGTTTAAATTATTTTTTTTCCAATCCCTTCGTTATTTGACTAATTATTGGAAGTGGTTAGTTTTCCTTGCATTTTGGAAAGAGCCTCATTTGTTTAAAGGCTTATGAAAATTTCATCTGTTTCCTCTGTCACTGGTCTATACGTGTGTTTGACTTAAGCACACACATACATGTGGAAAAATAAGAAGGCCAAAATGAAAACAAATTTCACCTACAAGGTTCATTGACTGCAAATTCCTTTTCCTCCATTTACACTTACTTCTTACATGAATTTAAGACCCTGTATCTCCAGGGCTGTTTCTACGCTATCTTACCTTTGTGTGGAAACACTTGGCTATAATCCAAGTGCACACAGAAGCTCTGTGTAAATGATGTCAAAGGCAAGTTAGTGAGAAATTAGTGGCTTCTGGTTGAGAGAAATCACAGAGTACTGTGGGCCCAGTGAGTTACTGCTCAAGGAGTTGTGTTGACAAAGAATGGAGATCCACTCACCTCACTTTAAGATATTTTACAGGATTTTTTCCTCTTCACTCTTCTTAGTCTTTAAATTATAAGCATCACATCTGTTCATTTTAACCAGTTTAAACAATTCTGAAGTGTATTGAGTGAAATGAAAGGAAATGATGACCCTAGCTCTGGTCCTCAGGAAAAGAAAATACTATTAGATCAATGTGCACTTTTCAGACTGTTTTCTCTGTTTATACAAATAGAATCAGTGTCATATATAGGTGCTATTTTTAGAGCACGAATGGAGTCATTCATTGCATACTGTACGCTCTTGTGTCAGAAGACCATAATTACAGATTTCCCCGGAATACTTGGGTGGGTCTGTAGTGCTAACGTAACTTTCAGTAGTCATTTCTTTCACAGTCAGAATATTATGGTTCATGAGATAAATTAAATGGTCACATCAATTATGCCAATCCCCTTTCCCTCCAAGCCAATAATCAGTGGCTTATTAATGACACCTCATTAATTTCACAGTTCTAGAGTACTCTTTAATATTTGATATACCGTGATCTGTTTAACAAATACCCAAATCGATGGACAAAATGGTTTCTAATTTTTTGCTAATATAAATTTAATTATGATGAAGAACTCGTGCCTCTGTCTTTGATGTGCTCATGCTAATCTTTTTGGAAGAAAAAGCTGTGCAATTGCCAGGGAATATCCCATACCTTTCAACTTTTTGTAGCTGCTGCCAAATTGTGCCCAGATAGGCGATATAAAAGCACCCTGACCCCCCGCCGAGATCCTAGGAGAGCACCCTTCACCCCAGGCTCCATTCTCCGCATACATTTCAGACGCAGGCTTCTCAGTTTAAGCGCCTTTTAATTTTAAGGGTGACACAGTGAAGGGGTTATTTCAGTTATTTCACATGTGCAGATAAGGCCCACTCTTCAGGGAGACAGTTGGGATGGATGATTCAGGCAGGCTCTGGGCCAGTTTATTTTAGTGACCAGCGGCCTGTAGCTATTTGGGGAAAGAATGGAACCGTCTCTCTGGGGGTTGGGCAGCACTGTCTAGACTGGTTCTTTCTGAAGAACCCTTTCACAAGATGTTTGCTTAACCTGCTGTGTTCAGGGCCCCCAGGGGAGACTGTGGAGAGAAGTGCTTTGTGGTGACATTTGTGATGGGAACTGAGAGCATCTCTTCTTAGTTGCCTGTCCCTCTTACTGACATTGTGTCTTAAAACCATTGGCGCTTTTTTAAGGAAAGACATTTAAAGGCGTGGAACACAATATAAGAAATCTGGAAATTTTTAAAACAGAAAGGCTTAGTGGGGTATTTTGGAGTACTCTGAAATTTCAGCACATAATAATAATATAAAAACAAGTGTTACAACAAAAGCAACAATAATAAGAGTAGTGTAATTGATTACTTTGTTAATACTTGAGAAAGCATTATCGGCCCCAAAATAGATTGCTTTCATATTACTTTCATTTTCAGAGACAACCTATAAAAGTGAAAGGGCTTATGCCTCTTCATTTTCAGTAGGATAATGGCTTTAATTTTTTTTAAAGAATAAAGCAATTTGAAGCTTCTGCAGAGATTTGCAATTTGCATATACAAAGTGAATTGCTCACTTAATTCATTCAGTCCCATAAGGAGAAAATAATTAGGATACTGCCTACAAAAAGCAAGGCGGCAAATTGCCTTTTAGGTAGCGGCCTCCTTTTCACTCTGTAATGTAAATAAATCATCAGACCTACATTCCTATCAGCAAAGGAAGGGGAACAATTGGAAATCAAATCCTTGTTTTCCTAGATGGAGACTGACTTTGCGGCACACCAGAAAACACACTTAACATTCCCACCCAGTGCCTGCCAATGGCATAATTCTCCCAGGAATATACCAGTTCCTCAAGGGAATGTACGCTTTAAAATCCGATGGTCTAATCTTCCCATGAAACACCAGAAGAAATTTCAACAGTCTCTCTCTATAGTTACAAAATAATCCATTTGGAAAATTGAATCATGTAACGTGTAAATTGTTTTCGTTAATGCAAAACTGTATCGGTAGCAAATTAAACTTGGAAAGTATGGCCACTGTGTTAATCGCTGGCTGCTAAGCATTCATGTCAACGAACACAGTCACGAATGATGAATAAGACATCTGGAGTCTGGCTTTAAACAGCCAGAAGAATTTGGCGGTCTCTATTTGGGAAGCCCTAATTGGATGGCATACTTAAAGATCCATCAAAAACTTAGGAGAGCGTTGGGTATTTTTTCCCTTGATGGAGTTATGAGACTCTGTGTTTTTGATAATGAGAAAACTAGAAACCAGGAACTGCATAGTCATTAAGTAACTCTTAAATCTGTCTTTTCATTCCTCCTGCCCTAACCTAAGCTGAATCCACTTCCTGCCTGCTTGTCTGCTGGCATCTCCAGGCTCTATCTCCCCTTCAGATCCTGTTCCCATCCTTCCCAAGGTTAAGGCTGCCATGTATGTCCATGCCAGCTGCTCACTGCTGAACTGCAAGGGGCACCACTATCATCAGTTCCCGTGAAGGTCGCTCTGTAGTGACATGATGCACCTGCCAGCCTTGTCCGCTCTCCACTTCTCTCCCAGGGCTTCTCACCCCAGCGCCATTCACATTTTGGTGGGGAGCTAGCTCTCCTGTGCATTCGATGTTTAGCAGCATCTCTGGCCCCCACCCAGTTGATGCCAGTAGCTCCCACCTTGTGACAGCCTTGCATGTCTGTAGACATTGCTAAATATTTCCCTGTGGGGAGGGAAGGGGTGCAAAAATCTGCCCCCGATCTCAAACCACTGCCCTACAGAATAGTCTTTCTAATACACAGATACAACCCTTTCATGTATCTGCTTCAAACCTTTAAATCTTTGCCCTTCAGACTTCATGATTCCCGTTAACGGAGGCAGCACATCAGCTCTTCGGGAGCTGGCCCTGGCCCAACAGCGCCACGTTTTTATCGCACCCGACTGCAGTCCCGTGATTGTGCCCTTGACGTTTCTTCTGCCTGGAAACTGGTCTTTCTCTCTCCTAAATCCCTGCATGGCCTTCACGACCCACCGGAGGACTAACAAGGCCTGACTCAACAATGGCGGCCTCTCCAAGCCTTCTCTGCATATTCATTTTTTAAAGTTAAAGCCATTATCCTACTGAAAACGAAGAGGCGGAAGCCCTTCCACTTTTGTAGGTTGTCTCCAGGTTGATTCGGCGGTTCGGGGAGGCGTGGTCAGGTTGGCTGTGTGTGAATCCAGTTCGCCCGTTTGCCCGTTGTGCGAACAAGCCAACCTCTGGAGGCCACCACATCCTCACATGTCCGAGGGGCAGGGAACAGTGCCCGTGGACAGGAATTTGAAAAACTAAATAACACGGTGGGTGTGAAGGCTTAGCACCCAACATCTGGCACGTGACCAAGAGTCTGCCTGCCCGGCCTGGGGTCAAACCTGCCTCGGCCAGGGTCGGGGATCGGCCCACCCTGGGCACGTTAATGACATCGCGGTGCCTCGGTCTCCCTGTCTTCTGGGGAGGTGACGGCAGTGACGGCAGGGATGGCAGGACCAGAGCTTTCCTCCCACAGGCGCTCACTGAGGGGCCACGCGGCGTGAGGCACCGTCCGTGGCCCTAGAGATGCAGCTGAAACAGCCGGTGGCTGCCGCCCCTGCTCGGCTAGGGAGGAGACAGAGCTCAGGAAACGTAGGTCACTAGGTTGTGGTTGGTGTGCCGGGCCTGCGCCAGAGGGAATGACGCGGGGACAGGGGTCGGAAGCACCATGCGAGAGGGTGGCAGTGCTCAGTGGAGGGATCAGCACTGGTGTCGTTGACGGCGGGATGTGTGAGTCACCTAGT
>NW_006293809.1:1436286-1461949 GCF_000327345.1 Myotis davidii | reverse complement strand
CCTGAGGCTGGAAGCTGAGGAAACAACGGCTCGCCCTGCCTCTATTTCAGAGACGGGTGTCTCTCCAGTGTAATGACCACAGCATCACCATGGGCTGCATTTCAGAGGCACACTCCGATGTTCCAGCGAGCCGTCCGCCAGATGAGCAGCACCGCGTGGAGACTCGGTGCAGCGGTGTTCCTTCCAGCTGCGGAGAGAAGGCCCTTCTCCTAGAGCAGCGGTTCTCAACCTGTGGGTCGCGACCCCTTTGGCGGTCGAACGACCCTTTCACAGGGGTCGCCTAAGACCATCCTGCATATCAGATATTTACATTACGATTCATAACAGTAGCAACATTACAGTTGTGAAGTAGCAACGAAAATAATTTTATGGTTGGGTCACAACATGAGGAACTGTATTTAAAGGGCCAGAAGGTTGAGAACCACTGTCCTAGAGGAACCCAGAGGGTGTGGGGTGCACGGTGGGCACGCATCTTGAGAAAAGCGAATCACAGTTTGCTCAGATGTGTTTTCAGGCAGCGCCATCCAGCAGAATCAGCTCGCCGAAGCCAACAGCACCCTCCAACAAGGCGTCCTTCTGCTATTTCCCGCCTTGTCCAAGGGTGGTTGGACCGCCTTAGCCATCTGCCTCTCCTCTGTGGCAGGAAGATACCTCGATGCCATGTGGGGGGTGGGAGTGGTTGAAGGCCCGATAACATGCTGTGCAGACACCACCCAGCAGCTTCGGAAGCAAAGAACAGGCTCTGGAAGTGACGCCTAAATGGAGCCCAGACCCACCTGCGCATGGTTTTCTTCAGACCCTCACCAGCTACAGCTGGAGCCTGCAGTTGGGATGTCAGCTGGCTGGCTGGCCCTCTGAGATACCCTTGGGGACTGATGCTCTTGTCCAGCATCAGTGTCTACAGCAGCTCAGCAATGGACAGATCTCAGTTAAAACCAAGGATGAGGACGCCCAAATGTGTGAGTGTACGGTGGGCACTTATTTCAGCTAAACATAGTGCATTCTACATCATCCAACTTGGTAACCTGACTCAATGCAGGAGCTACACATTAAAAACATTTTTTTTTCTAATTCTCACCTGAGGACATGCTGAGGGGGAAGAAGGGAGAGAGAGAGAAACATAGAGAGGTGGCTTTCCGTATGCTTCCCAGCAGGGGAGATCCAGTTCTCAGCACAGGTTTGCAACAGGACCGTGAATCAAACCAGCAACCATTCGCTGCACGGAGTGACACTCAACCAGCAGAGCCACTGGGGCCGGGCTACACATTTTGAAGTAAGAAATGCATAATAATAGTGATTCTAGCAACATTCGTGATCCGTGATTCCAGATCATTTCATAAAAAGCAGTCCGGGTGGGAGCAGGAAGAGTGCCCTCAGTCAGTATGTACCTCGAGCTGGCAGTCACACACTGACGGGCTTAGGCTGGCAGCCAGCTGGATGGAAAGAATAGCACTTTGATGTGGGTGCTAAGATGATTCCCTGAAAGATGGTTGGGGAATAAGGTATTCACATGATACCATAGTATCGTCGAAAAATCAGTAGAACTGCTATTTTACTCTCGAGAGATATGGCAGCTACTGCCAAGTGATGGACTGAGCCGCACCAGCCCAGGCGTGCTCTGTCCTCTGATACGATGCAGGGCAAGCCCACAACAGCCCTTCAGAGCATTCCTCTGTGTGTGTGTATTAATCCTCAGTTGAGGATATATTATTTCCATTGCTTTTCAGAGAGAGTCGAAGGAATGGAGGAGAGAGAGAGAGAGAGAGAGAGAGAGAGAGAGAAATGTCGATGTGAGAGAGATACATCGACTGCTTGCCTCCCGCACTTGCCCCGACTGGGAACAGGGAGCAAGCCCTGTTCCCAGGAATCAAATCTGGGCCCTTAGGTGGGCGGGCCCACTGCTCTCACCATTGAGCAGCACCAACCAGGCCCTTGCATAGCATTCTTAACAAAAATGTTATCTGAAATCTCATCAAGCCTTTCAATGTAACTTCCATTTCAGAAGAAGTAAAGGGGATAGAAAAATTAAGGGCACCGAGGACAAGCAAACACAGCTAGAACATGGAACATTTCACTGACAGGATCTGCTCAAAATGGTAGTACCATGAGCAAAATGCGGGGACTCTTCTAAATTTAGAGCGGCTCAACATAAGAAGAGACACGATGCACTCAGTGTCCTTGGACCCGGCCTTGGCTGGGGCGGATGGGTGTGGGCACAGCTCTAAAAGACTTTTGGGGACTTTCAGGGGAGTTTGCATATGAGATGGCAATTAGAAGACACAGGAATTCTTGCCTATTTTCTGTGACAATGACATTGAGATGATGTGTAAGAACCTTGTTATTTGTAAGAAATATTTGCGAAAGTTGCAGGGATGGCATGTGTCTGTGCCAGCAATTTTCTTGCAGATAGTTGGGCCAAAACCAAGTGTGGATGCGTGTGTGTATGGGCACTCACACAGGCACCACATATTTATGTGCATAGAGAGATAAAGCTCATAAAGGAAAGGTAGTAAAATGTTAGTAATTGTCCTTTCTGGGTGCTTGGTGTATGTTGTATGGTTGTCCCTCAGGGACTGGTTCCAGGCCCCTCTGGACACCACAATCCACACAAGTCCCCCTGGAAAATGTTGTGTCCCCCTTTCAGTTCTTCTGTGTTTGAAACTTTTCAAAATAAAATTTTGGAAAAGAAAATAATGAACACAAAATTCCTGGAGCAACAAGCAGAAGGGAGAAAAAACACACACATCCAAGTTTGTTTTTTTTAAAATGAAGCATAAATGAATTAGAAAGAATACAGAGGACTGAAATAATTCCCAAAATGTCAATGTCCTGACCCATCTGTCCATACACTCAGAGGCCCGGGAGGAAAAGGAGGGAAGAGTTGGTGAGGTGGAGGGGTGACACTCAGGAGGAGAGGATCTGACCTAGTTCTACATACATCGGCCACATCTCCACGGACATGGCATGGCAGCTCCCATTCTGTGGGCCAAAGCAAGTTGCATGACCAAGCCCAAACTCATCAGGAAAGAGTCACAAGGGCTGAGAGGAAATGGATGCCTATGAACAAGTATTTCAGTCTAGAAAAGGAAAGGGAGGTTGCTGTGAGCTGCAGAATTTGCCTTTGGTCTGACTTGAAATAGCTCCAAGTTCTGGAGAGAATCAGTCTTGCCAAGTCTTATCTTTACCTAATCCTTTCCTGCCCCCATGCTCTGAAACAGACCTTTTGCATCACAGACCTTCCTATCTAGTAGTGTTCATTATCTTTTTATCAGCGGATTTTTCAAAGAGCCACTGTCTTCTATGAATTTTCAATTAGTCCAAGGATTGTGTTGGCCCCAGGATGTACAGAATTAGATTAAGCCTGAAGCTGATCTGGATTTTAGAAAGTGCACACTCAATTTCTCGAGGAAATCAAGTATTTCAAAGGTCCTAATATTGACATTTTCAGTAAGCCATACAGATGTTTCTGGCCTTGTTTGATCACGTAGCTGGATTCAGTAAGCTTAAATATATCTTGAAATAGAAAAAGGAAAGTTACACATTGAGGGGTCACAGATGTATTTGAAAAAGTAACCAGCTACTAGCAGCTCAGGAAATAACAGAGGTTATTTTGCTTCTCTAACTTGGTCTGCTATTGTTTTAGCATGGAGATCATATGAAAATGTAGGGTAAATACTGGTATTTAAACTCCTATCTACATACCATTTTTAATAACCAAATGACTTTGTTTTCTGCTAAATGCAAGAACTCACCTGCTAGTAGTGAACATCTGTAACCAGATCTCACTTAAGACCTGTCTTGGAGCCTTTCTTTTTTCTCTTAAATCATAATTCTCAGATATTTTAGATTTTGGTCATGAGGCTTGAAGTTTGTCTTTATTGCCTTTCTTAAAAAATGCATTTGTGAAATGGACAAAAAAGGCAAAAAAAAATCAAACAAACGCACAAGAAAAGAAACAACAAGCAAATGGCCCTGTGCAGAAGTGACCTTTAGGACATCACGTGGGAACCAAATCATTACCAAGTTTCTATTGAAGTCTAGTGTCATGCTTGTGCCAAGCAAATGGGAGTTGCTTTGGGGGAGGCCATGACAATTAGGCCCATTGGATTGTTGTTGTTTTTTTAAAACCATGGATTTATATTTGTGATGAATGAATGAGTGAATGAATTAATGAATGCAAGGAGATTCTTGAGGGGATGTGGTCCTACAACAGTGGTGGTTAGATGCTGTTAAGTTTTAGTTGTAAACCTGTATGACAGACATCATACTACAGGTAGAGCTTATGGTGTGTCTTGCTCTTGTGCTGTGAGCGAAAATTAAAATTATAACTGCTGCCCTAACCAGTTTGGCTCAGTGGATAGAGCGTCGGTCGGCCTGCAGACTGAAGGGTCCCAGATTCGATTCAAGTCAAGGGCATGTACCTTGGTTGCGGGCACATCCCCAGTAGGGGGTGTGCAGGAGGCAGGTGATCAATGCTTCTCTCTCATTGATGTTTCTAACTCTCTATCCCTCTCCCTTCCTCTCTGTAAAAATCAATAAAATATATTTAAAAAAACAAGAACATAAAAACCTGTAACTGCAGAGGCTCAACGGGGAGTTTTCCTAACAAGTTTTGAGTTCGTCAGGAAATAACTTCTTGTTGATCTGAGACATAAGGAAAAGGCAAGAACTTCAAATGGCCGGTGAATTGAGTTACTGTGCATGTCCCTGGTCCTGGGTGCTCCTCCTCCTGGAGGTAGCAATGAGGATCCGCTAGTTAGTTCATGGAGGAGCCATATTCAATGAGACCCTGAGACCCTCTCAAAATCTGTGTTTGCTTTAAAAGTGATTCTTCAGGAGCAAATTGTTTCTTTGTTAAAGGAATATTAAAAAATACGTCCTGTCTTGGTTTTCTCCTTTACAAAATGGAGTGACAGTGGCATTAAATATATCTTATAAGTTTTATGTGAGATAAATATATCTGCAAATGTTATTTCTCGTAATTATCACTTTACCATGTATTTTGAGGAAGATACATGGGTTGCGGTGGATAGCAATTTTTTTTTAAAGCAAGGAGTGTGCATGTGAACTAAGGTGCATGTATGTGTGTGTGCATGTATGTGTGTGTGTGTGTGTGTGTGTGTGTGTAGGTAGGTAGGGTGGTGGGCTTGTGCATGCACATACTCACTGAGATGTAGCTCTGACTTAGGGACAGAGCTGCTGCTTTAGGACTTGAATAGCCTTCCACAAATGAAACGGAACCCTGTCAGGTCGGCGAACACTCACTCACGCCCCCTGAGCGGGGGTGTTGGGTAGTTATTATCTAAAACCATTTCCAGAATGGGTAATTGTGCTTTGACTCATTCAGTTCTCCCTGCATTTCCTGACTCTTTGGGTGACTTATTTCTTCCTCTTTGCCCTTACTGCGTGTGTAATGAAACGACACATGTCAGAGTCGTTGCTGTGTTTCAAGCCAGGGTAGACTGCTCTTTTATAATGACTCAGTGGCGGGTCAGAACACAGCCTGGGGCACTCACATCACACTTATCCCTGCGCCCTGGGAAAAGAAAGAGGCGCTCAAGGAGGATATGGATTCTGTGCTTCAACTTTAGAGCTAGTCATTAGCATCCATCCAGGCAGCTGAGGAGCACAGCATTCAGGGGTGGTTTGCCTCATTCAAACCTGGGTCCTTAGCTGTGAGCTTGGGCACATGACTTTGACCTTTCTCAGCTGCAGTTTCTTGATTTTGAAAATACTGAGAATAATAGCTGCCTCATAGGATTTCGGTGACAATAAAAGGAGACATGCCATGTAAGAATAGTCTAAGCACAGTGCCAGGCTTTATAAATGTTGACTCTCAAGTGACTGTTCTTCATTGATGGAGTCCATCAGGAAGTCATTGATAGGTGACTGGTGTCTAGCTGGGAGCTGGAGTAACAGATACAGCTTCATGCAGTGTGCATGGGAGCAGCAAGAGGGGAGCGATAATTCCCACTAAGGTCAGGGCAGGTTTCCCAGGGGAAGCGGAGAAGTAACATTTCCCTGGAGAGAAGAGGCCGGAGAGGGGGCATCCACTCTGGAGAAGCACCCTGTGGGTGGGCTTGTCCTTTTGTTCAAGTTCACGTGTGTTGATGGAGTTTCCACTGTGTGGCAGGCTCTGAGTTAGATTCAGGGGACATATTGGTGAGCAGATACATGCTGTCCCTACCCTCCACAGGCAAGCCAGGCACTAAACCATCACCCATGTGGCCATCAGAGGGCGTGAGGGCAAAGATGTCATTGGGTGGTAGAGTCCTGCAACTCTGATGGGATGGGAATGGAGTGGGGTTGTCCTTTAGGGCTCTGAAGGTAACTGAGAGTTAAGGATGAATGGGAGCAAAGTTAGGACAGAGTGGGGAAGGCTCTGCCACGAGAATCAGGTCTCTTCTCAGAACTAGAGAGGCTAGGGTGGCTGGGACAAGGACACATGGCAAAGGTGTCAGAGAGGAGGCTGGGGAGATACTATGAGGAAGGTCACAGAGGGCCTTGGTCATTCGGAGCATTTGGGCCTTTGTCCCAGGTGCCATGGGAAGTCATTGAAGTGTTTTATGCACAGAGATGCTTGGATCAGACTTGTATTTTGAAAAGACCATCCAGATGCTGTGTTCACAGTGAATTAATGAGGTTACAATGGGAGTGGAGAGACGGACAAGGAGTTGGGAGGATGGTAGTGGCTTGTAGTGGGGCAGCGGTACAAGAAGCAGTTCCGTCTGGTAAACTCTAAACGACTTAGTGTCATTGGAGAATAAGACAGGCAGTGTCAAGCCACTGAAGAGACTGGTCTGGCGGACTTTGGGGGACGCTGGTGATCTCCTCGGTTTGGGCTGCTGTGACAGAACGCCATGCACAGATGTGTCTTTCTCACAGCTCTGGAGGCTGGGAAGTACAAGATCCAGGCTCTGCCAGATACACTCTCTGGCGAGAACTCGCTTTCTGGTTCATGGACAACATCTCCTTGCTGTGTCCTCACTTGGCAGAAGGGACCAAGGAGCGCTCTGGATCTGGTTTATAAAGACACTAACCCCATGCATGAGGCCTCCACCCTCAAGACTTAAGCACTTCCCAGAGGCCCCACCTCCTAAGACCAGCACCTTGGCAGGGTGGGGTCGGGAGGGGAGGATTTGACATAAGAACCATGGGGAGGCACAAACATTTGGTCCATAGCAACCTTTATGATATTTTATGCTAAGTCGTTTGCATTTATACTATAAAGAGAGCCAGTGGAGGCACAGAAGCAGAGAAATGAAATAATCAGATTAGCACGCTCATGGGGTATTTCTTTCTCTCCTCACCTACTTGTTGAGCCAGACACTTAATGAATTTTGAGTAACAGCTGGGAGAAATGGTGCACAGGACTGAAGGGAAGGTCAATGAGAGCACATTCTTTTGTGTAACACAAAAGAGGTAAAGGAAGGGGGTTACCCTTGTCAGTGGGGAAGAGTTGTTTATCTTGTAAATACTCCAATTGAAGCCATGTGAACCTCCTCTCAGGCGACAATGCTCGCACCCCTGGAAGGCAGCAGGGGCCTGGACAGATCCCAGCAAGGACAGCCATTTGGAAACACAAGAAGGGGAGGGGCTTACAAATGTGTAAAAGGGAGGAGGAATCATGGGGGAGAGGCAGGAGAGAGGGTGTGCAACTGGAGAGCTTTCCCTGCTGACAGCAGCCAAGGGATACCAGTGCAGTGTTCCCAGCTCTCAGAGTTTCCATCACCACCGAGAAGCTAGAAGGTCAGAGGGAGAAGCTAGGCCAGTGATGGTGAACCTATGACATGCGTGTCAGAGGTGACACGTGAACCCATTTTTTTGGTTGATTTTTCTTTGTTAAATGGCATTTAATACATAAAATAAATATCAAAAATATAAGTCTTTGTTTTATTATGGTTGCAAATAAAAAAATTTCTATATTTGACACGGCACCAGAGTTAAATTAGGGTTTTTCAAAATGCTGACATGCCAAGCTCTAAAGGTTCTCCATCACTGAGCTAGGAGGTCAGAGGGAGAAGCTAGGAGTTCAGAAGGAGAAGCTAGGAGGTCAGAGGGAGAAGCTAGGAGGTCAGAAGGAGAAGCTAGGAATTCAGAGTTAAATTAGGGTTTTGAGGGAGAAGCTAGAAGTTCAGAGGGATAAGCTAGCAGTTCAGAGGGAGAAGCTAGGAGGCCAGACAGAGAAGCTCTTGGGTCAGAGTGACAAGCTAGGTGTTCAGAGAGAGAAGCTAGGAGATCAGAAGGAGAAGCTAGGAGGTCAGAGGGAGAAGCTAGGAGTTCAGAGGGAGAAGCAGGAGGTCAGAGGGAGAAGCTAGGAGGTCAGAGAGAGAAGCCAAGAGGTCAGAAAGAGTGGAAATGTTTCACAGACCAGCTTTCTGTGCTGGACAGAGGACTTGAACCTGAGTGGAGGGCGTTTTGGGAGTCCTGACGCTCCATCTCTGGATGACAAAGAGTGGGGTCATTCAGTATGCCCTGGGCCAGCTTTCCTTCTCCTTCCTGGGGTCCCGGGGTTTAAGATGCTTCCACTAGGAGTGGCTGTCCCCAGTGATATCAAATAATATCAAAAATATAAGTCTTTGTTTTACTATGGACATGAGAACTGTGGAAAAGGTGGAGTCTTTGGGGGGTACTAGTATAAAAAAGACTAAAACTAGCTTCCTACCTCTAGGAAGGAGAGTCTTGCCACATAACATACCTCAGAACATTTAGAAAATGAAGGTAACATGTTCACCTTCCTTGCTCTGTGCTAAGGATGACACTGGAGTGAGTCTGAGCTTTGATGACACCATCAAGCTGTGCTCATGGTCCTCCCCGTGTCTGCCCGTGGTTGGGGTTGTTGATGGGAGGCAGCGTTTGGGGAGTGTGATCCAACTTGTGATTGTCCATTTTCCAGGTGACAGAACTCAACAATGTGAAGAACGTAGCTCGATTGCCCAAGAGCACCAAGAAGCACGCCATCGGGATTTATTTCAATGACGACACCTCCAAGACCTTTGCTTGTGAATCAGGTTCGTGCGGCAGGGCGGGCTGCTTCCAGGTGGTCAGCGGGCGCTGGGCTCACGGTTCCTCTTGGCATTCCCGCAGATCTCGAGGCTGATGAGTGGTGCAAGGTGCTCCAGATGGAATGCGTGGGGACGCGGATCAACGACATCAGCCTCGGGGAGCCCGACCTGCTGGCGACTGGGGTTGAGAGAGAGCAGAGTGGTACGTACAGAACATTCTCTGCTTTGCTCTTTTGTAGAACTGTTTTGTCCCCATATAATAAAACATAACATATCTTCATTATGTAAACTTGTTAGAATTATAAAAAATGTATATAGAAGTAAAATAACCTTTTATTTCACCTAAAACTTGTGTTAATGTTAGTGTATTTCTTTTCTTAATGTTTTCGATGCATAGTATGAATCTATCTACATGAATAACATCAGCTAGCAAATGGGGGGAGCCTGCTCTGTGCCTGTTTCTGTGGAAGGTGGATTCGATTATTTGGTTTTCCCGGCAGCCCTATGACATAGGTCCTATTAATTTCCCATTTTATAGGCGAGGAAACTGAAGCTTTGAAGAGCTAAAGATCTTGCTCCAGTTCCAATAGCTAGTGTTTGATTCCAGACTATTTTTAGTCCTGTATTTAGAATGTCCAGGCAAACAGTGACATGGATTTGTGCCTTCCCTTTTTCACTTTTATTGAAAGCCTTCCAATGTTTTTTAATAGAACTTGACCTTTACAAATACTTCATCAAGTTTAAACCCACCTAAATATGTGATTTTTTTTTCTTTCTACTGAAACACTGAGCCAACTCTTTGAGCTCAACATTCAACTTGGGAATAAATCATTATAAATAATAATGACCAAAATACTCATGACACTTCAGCAAAAAAATTAAAAATAAAAATAAATCAATGCTGGTTTACAGTGTGAGCCTGGAGGTGAGAATCATTTCTTTGGCTCCAAATGGCTGAGGCTGTGACAGGCAGATTGGGTCCCAGAGTTCTGTGTTAGCCCATTGCATTGAGCTATGAGGCTGTGTCATAACCCAGAGGTTGTGGGTCACCTGGCTCAACCAGGCACAGGGCAGAGGCGGAATGAGGCTGACCCCTTCTGTGGGCGCACACTCCACTGTCAGTAAAAAACGTCCTCCCTTCTGACAGGGACTATGTCTTCAGGGCACAGTCACAGCCTGGAACTACTTGGGAGGCACCGCATCTGCCATAATCCTCCCCCGTGGAAGCGTTATTGACGGGGACCTGGAAGTGCTGGCCAATTGGAAGGCACCTCTCATAGACTAGGAAGCTGAGCTGCAGAGAGTGGTCACGTGCCAGGGCCATGCTGCAGGCCCAGGCTCCTTCTGTGGTCACTAAGTCAGGATACGCCCAGGCTGCGAGGCCCCACCCGCCACGCCTCACAGGCATGTGCACGTGAACCCAAACACAGAGAGGATGCATGACAGGCTGTGGTTGTGTGAAATTCAGGGTGCTCCGGTCAGCACTTACTTCTCACACATTATATTTGTGAGGCTGTGTCCTGATGGCACTACGGGCTGAATGCAAGAGTGGGCTGTAACTGGAGTGACCTTCCCTGTACCAATGCCCCATGCCTCAGTTTCCTCTTCTATCAAATGGGAATGAGAATATTTTCTCTGGTAGATAAGTACTAGGGGTGATTATGAAACTCAGCTACGTCTTTTAAGGCACTTTACAATATTAATTTGCATGACTGAAAGGAATTGTGATAGAAATGGTTCCTCTCACCAATATTTGCTATTGTCATTCTCAAGCAAGGTAGTTAAAAAGGACCTTTAAGCAAATATACTGGTGATGGTCTCTCTTACTTTCTAGTCAATGATAACAGTCTTGCTTACTTGTTCCAGCAAATATTTGGTTAGAGGGAGTTTGAAATAACTTAGAAAACTTCAGTAAAAGATGCATTAATACATTTCACAGTCTTGACACTCCTACTTACTAAATTCAACTAAAATATATGAAAATCCTAATGACATCTTTACTATAAAATAATTAACTTAGACTGGCATCAATATTATTAGTGCCACTCTGTTTTGTCAGCTGTACGTTATCAACAGTGACGAGTAGGTGAAAATGTATTTGCTGTAGAGATGTTCAGATTTCACTTAAAGATTTTTGACTCAGTAAATTCTTAAATTAATGAATTTTCTAAAATATAATAGAAATACCATGATTGTGCCTGTAGAGATGAAAGTATGGTTGCAGTAATAAGTCAAAAGCTGTACTTAAAGTAATCTTAAATTTTTATAGTCATCCCAGCAAGCTAATGAACATTTCTTACCAGTATTTGGCTGAATACAGCTCACTGTTAAAACTAGTTCAGATATAGCCATTGACATCTTCCCAAACTGCTGGTCTGTGAAGTGCACGGTGTTCAAGTTGAGTTTTATTCAGACAGTTTAGGATACCGTTTTATTCTAGTTAGGAAAATGATAAGTCGACAGTTATTTCGCACCTGCATCTTTTGTGAACACAAAAGTGTGGGCGTAATGAATATGTGCTTGGCAGGGAAAAATGTTTTTAATGGTTTCATCACTTTGGTCTTTTATTGGCCTACACATTTTTTTATTATGCAAATTAAAAAATTAAAAAACCGCCCTTTGCTCATTTAAATAGTGTTTAGTGTATGCTGTCAGCCAGATTGTATCATTATTATGTGATTTAACATGGTCTTCATTTTGAAAATCATTTTCTGGGACTGTTAACGGATGAGAAAGATTTATCTCCCTGAGTATTCAGTCAAAAGCTAGACAGTGAGCCTGAATGATGTTGAAATGCCTCTTTGTTCCTACAATGTCTTTGTTGTTTTATTCCTGGGGATTTTAGACTAACCTTTTGTTTTTCTCCCAGAGAGATTCAATGTGTATTTGATGCCATCTCCTAACTTAGATGTACATGGCGAATGTGCCTTGCAGATTACATATGAGCACATCTGCCTTTGGGACGTCCAGAATCCCAGAGTCAAACTCATCTCTTGGCCGCTAAGCGCCCTGCGGCGGTACGGGCGAGATGCTGCCTGGTTCACTTTTGAGGCAGGGAGGTGAGTGTGCTCATTGCTTTTCCATGTTTTTCCCCAGGTGCACGTCCTCTGAGGCCTGGGTGTCGTACGAGACCCACCTTGCACCACCCCTTAGGGACTGCAGAGACCGTACCCGTAGGGGGTGTGCGGCAAAACTCTCATATATTAAACATGGCTTCTTTTCCAGGGACATTTCTATGTTCTATGAATATGCTATGAATTTTCATTGCACAGTTTGACTTCATACCACAGCCTGAAGTTGAACTAGGGCCAAATGTGTCCTTCACTGGTCACGCTCCTTGGGTCTGGAAAACCTCCCTGTTGTTATTCTATTTATGTTTCCTTCTCTGGGCTGACCGGCCCCTTAGCCAGGCGAGGGGCGGGCACCTTTGGAAGCTGCAGCTGGTGAGTTCCACCTGCTCTGCTCGCAGCGCAGTGCAGGGCACTGGCCCTGGAGGAGGCTGATTCTAAAACATGCCCCTTGCAATACCCAGGAGCCCTTTCCCGCTTTCCTGTTGCAAGTTCATCAGGGAGAGAGATCATGGCACCCTAGCATTTGGGTTGATCATTAGCTACAAAGAGATCAGTCTCCTTAGTGTTCCTTTCCTTCCCCCCCCCCCCGCACCCCGTTTCCTCCATCAAATGTAGGCTCTATTTTTGACATACTGCATGCAGTTTTACAAGTTAGAATTGTGAATGACTGAATTTTAAGAAACACAAGTCCGACTGAATATGGCCTGGCATTGCATTAAAGTTGGAAACAGCTTATGACCTAAAAAAAATTGTGTTAAAAATTTGAAATAAAATGAAAAGGGAGACAAAATAAAACATACAAATGTAACTAAAAACAAACAACAACATCAAAAATGTTGCGTCAGAGTGGACAGAGATATATTTGAGATAAGGAGAGTAAACACAGAATTTCTGACCACCCGAGACCCTGATCCACCCGAGTCTGTGACAGTAATGCTCCGCTCAAGTTGCTCTGTTAATTCATTCCAAACAAAGCCCAGGTATTTAAAAATTGCTTTTCAGAAATAGGATCAATTCGGTGCTCTTAAAGCCATTCTATAAAGTAGTAAGATCCCTCTCTCCCATACTGCTCTTCTCGGTCCATTTATTTTCAAATTCTGAAAGGGTCTGTCAGGTGGAGTACAATTTCACCTACGGTATTGAAATGCTATAAACAAGCTAGTGACTCTTCCAGGGATGGCAAAGGTCCTCACCTTAGAAAATAAAACTCTAATCTTCAGAGCAATGTTCTTCCTTTGCCAGAATTACTTATCATCCTCATGGGAAAACGTCTATATAGGAAATTAAGAATTTGTTTGGGAAGGTGGGTGTATTTTCCTGTTTGGGTCTCAGATGTTACCTATGTACTCATCCTAACCAGTGAAATCAAGGTGTAACATTTTATAATAGACGTTTCTATTGGCCATAAACCCATACCCTTCCGCTGTTACTTACATTGGCGCAAGGGAGAATTCTGCATCAGTTGGGACATTTGGGGCCCATCTCGGGCAACACTGATTCTAACACGAATGTTTCTCAGTTGTTCTTTGATTCACTGTCTGTAGGAAACAGGAATAGGAAAAGTGTATGCCTTTTTATCATAATTTCTGAAGCTTTTGAAACCTTAGCAAACTTTCACAGTATCTCAGGAGTATTTGAAACTTCTTTTTGAAATGACCTTAATGTTCTAGGTTTTATTGCTCCTCAATTTATTCAGATTGAAATCTGGTTGAATTTCTAAGGTTCTAAGATTATTCTAAAGACTTATATTTCTTCTAAGTCATGCAGAAACCAGAGCTGTTTTTAAGCAGGTGTGTGTGTGTGTGTGTGTGTGTGAAATCATGTTCCTCATTCGTAAACAAAAGGATGCAGGGCACAGGTGAAGAAGTGGGGAGATACTGAAATAGTTCAGGTGGAAGAAGTGGTGGGTACAAGTGTGGATGTATTGGAGACATACATTTCACAATTACCCAGTGACCTTTGACCGAAAGCTATGAAGCGCTCTCTTGGAAAATGAAAGAGTTTTACTCCATGTCCTTGGTTTCATTATGGTCTGACCTTTTGGGTATTTCCTCCAGGAACTCCAGCACTTAGGTGGTTTTAACCTACAACCCCTTCCACGGAGCCTTGAGTCTCATATAGTGAAGGGGTTTCGGATGCCTGTGATCTTGAGCAGTGTTCTTATTCATGCCATGCTGGCGAGGCTGTGCAAACTCAAGATGAAGGACAAGTATTGGGATTGTGTTCTTGAGATCTTACTTCTCAGCCAGCGTGGTGTTGGTAAGGGACCCTGGCTCAGGAGTCAGAGAGACCTGGATGCTAATCTCTGGTCTTTATGACCTGTTGACCTTGGGCAGAGAGTTCACCTTTCCCTGTAAGTTTATCCAAGGAGTAACTCCCTTGCAGGGTGAAAGCAGAGGTGCATGCAGATGGCCTAGAAGGGGCTGGGCTTCTCTAAGTAGCAGCTCTGATATTTTATTACAATTCCCCTGGGAGCAGGACTGGCTTTGCAGGATGCAGACAGTGTTAAGCACAAGGTACTATTACTGTTTCATATTTTGCCTGAAACTAAAATGAAGATGAATTTTTATAGTCCAAGATGCTCTGGATAATGAGATCATCCCTGGTCCCCCCAAGCGTGAAGGTTTCATATCTGCCTTGCTTTATTAGTGAAGATAATTTTTTCCTTGGCTATTTTTGGATGTGTTCAAAACAAGGCAGTTTCATGTTAAGTAACATCATTTCCTCCCTGTCTCCCTGCACTAAATGCAGAGGAGTTAAGTCCCTCGAGGCGAGTCGTTTTCACATGTCCAACATGCTTCCACACAGACTTTACACTGTGTCTGCTGGGAACACAGGGAATGGCCTTGGGCAGACTTCTGCTCCTCATCAGCCTCTGTGGATGGAGCTGAGTGTTCATCCTGTACAGTGGCCCCATTCCACCCACCAAGACGGACCGTGGGCACGTGTGGTAAACTGGACTGGGAGTCGGACAAAACGAAGTATATTATAATTCTACCGCATACTGCCTGTGGGAACTGGAGTGAGTCATCTAACTTCCTGAGCTTCCATTCGCCACCTGGGGCATGGGTATAATGTAACACATATTCACAAGATCACCATGGAGATTGGTAAAGCTACATGGACAAACACGTGTCTTAAGGCCGGCACCGAGTAGGCAGTTATATCAACCCAAACTGACAAAAGAAGGAAAGAAATTCATTGGCTTGCATAGCCCAAAGCCCAAGGAGTAGGGATGGCTTCAGGTTTGGCTGATTCAGGGTCAATGGCCACCGTAGGTGTCATCTCTCAGCCCTGTTTCTTCTAGGATGGCTTCCCCCTGGCTCCACCTGCTGGCTGCTAGGAGCTGTGGGCTGACCGCACACCATCAGCCTATAGAAGAGATACTGGTATTCCTGCCATATGCTGACCATTACATTCACAAGGTGTCAGGCACCGCACTGAGCACTGTATGCAAAGCTCACAGGGTGTGAATTGAATGGGGTGGTCCTCCCAGGTTAGAAAGGGGTACTGATGCCATCTGAGGGGAATGGATGTGAGGTTTAAAAAAAACACTGACAACGTGTCCAATACAACTTTTAATAATTGCTCAAAGCAAGTGGGTGAAGTGACTGACTGCAGTTAGCAGCATCACTCAGGGTGGTGCTGAGGTACAGAACACTGGGTCTCACCAGGGGGATGGCTCCCAGGGACATTCGACAAGGTCTGGAGACATTTGTGCCTGTCACAACTCTGGCAGGGGGCACTTGGTGGGCAGAGGGGCCAGAGATGCTGCTAAACCCTCACTCACCAACAGTCCTCCACACAGGGAGTTAACAGGTCCAGTTTTTTGATTGAGAAACTGCTCTTGCAGGGCTATCCACCACTGACAACAGTCACTAGCATTTACTGAGTCCTTACTACATGGAAGTCACTGTACTAAGCATTTTGCAAATACAGGCTCATTTAAACCACTCAGTGATTATAGAAACTAGGGGCTGTTATTGTTTAAATTTTTATTTATTGATTTAGAAAGAGGAAGAGAGCGAGGGAGAGAGAGAATGATTTGTTGTTTCACTTTTTCACTTATTTATGCATTCGTTGGTTGATACTTGTATGTGCCCTGACTGAGGATCGAACTGCCAACCTGATGTATCGGGATGACGCTCTAACCAGCTACCTGGGCAAGGCACTATTCCCATCTTAAAAGGTGGGCATCTGCCTGACTGGTCCAGTAGAAGATTCAGGGGTCACACTCAGATCTTCTTCCAAACCCTGTCGATTTCTAAAAAGGCTAAGTATTACCATTCTATGGGCAGTTAGCCTACTTCTTTTTCTTTCTTTCTTTTTAAAATTGAATTTATTGGGGTGACATTGGTTAATAAAATTATATAGGTTTCAGGTGTGCAATTGTGTGACACATCACCTGTGTATGTATTGTGTGTTCACCACCCAAGCCAAGCCTCCTTCCACAGAGGAGGCCTTGTTCTTTTTTTTTTTTAAATATTTTTATTGAGTTCAGAGAGGAAGGGAGAGGGAGAGAGAGAAACATCAATGATGAGAGAGAATCATTGATTGGCTGCCTCCTGCATGCCCCCCACTGGGGATCAAGCCCGAAACCCGGGCATATCCCCTGACCGGGAATCGAACCAGTGACCTCTTGGTTCCTAGGTCAACACTCTACCGCCGAGCCACACCCAGCTGGGCAGAAGCCTCATTCTTAATTGACTTCTCAGGGTTGAGGGAGAGAGGGCATCTGCCCACAGCCAGCCCCTGACGCCAGGGGGTAGCTTGTCAAAATGCTGCACTGTTATCTCAGCCGCTCACCAGGAGGAAGGCTGTCCATCAATAAGCAAGAGGCTGGCAAGGTATTGATCATTTGAATAGGCCTCCTGAGATACACTCTAACATATACATTTTCTTAATTTACTTCACTTCTGGAAGCTTCTCTTTGTCCTTTTGGTTTGGAGTGCAGGCTCATACAGCGAGGATTGGTCACCTCTCCCGGGCAGCAGTGGCGTGACTACAGGCCAGTAGGGTTTTTCAGATGTTATTTCTCCCCCTGCTCCCCATTCTCCCCCCAAGCAAAGCTGACCATATCTCAGTTTTTTCCCTTGAAGAAATTCAGAGTTGACACATACACCTTTTAGTAAAGTGCAGTTGCAGCATTAGTTGCCCCTGGAGCGCAAGAACATCTAGTATATAATCCGGGAGACTGAGGCACAGCTCACTTCTGTCCTGAGAGGTTTCTCTTGTCTTTTGTTTGTCTCTTTCCACCTGGAAGCCCTGGGGTAGCAGGGGCTCCGATGTTTGCGGGAAGATCCAGCTGATGTGAAGTGCTGACTGCGCACCATCCCCCGTGGAGCCATTCTGAAGTGTTTATTGTTCAAAGCGAGGTGGCAGGTGCCCACGGGTGCCCTGTTCCTGTAGGAGCTGCTGCCGAGTTAGCGAACTCCCTCGGCCCTCCTCACCTCCCCACTGCCGGGAATGATCTCGGGGTTTAGCACCCCCAGAGGGAGAGCCGCTCAGGTGACACTTGGAGAAGGCAGCACTGAATAATTACCATGCTTGCTGGAGCACTCTCTGTCCCAGCTGGAGGGGAGCTTTCGACATTGTTTTAAGGGAACATCTGGACGTGCCAACAATATGGGAAGGAGAACGACATCGCACTCACAGGTGCTTTTCCTTACACGGAGAGCACACCTTTGTGAAAACGCTTGTTTTGGATGGAAAGACATCCGAACAACCTTGGAAGAGAAATAATCTAATTCCTGCATGTATCACTCTAAACACAAGTCCAGTTGGTGAAAGGACTTTTCATTGGAAAAGAAAATTGTTTCCCCTTCTCGTCGGTGAATTTGTAGCTGAAAGGACAATTATTCTGGGAGAAATCTCTGAATGTTCTCTATTCGTCTTGATTCTAAGCTATTAATTGTCTCTGGTTTCTGAATATTTTATAGAGCATGTCCTCATTCTTGTTAAGAGATTGAAAGAAAATTAACAAATGGCAAGTGCCCACTCTCCCCACTATGCTTCCGAGATGGACTTGAATGGAGGTGAACTTGATCTCAAGCACGGGCTTGCTCAGAAGTGAAATCACTTCTGTTGCAAAGAAAGCAGAACCTGCTATTGCACCAGGTATACCATTTGTTCTAGGATATTACCTATCCCAAAATTATCTATATAAAAGCCTAAGGGACTGTTACAGTCGGTCGACCAAACGACCTACCGACGAGTTGGTATGTTGTGCACTGAGCACCAGGGGGCAGAAACTCAACACAGGAGCTGCCCCCTGGTGGTCAGTGCGCTCCCACAGTGGGAGCACCACCAGGCTCATGGCTGGCAAGCACAGCTGAGGCAGTGCAAGCCTCTTCCGCCTCCGCGTCAGCGGCACAGCAGCCCGCCCAGGCTCAGGCTCCTCTCCAGCTGCCTGACACTTGTGTACTACCACATCCTTGGGGGATGTCAGACTTCTGGTTTTGGCCCAATCCCCGATGGCTGGCAGTCCGACATCCCCCGAGGGGTCCAGGATTGGGAGAGGGCACAGGTCAGGCTGAGGGACCCCACCGGTGCACTAATTCATGCACTGGGCCTCTAGTTTTAATTATAAAGTGGCACAAATGAATAGGAGGAAGAATTCCCTGTACTCACAGAATAATCTCGTTAATGACCATCATTCATAGGCGTCTCATCATCGTGTGCCTGCTCTCTGCCAGATGCTGTTCGGTGTGGGGTGTGAAGTCAGACCCCAAGGCCACCACTGTAGGCTTAGCTGGGTCCCCTGAGCTCCTGTTATCACAGCACATGAACCCTTAAAGGAAATGGTGACTCTCTTAGGACCTTTGGGGAAAATTAGACACCCATCAGTGCATCCGGTCTGGTGGCCATCTTTCAGAAGTTTATTTTAATGTGTATTATTTATCTACTTTTTCCAGATGTATTGAGATATAAGTGACATATAACATTGTTGTTTAAGATGTACAGTGTAATTTGATTAATTGCATATATTGCAAAATGATAGCTATAAAAGGTTAGTGAATACCTTCACCACCTCATGGAATTACCTTTTTCTGTGGTGAGAACATTTAAGATTTACTCTCAGCAATTTTCAAATATATAATACAGTCTTTTTAAGTGATGGTGACCATATTTTCCATTATAGCCCCAGAACTTACTCATCTAACTGGAAGTTTGTACCTTTGACCAACATCTCCACACCCCCAACCCCACCCCCAACCCCTGGTAACCACATTCTACCCTCTGTTTCTATAAGTTGAGCGTTTTCAGGCCCACATGTCAGTGAGATCATACAGTGTCCATCTTTCTCTGTCCACCATACTTCACCTGCCACAGTGGCCTTGAGTTCCATCCACGCTGTGACGAATGGCCGCCTTTCTTTCCTTCTTTATGGCCGAGTAACACCTCCTGGGCCACATTTTCTTTACCATCCGCCCTCCGGTGGACACAGGGTGTTCCCAGGCCTGGCCATTGTAAAGAATGCTGCCATGAACATGGGGGTTCGAATAGCTCTTTGAGATAGTGTTTTTCTATCCTCTGGACAGATATCCAGAAGTAGGATTGCTGGATCAGGAGGTAGTTCTATTTTTAACTTTTTTGAAGGACCTCCATATGTTTTCCTTGGTGGCTGCACCAATTACTATTCCCACCCGCAGTGCACAGGGGTTTCCTTTTCCCCGTCTCTGCCAGCACTGTTACTTCTCGTCTGTTGCTAGTAGCCATCCTCCCGTGTGAAGTGGTTTGATGTCCCTGCTGATGAGTGATGTTGGGCATCTTTTCATGTACATGTACCTGCTGCTTTATGGTGTGGCCATCTCACAGTAGGCCAGTGATGGCGAACCTATGACATGTGTGTCAGAGGTGACACGCAAACTCATTTTTTTGGTTGATTTTTCTTTGTTAAATGGCATTTAAATATATAAAATAAATACCAAAATGTAAGTCTTTGTTTTACTATGGTTGCAATTATCAAAATATTTCTATATGTGACACGGCACCAGAGTTAAGTTAGGGTTTTTCAAAATGCTGACATGCCGAGCTCAAAAGGTTCGCCATCACTGTAGTAGGCGATGGCTCCCTCCTGTGTGTGGGACCACTTTATATGTGATGGTACCTCAGAGTTCCAGAAACGTCTAGCAAAAGTGAGGCATCCCTTCTTCCTTCAGACATTCACTGAGCTCATCCTGATGGCCGGGTGTGGTTCCAGGCCTGGGATGAGGCAGTGAGTGAAACGTCCAGGCATTGTCATTTTGAAACTCACTCTCTAGAAGAGAGGCAGACAACACAAACCATTTAAAAATGTGAAATAGATGTTAGATCGGGTGAGTCGCACAGCGAAAAATAAAGTTGTTTGAGAGGAAATGCCAAAGGAGCGTGCAGTTTGCAATAGGACGAGCAGGGCTGGCTTTGCTGAGTCAGGGGCATAAAGACCTAGAAGAGGGAGAGAGTGAGCCATGGCGGGGATGGGGGAAGAGCATCCCAGCCGGAGGAGGGGGCTGGGAAGGTGCTGAGGAGAGTGGGCCTGCAGAGTGACTGTGCCCGGGGCAGAATGAGCAGGGGTGGGTGGGGAGGGCAATGTGTGGTAAAGGGGGAGGTGCTCTGTCAGACTGCGGGATTTGAGGTCCTTGTGAAGGTTTGTCCGCTTTTAGTCTTAGTCAGATGCGTAGCCACTGGGGCTGCATCGAGTTGGACAACTGCAGCATTTGCAGGAAACTTCCCAAGACCTTCCTCCCCTCTGACGCCAATTGCAAGTCCCGAGATTGAATAATATGCTAAAGTGACTCACGGAAAGCTGTGCAACTCAGGGTTAAAGTTTATTACAACGAAGGACACAGACAACATCTGTGGAGGGAAGAAGCTTGTGTGTGTGTGAGTGTGTGTGTGTGTGTGTGTGTAGGGGTGTGTGTGTGTGTAGGGGGGTGTGTAGCCCAGGGAAATAGCAGGCAGGAGCTTCCACCTTCTTCCCCCTGTGAGTCAGGGCAGCGTGGCCCTCCTCCCTCAGTATGACGGTGATCTCAGTATTACCAGCCAGAGGCACTCTCCCGGGCCACAAGGCTCAGGGTGTTTTGGGGGCTCCATGGTACACATGCATGATTGATTTATTGATTGCCCACATGGGTGATCTCAGTCCCACTAATACCACGATACCCGAAGCCCCACCCTAAGTCATATTGTTCCTATGTGGCTAGAACCCCAGGCAAGCAAAAGGGAGGTGTTCATGACCCCGAGGAGCAGCTAAAGCTGCAGGGAATGGGGTGCCCCCCTCTCTCCCCAGCTGTGCCTTTCCTTTCTTATCGCCCCTCTGACCCACATGGCTCATGTCACCGTATTATTCTCGAACCATTCACATATGTAGATCTTGTCTAACCAAGTAAATTGTCACCACCATAAAGAAAAAGCCATGTTGCTTTTATTTATTTTATTTTTCAATGACAGTTGACATTTAATATTATTTTGTATTAGCTTCCGGTATATGCATAGTGGTAAACAATCATATGATTTACACAGTGATACCCCCATAAGTCCAGTACCCTCCTGACACCACACACAGTCAATACGATATTGTTAACTCTACCTGTGCTGTACTCTGCATCCCGTGACTATTGGTAGCGGCCAGTCTGTACTTCTCAGCCCCTTCACCTCTGAAAGCTGTGTCTTTACCTTTGTTTGTACCCATCACAGCCACCATTATGATTTGCAGTATGTTTGCCTGACAAGTACTGATTCCTTCAATTATAATATGCAATTACAAATGTAAAATTCAACGTTGAGTTAGTAAACTGCTTTTGCAGGGGTGGAGAGAAGAGTATTGTCATTGTTGAGTATAAGATTCAGCCTGCTTTTAGAAGTTCCAAATATTTTAGATACACAGCTATGTATTCAACAAACATACACACCCATGCACTTGAATCCATCTATAAAGTAAGGAAACATGGAACTGATTGGCTTACTGATTTCAAGAGTTTTCTTATTAACACTGCCTGGCATGAGATCATTCATTTTGGCTTATATAATTTCAATCTATTTGTATTTTTCTAATAAAGGATGTTGAGCCCAGCCAGTGTGGCTCAGTGGGTTGGGCGTTGTGCTATGCACCAAGAGATAGCCCAGTCCGGGCACATCCTGGGTTGCAGGCTCAATCCCCAGTGGTGGATTGGGGTGTGGGGAGAGTGCGTGCAAGAGGCAGCTGATCGATGTTTCTCTCTCATCATTGATGTTTCTATCTCTTTCACTCTTCCTTCATATCTCTCTAAAATAAATTAAAAAAAAAACATTAAAAAAAGTAAGAGATGATGCTGTGAAATGTGATTGGCAAAGAGAAGTGGTTTCTCAAGTTGGGCCTTCAGAGCCCTTGGGGACCATTGTGTTCAGGTGGCGACTGCGGAATAGTGAAGGCCATGGCCTCCCAACACTCACGCTCAGTACACTGTGGCCAGGCAGGGGCTCTCCATCCCTCCCTCCCCACGGGTGGGAATCACTGGATTCACCCTTTCAAGGCGTTCAGAGCGCAGTCATTGTGCTGGGACTGTTCTCCAGCTGGCTCTTCCAAACCATCCCCCTCCTGCGGCATCTCAGTGAATCCTCAGTTTCAGAGGCCTTGCCCGAGGGGCTGGATCAAGTCCCCAGTTATGCGTTCTCTAGCACTGCCTCTCCTTCACAATGCATTATACGGTTCTTTATTGAGCACCAAATATGGAGGCCACGCCCAGTCTAGGCACTGATGGGAGAGCTGAAAAGTCAGGACAGAGCTGTCTGCATGGCGCTCACACTTCAGTGCAGCGATGGAAATGCATCTCATTGAAAATGTGCTCTGTACACTCTACATGCCATGTGTTGTACTTTCAGTAAAACTGGGTGACAGCGACTGTCATTATATTTATTTTTCAAACGAATTGCAGGCTGAGGGAGGTTAGATGATGGGCACCAGGTCACAGAGCAGGTGAGGGCCATCCCAGCAAGGCGACCCGGAGCCCAAGTCCCGCCCTTCTTGCTGCGTTACTGTTGCCGTGGTACTGGTGGTACTTCTGGGCATGGGTGAATGAACTTCTCACTGTTTTTTGGCGCTATTGTTTTTCTTCTTGGCCAGTTGCACAAACCATGGTTTGGAGTGACAGGCATATCATTCAGGCAAAGTAATTATTGGGAAATTCAAAACTCGAAGTGCATTGGCATGGCTACGCTTTTCTTCTATCTGAATCCCTATTTTCAGAAAGGACACAGGAGATGGCAAACTTAAACTCATCACTTCACCTTCTCTGGGTTTCCATCCCTGCTCTCTGGTAGTGTGAGGCCACAGGAAGGAGTACTGCTGGGCTGGTGTCCGTGGGAAAGTCAGTGGGTAAGAGAAAGGAGGCCGGACATGGAGAGTGAGGTGTGTTCCCAGTGCTGTCTGGCTGGAGCCATTAGAGCATCTTCGTTCTGGGCTGTTTCTCTGAGATGAGCCGCAGACGTAAGGCCACTTAAGGCCATTAGCCCGCTTGATGCGTGCTCTTTCTACTTCCTTGCCTTTCTTCTTTTCTTTCCCCGCCCCCCCCCCATTTCCCTCTTATTTGCCTTGGGGAGTTTGTCCATTGTATGATTTTGACAAAGGTGTGCAGTAATGATTTTAATAGATTTAAAGCTGCTTATGAAACAGCACATGAATCTATCTGGAGGGAAGGAGAGACATAAAAGAACTCGTGGGGTGGGCCGAGGTTAGCAGAGACGGATGGAAGAGCATCTGAAGGACCATTTCGTTCCTATCACCTTCCTGGGTCTCACTGTCCCACCTCCCACCAAAGGACACGCGCCTGTGAACAGGGTGGACAAAAGCCTTGGCAGCTCAAACCCAGGCCTCACTGCTGTTCTGTGGAGAGCTCTTCAGTGCAAACTGCTGGCCTCCTGGCAGATCAGGTTAACAGGGGCAGTGCCCCTACTCTCCCCCAGCTTAAAAAAGGAATAAATTGCTAACATTAAAAATTCAGGTTATTTCTCATAGAAATCAGGTGCTCTGGCTTCCAGACAATCAGAAGCTGTGGCCCCATTGGGCTCCTATGTCCCCACGTGACTAGGGCTGCTGTTCGGGAGCCACTCCACCTGCTCTACATTGAAGTGCGTCTGAGCTCTGCATCCATTCACCTGGTATAAACCTGATTGGATCTGAGTTTGTGAGCCCTGGTCCTTACTGTACGTGGCAGGTGGTGTGTGCCTTGTGTGTGTGTGTTTGTGTGAGTGTGCATGTTTGTGAGGTGTGTGTCTTCCAGATCCTCTGGTGGAGGCAGGTTGTCTATTGTTGCTGTACTTTAAAGAATACTTGATGCTCCAATGGTTGTGATTTCACTTGTTTTCGATCACAATAATTATTTAGAGATGCAGATGTCCTTAAAGGAAGGTTGTAGATTCATTATGCTGAGCAAAAGTAGACATTGGGCCCTGACTGGTTTGGCTCAGTGGATAGAGCATCGGCCTACAGACTCAAGGGTCCCAGGTTCGATTCTGGTCAAGGGCATGTACCTTGGTTGCGGGCATATCTCCAGTAGGGAGTGTGCAGGAGTCAGCTGATCGATGCTTCTCTCTCATTGATGTTTCTAACTCTATATCCTTCTCCCTTCCTCTCTGTAAAAAAATCAATGAAATATATTTAAAAAAAAAGTAGACATTGGATGAAAGAGGGATTGCCAAAGAGGAGGTCTTGCCAACGAGCAGGTCATAATATAGATGGAGCATTTCACCAGCTGTGTTAAGATAAAATAGAGTAGAAAACATCAGCATGTTATAATTGAAGATGCATAAATAGCGAGGTAAATATACTGGCTCCTAATCTAAGCTACACTTATTACTGTGGTTGCAGTCACAAGAACTTTAAGAGCAACTGGATTGTCAAGTTTGGGAAACAGAATTTGATATTAAGCAATAAACTACCACTGTTTCTAGATAACAGGTATCTTCATTCTTTTTAGAGACAAGATTGGCATATACATAAGTAAGTAAACAATAACATTGGTCATAGGGGAAGCCAAAGGCCACTTCTTCCTCTTAAAGAGTTGACTGAGGCTACTTCCTCTTCTTCGGGAATGATAGTTCCTATTTGATGGGAAAAGGAGCTGTGAAAAAATGAAGACCTTGCACAATTAGGTGTCACATTTGTCTGACCGCATCAGTGAGGAGGGAAGGGCATTGAGCACTGGGCAGTGAGGGAGTCTTCTGGGAGGAGGTGGGACTTACTGAAACACATCAGTTCTTAGTTTTCATTCCTCATTGGATTGGCGTGACTTAATAATTAAAATCACACAATCAACCCCCTGAGGTACTTCTTTATATTAGCTTACTGAAAGAACCACCAGTTTGTTCTTTTCCTTCTTCTCACCTAGCCCATATCAGTGAAATCCAAGCGAGGCAGGTTTTGACGGGTTACGAACACTGAGCTATATGTGCTGAAAATTGCCATATGGCCGTGGTATCAGGCCAACTGTGGGAAATTAGATAGGGAGAAATCTTTCTATTTTTATTACATTAATTGCATAGACTGGGCTAGATAAAGTAATTAACAGCCGTTTGGGTGGAGATGTGCTTGATTTCCATGTTGTTTTCTTCAGATGAACGAAACTCGGC
>NW_006293809.1:1419816-1436231 GCF_000327345.1 Myotis davidii | reverse complement strand
AGATTCTGAGATGGAGGGAGTGGTATTGTGTCTTTGAATAATAAAGGTCTTTAAAATAAACAAACAAAAGCAACCTCTTTGTTTACTGTCGATAGATGTATAGATCAAAATCAGAACTTTAAAAATATCCTTGCATGTAATTTTGCCCACGTCCTTTAAAATATTTAGAGTGATTAAATATATTGGTAATTCTACATATCGTGTATGTATATACACCTCTCCCCTTCCCACACACACACTAAGTATGCTCAGCAATTAAAGCACGTTTTAACTTCTTGCCTACCTGTGTGTACCAATCTCCCTTGTGAATGGATTTCATTCTGGTTTAGCAGTCTGAGGCACAGATGACCTTCCTCTGAGTCATTAACACTAACCAGCAGACCACAGAGCTTCCCTGGGGGACCTGCTCTTCTGTTGGCCACGTTAATGCAGCACCATCATGATCCCCAACAAAACTCTCAGCTGCATTTGGTCACATTGAGCGGAAGCTGGAGTCAGATTGAATCTCTGACTTTGGAAATGAAGGCATCCTTAAGGCATCATCTGTAAGGGAAGTTAGAAGCGAGCCTGGGAGTCATGGAACCCTTAGTTCACCTCTGAACTGGACGGTGGGGACGCTGACGGGTCTGATTCCTGGACTGAAGGGGGAAGCAGTCTTTGACAGCAGGAAAGCGGAGTACAAGGATTATGCCAAAAATCAAGAAATGGCCTTTTTTATTTTATTAACTTTCTGCTTTGTTTCTTGAGAAAAAAAATCACCATGTTAGCCAAGAGAGATGCGTTCCTGCCTGTAGTCATAGCAGCTCGTTGGAAATGTGGGTTCTCGCTCACTCTGTTTAGCAGATGGGCATGAGTGTCCTCGCCTCACGTGACATCCCTGGGTCTGGCCTCCTGGTGCGTCCGAGGCTCTGGCGCCTGGCTCCTGGGGCGGGGCTCTCAGAAGCTCTGTTCTTGTTTCCACAGGATGTGTGAGACTGGCGAGGGGCTGTTTATCTTCCAGACGCGAGACGGCGAGGCCATCTACCAGAAGGTGCACTCTGCCGCGCTGGCCATCGCCGAGCAGCACGAGCGCCTGCTGCAGAGTGTGAAAAACTCCATGGTAGGTCGGGGTTCCGTCCTCAGGTCCCAGTGGGAACTGCCGCCGGCTGCCACCTGGGATCCCTGTGCTGGAAACCACAGCCAGCGATTAGAGCAGGGGTTTACTCCTATCCTCACCCAGGTATTCCTCAGATCCGATGTCACCCTGGGACGGCTTGGAGTGGCCCGTGGCTGAGGCAGTCACCTCCTTATGTACTTTGTGCCATAGGTGTGTACCTTAATCAGTTTGGGCTCCTATAACCCATACCATTGACTAGATAGCTTATAAACAACAGACATTTATTTATTTCTCTTCCTGGGAGGCTGGGAAGCCCAAGGGCAAGCTGCTCTCAGAGTCACTGTCTGCGGGGAGGGCCCACTCCCTGGCTCATAGCTGGCTGTCTTTTCTCTCTGTCTTACACACAGAGGGGACTTGGAGTGTCTTTATAAGGGCGCTCTGTCCTCAGGACCTAGTCACGTCCCGAGAGGCCCGCCTTCTAATACCATCCATTTTGGGGTTAAGATTTCAATGTGTGGATTTAGGGAGGACATGATTATTGGGACATACTTGCAGGGAGTATGTACATTAGAGTCAATTTGGGGTGTATGGACACCTGTGGGCACAGCTATGTGGGTTATCTGCCTATAGATACATGGTGATCGCTGTAGCAGATGTTGTAATTTCCAATGTCAATGGGAATCAGGGGAAAAATATAACTGAGAGAAGAGGGCTGAGAGGAAACTGGAATGAAATCTCAAAAGCCGAAGACCTGACAACTGTTGACATGAGACTTTGGGCTCCATGGAGGAGATCTCCTGATTTTTTTTTTTTTTCAGAGAAGCCAAGGATTTGAGTCTGTATATGCACCTCCCAGTCTGTAACTGTTGGAAATTCATTCTAATTAAAGCCAACAACAAAACTGTCCCGATTTGTGGGCCAAAGAAGACTTATCCATAGGCTGCATCTTGCCCATAGCCATGCATTTGTCATCTCTGGTTGATAAACCTCCATAGTCTTCCAGGATAGAGACTCCACAAACACCAACACAACGAGCATCCGCAGACGCTCTCTCGGGACACCTATCCTGTTCGTTGCTTGGTATTAGGGACTGTCACTCATACCGAGAACTGTGATTCTTGAGTTTCTTCTTTGAGAAGAATAACATGAAACTGTAGTCGAATGCAGAAGAGTTAAACAATGCAAATCATGCATCATGGCTTCAAACACATGCAGGGCTGCCCATCTGGAAGGAAATCTGCAAAAGCGAAGGCACTGTGTTGGCATGCTAGCACTAGGGTAGTTTGCACATTGCTGATGTAAACATGTGGGCTGGTTGGATGTAAAGAGGGAGGGAAAGCATGTTAGTAATGTGATCTGTCCCAGAGCAGTCCTGAGTTATCCCAAGTGGCTTGTGCATGCATTGCTTCAGGATTTCAGAGCAGGAATCGGCAAAGCTTTTTGTGAAGGGCCAGGGAGTAAATGCTGTAGGCTTTGTGGACTAAGATGGTCTCTATTTCAACTCCTTAGGTAAAGCAACCATAGGTAAAACATCATCAAATGGGTGTGGTGTGTTCTTAAAACACTTGAATTCAAACTTCATGTAATTTTCACATATCATGAAATATTTTCCCCTTCATCATTTAAAAACATTCTTTTTGAATTAATGCAGATTTGATATCCATTTCCCCATATGCTTACCAACTCTGGATATCACTATAGAGCTAGATAAATGGATGGATGGGCAGATAGCTGGCTGGCTGGCTGGATTGGATGGTGGGTGGATGGATAGACATTAGCTAGTCAGCTGTACAGTTGAATTCAAGTCACTTCAGATTTACAGGGCAACATGTGATTGCATTAAAGTTGTATAGCTATCCATTAGACGCCTTCAAACATCTGAGCAGGTTTTTTCAAGATTACCTTGTTTGTGAAGCCATCAATTAGCATAAATTGTTGTGTGCTTGGAAGGCAAGTTCTGCACACACACGTTTTTCCATTTACAACCTCCTCATTACTTCCGCTAAAATTAATCAGGATTCTGAGTCATGCCTTCAGATTATCCCCTTGCAAATTTAACTGGAAAATAACATTCGTTCTTAATTCACTGTATGCTGAAGGAGTTCTACAACTGAATGTGATTTTAAAGCAATAGCGTTCTGTTTTAGATGGAAATGAGTAAGTGTCAAAATGAGATCTGAATTCCAAGGGAGTTAAACAGGATTGCAGAAGGCTTAAAAACCACATACTTGAATCAATTTCTGATTAGGGGAGAAAAGAGATGCGGTGCTAACATGAAGCAAGTGATAACATGACTGGCCACCCTCCCTGGGCTACAATTTTGAGTTTTCTGGTCATTGGAAATGGGTCCACCCAGAGATGGCTATACTCTCAACTAGGAATTGCCTTTATGTCACTGTTGGCTTGCTTCCCTGAGATAGCTAAGGTCATAAATGGAGAAAGATAGCGAAGCTAACCTCCAGGCTTAGACTCGTTATTAGGAAGCCCTGGCCCACTGCTAGCTGACTTCGCCCCCAGACAGAATCCCGCACTGTGGGAATGCTAGTTGGACGTTGCGGCCTGGAGTGAATTAGCTTTGATCAGACTTATGACCTTGTGTCCCAGAGGTCATAAAGAGGAGGCGTGTGGGTTGGATAATAATAGCAAGTATTGCTATTGTGGTCGGCTGAGTAATGGCTCCCCAAAGGTGTCCACATCCTAGTCCCTGGAGCCTGTGAATGTTTCCTTAGGTGGCAAAAGGGATTTGTCAATGTGATCAAGCTAAGGCTCCCAAGATGGGGAGGGTACCCTGGATTCTCTAGGTGGGCCCAAGCTAACCACAGGGTCCTTATAGGAAGAAACAGGAGGAGTCAGAGTCGGACAGGAGGTAATGAGATGTTGGAAGCAGAGGGACAGAAAGAGACAGACAGTGGAAGATTCTATGCTGAAGGCTTTGAAGGTGGAAGAAGGAGATGTGAGCTGAAGGATGTAGGTGGCCTCCAGAAGGTCATGACCTCGAGAAGGTAGAAAAGCCAAGGGACCGAGTCTTCCCTGGAGCCTCCAAAAGGAACCAGCCCTGTCAACACCTTGATCGTAACCCAGTGAAACTGATTTCAGACTTCTGGCCTCCGGAATAAATTGCTTTTGTTTAAAGCCACCACATTGTGGTAATTTGTTACAACAGCCATAGGAAATGAATGCAATAATAAGATCAATAGTAATGGAAATGTATCATGCCTTTCCCCTGTGGCAGACAACATGTTAAGGACTTTCTGTGTTCTTTCTAACCCTCAAGATGACCCTTGGATTGAAGGCCTAAGACCACCAGCTTGGAATCAGTGGGTTCAAATTTGGAGCAGGGGTGACCTGCTGGGGTAACCCCAAATTATGCTTTATGTCTGAATCAAGCCCCTAATACATGTTTTCTTTGCCTGCATGAGATCTTCTCACTGCTGTCTAAAAATTCCAAATTAGCGGCCAACATTCAAAAATGAAGGTTTCACATAAAACTCAGATTTCTGTACTGTCTTGAAAAGTGAAAAGGTTGGGTAACACTGGTCTCACATCCCCACATGGCAACCATAAGCTCTGCCCAGTAATATCTGCCCCTTATGTAGAATGGCATCTTCAGTTCTCCCAGTGCCTACCATGCTCGGCATCACTCAGCAACTGGTCCTTCTCTGGGCATTTATGCCATGCTGTGGCAATGGATGTCTCGCTTATGTTACTACATGTATTCATTTTCTATTGCTGCGTAACAGAGTCCCACAAACTGTGCACCATAAAACACACCCACTTATTATCTCCTGGTTGCTATGGGTCAGAGTTTTCATATGGCTTAGTTGGGGTCCCAGTTTCAGTTTCTCACAAGGCTGTGGCACTGGTGTCCACTGGGCTTCAGTCTCACCTGAAGGTTAGACTGGGGAAGGATCCATTTACAAGCTGTTATGGTTATTGGCAGGATTAAATTCCTTGTGGCTGTAGAATAGAGAGCCTCAGTTCTTGTTGACTTGGATGAAAACCAGCCTTGCCACATGGACCAACACACCCACTTACTTAGTCAAAACCAGCAAGAGAGAGGAGTCTCCTTGCTAGGTGGGGGTCACAATCCTAAGTATCATAATCATGGAAACGACGTCTCATCACCCTGTCATAGTCTACTAATTAAAAACAAGTAACAAGTCCTTAACACCATCAGAGAAGGGGAGCACTGGGGGCATGAAGACCTGGATGAGAAGATCATGGGGCCACCTTACTGTCTGTCCCCTCACCATGCAGACTTCTGGGGTCCTGTTCATTTAGTGTATTGATTTTACTTTTTTGATACTTTTTCTACTTTATGGTGTTTTGCTAATGATGTCATTTATTTATTGAACATCTGCTATAGGCCAGGATCATTAGTAATAATAGCCACTACGGTTCATCAAGCCTCCTGCAATATGCCACACTCTACTTGCTTTTCCTCTGATCACCACAATATCTTTGTGAAGTAGATGCATTCACGCATTCTCATTCATTTGTTCATTACAAAATGCTCATTGAGGACATAGGTGCTGTTATGTGCTGTGGCATGTAGTGGTGATTGACAGGTGAGGCCCATGCTCCCCTGGGGCTTACAATTCAAGAGAATATTACTCCTGACTCTTGGCCTGGAAGGAATCACTGTCCCTGTCATATAAGTGAGAAGAACTGATTCTCAGAGTAGCTAAGTCACTAACCTGCAGCTGTAAAGCCCGTTATTATTGGAGCCAGGAATGCAGGATCCCTGCATCTGGTCCTGAGCTTCTACCTGCAGCCACAATGCCTCGCCCCCTTGGAGAGTGTGAAAGCCCTTACATCCTTCTTATATCCCCACTCAGCATTCTCAAATTATCATGAAAACCTTTCAGAAATATCAACTTAGAGTATATCTTTGTAAAAAAACACTGTTTCAGGACACCCTATTTCTTTTGGTAGTTTTGGCACCAGAAAGCAACTTCATAATTCTCCCCTCCCTTATTGCTTTTAAAGCAGTGTATTATTATGACTGCTCTGAAGGGGGTGCTCCATAAGGAGGGTGGGCCTGGATTAGGGGAGAGCCCCCTGTTGAGTGAGATGGCCCAGCTGCCGGCTGCCTTGCTGGAGGAGCCACTGGGAGTCTGGGGCACAGCTCAGGGCTCCCTGAGAAGCCGCTATTTTTGCCACCTTGGAGATCAGTGTCTATGACAGAGTCTAATTTTGGAATAAGGAGTGGAGGAGTGTGGGATGGTCCTCATTCCACGACGGGCCTGTCATTTCTAGAATTTTCTTAAGGCGCGAGCGAGCGACAGGGTGGAGAATGACTGCAATTTGGCAGACTTTCCCAGGCTGTGGGATGGGAGGTGACATGTGGGCCCCAGTGCCGGCTCCCTGCATTCTGGAACCTGACGCGTACATAGGTGTGCGAGTGGAATCTGAGTGACTCTCACTTGGTTCCCTCTTTTTTTGTTGACAGGTTTAATTGACAGATTTTTTCCACACTAGGTTCTGCAAATAAAATTTGCTAATGAGTTTGTAGAATTCAAGTGGAATTCTTCCACAATTCTGGAAGCCAAAGTCATTTACAGTCAACCTCATTTAAAAAGCAATAGGCTACACACTTAAAATGATATAGAGAGAGGGCATCCAATGTGAGCCAGCACAGCCAAGGGTCCAAGGGTTCGGTGAGACTGGGGGGGGGTTGGGGGTAGGGGCGCTGTGAAGGATTAAAGAAAAGACAAAGAGAATAAGCTCAGTCTATCAGGGGTGGGCAAACTTTTTGACTCGAGGGCCACAATGGGTTCTTAAACTGGACCGGAGGGCCGGAACAAAAGCATGGATGGAGTGTTTGTATGAACTAATATGAATTCAAAGTAAACATTATTACATAAAAGGGTATGGTCTTTTTTTTTAGTTTTATTCATTTCAAACGGGCCGGATCCGGCCTGCGGGCTGTAGTTTGCCCACGGCTGGTCTAAATGGACCTCCTGTGCCTGGCTGAGGCCATAGAGAGAGATCCAGAGGCAAGCTGAGCCTGTATTTTATAGCCAGAGGTAAACAAGGTAGTGGTCACCATAGTTACACTGTTCTTGTGAGTTTCACTTGTTTTGGCAGCACTTGCTGCACCCCCTCAGCCCATTAGCTGTCCAGATAGGATCTAGGGGGCATCATAAGGTCAAGCTCAATTATGCTAAGAGGGCTGTGCCCTCTTAGCATGGAATTGTTTGTGGTTTTGCCAACAGGTCAGTCCAGGTTTAACCCTATAGCTGCTCCCTACAATCTAAGAAATTACAGCATATATTTCGTTACTATTCAGATACCGAAACAGAGCCTTGCCTGCTGGGGTTTTATATCTCCTCTCCCCACCTGGAATTCCCCAAAGAGAAAATGTTTCTTACCTTTTCTTCTATTTATGGGCTCTGATTAATTGGAATTTTTGAAAAGTGTATTGCTTAAAGCAGTTATCAGCTTTTTCCTTTTCCTGAATTAAACCCTTTTTATATTCTGATATATTAATTATCAATCAAAAACCTTTGACCAAACACCTATCTACCACTTGCAAAGCAATAAAGTAGGCCTTATGGACAATATAAATTAAAGTATGAAAAACATTTTGCATCTTTAAAAGGAGCTTAAAATTTAGATAGGGAGTTACAATTTGTATTCCTCAAATCATGCAACAATATAGTCCTGTAAATTCACTTGGTTATTATCACTTTGGAGGGCATCTTGTCCTTATTTATCAAAATTAAATTGGTACATCTCTTTCCCCAGCAATAGTACTTGTAAGAATTTACTCTAAAGATACACTAGCAGAAACCGAGATGCCGTGGATACGTGCCTTTGTCCTTACATTCTGCTGTTTAGCAAGTGTTTGCTGAGCCTTGGTTTCGAGGTGCTGAAATGACTGAGGAAGATGAAGTTCACTTCTTGGGCAGCTTATTTGTAATAAGAGACATAAGTGGAAACAGCTTATGTGCCCATTAGAAGAGGATAGTTAGAGAAACTGTGGCCTATGATGTCACAGGAATTTTACCAGGCCGTTAAAGAGCACAGAGAGAATCACACTTGGTAATAGCAAAGATGTGTGAAGGGCATGAATGAGCAAGAGGCAGGGCGATAGGCCGAGTGGACATGCTCACACAAGGCCTACAAACACAACTTCTGGAGGATGCAAAGATAACTGGTAACGTTGGTTACCTTTGTGGGGCAGGACGACAGTATGAGGTCTGGGGAGGGACTTTTTATATTTCACCGTATGTCTTTCTTCTTCATTTGAGTTTTTTTTTAAGTCATGGCTACATAATTGTATTTATAGGAACAGAAACAGTATTGAGTTTCTGGCACATGGCAAACAGAATTGATACCACCGATGGGGGAGAAGAAGGCCTTAGGAATGTATAAAAATTATGTGATAAGAGGTAATGATTGAAGCTAAGAGCTTAGTAGGTAAATTTTCAGGTGCTAGAAATGGGGTGTCCATTAAGAGGAAGGATCATCTTGTTGGAGAAGGTTATGCCTGAGCTGAGTTTTAGGATGAACTATAGTTTGCTACATGCTGCTAGTGATGGTGATGATATCTGACATTTATTGAGAACTTACTATATGTCAAGTGCACTGAGTATGTATTAACACTAGACATGTATTAACTTTTAACCTTCAACCGACGTGTCTCTGTTGACTTGGACACTGTCCTCCTATTTTTAAGGTTAAGAAGTTTGAAGTGTGGTGACCCAGCTAAAAGTGGAGGGAGCCAAGATTTAAATCCAGGCACCAGTACCCACACTTCACTGAGCAAAAATTAAATTAATTGGCTCAGTCAGCATGGCTCAATGGTTGAGCATCAGCCTATGAACCAGGAGGTCATGGTTCAATTCCCAGTCAGGGTACATGCCCGGATTGTGGGCTCGATCCCCAGTAGCGGGGTGTGCAGGAAGGCAGCCCACCAATGATTCTCTCTCCTCATTGATATTTCTCTCTCTTCCTCTCCCTTCCTTTCTGAAATCAATAAAAAATATATTTTAAAAAAATTAATTGAATTATATCACCAAACACTCCTGCCAAATCCATTAGAAGTTGAAAGAGGCTAAATTGAATGAACCTATGTTTAATAATAGACATTGTTTCGTTGTTTCTTCAGACAGTATAGAATCTAGACACAGATACTACCCTACAACTCAGGCTCCTTTCTAACAGCTGCTGTGACTTTTGTTCCTGTACCTTGGGAAAAATGTAATTTTCTGACCATGTCCTTTTCAATCTCTTATAACAACATAGTAACATGCAATGCTGGGTTTTAATAATGCTTTCACCTGATTCTGAAGTGCTGTCCTACCCCATCCAATTTCTCCCCAGAGCTGTCCACTCCTATAACTTTGCTGGGGTCATTGTTTAGCCAGAGGCTGTGCCTCTGCAGGAAAAGGAAACGCACGGAATGTTGCTAACAGGTTGTAGCTTTGTTCATGACTCCAAAGCTAATAGTGATGTTTAAGATGGTGGCTCCCTAAGTAGAGAGGAAATGGAAAGCCTGATAGTGGTAAGTCAGCAGGTCATACCTGAATCGAAGATGCTCATGTGAGAGCAGAAAGCACCTGGTTGACCAGATGGACATGGTGAGCAATATGGTGTTCCCACTTCCCAGCATCAGTCATGGCAGAGAGGCTAGAGGCAGGAATGGTGAGAGGACGGAGAGATAAATGGAATCAGTTCAATGCCATTTTAATCAATTTTGAGAAGGTAGGAAGTGATTTATCCATCTCCGCCACGGGTTGGCCAATCTTTCTGGAAGGGCCAAGGTAACTCCTTGAGGCTTTTGGGCCACCTAGAGTTCCTGCTGCTAGTACTTCACTTCCTTCTTCTCCTCTTTTTTTTTTTTTTAACCATAAAATGTAAAAACTATTCTTGGTTCTGGACCATATAAAACCAGGCCACCAAGACTTGGCCTAGAGGCAGGCTGTAGTTCACTGACCCTGAATCTACACCCCAGGTTTTTGGCAGTAGGTACAAATGAGCTTATTTAAACAGTCTCTCCCCTTCTAAGCCATGTGGACTTACTCTTTCTAGCAGGAGTTTGCCAGAGGCAAAAGCAATAATCCCAAGTCCCTATCAGTGAAATCAGAAGCCACTTGTGGTTTTAACCAGAATCAGTCATTTTTAGAGAAGCCATTGGCATCATTGATCAGGGGGTCCAGCTTTTGGTTGCCAGCAGACACATGCTTTGCCTTGTATGCCTTTTTCCCCAGGATATTAAAGTTTGGACATGACCAGAATGTGACCACCAGAAGGCAGAACTGGGGAGGGTACCAGAGGTGGTGCCAACATGGATGGTGGTCACCAACTTTGAAAGTTTCAACATTCAGGAGAGATCCAATCAATTGTTTCTGCGGAATTGGAAACTGACCACTTACTAGGTCCCTACCCAAGGGTCCATTGACCTGTCCAAGTGTGGAATGCAAATCCTCCTTATTTTGTAACTTTGTGAGTAACAAGGGGGAGGGAAGAGCTATCTATTGGCTCACCTCCAGGCAACAAGGAAGCTCTGGGAGATGTCTTCATTGGCCAGGCCAGGGAAAGCAAGGTAGATGACAGAGATTAGAGGGCAGGGGTGGGCAGGCTTATGCAGACCACTTTTTATTTGGTCTGCAAAATATTGGCACAGATGATATTTTTAGAAAATTCAATTAGTTCCCAGTGTTTAACATAGAGGGTTTCCCATAGAATGCAGATTTCTACCTCTTGAAAAATAGGAATATCTGTTAACATGGCTTGAATTAAAGTGGAGCAGCCACTACCATTTTGAGATGGTGAATGCTCTTCAGTGTCTCATAGTTCTTGTCTTTTCTTGTTGTCTTAATAACCAGACGGTTTTACTCATTTGTGCTCCCGCAGAACACCTCTGGCCTGGAGGGACCCGGGAAAGAGACTCGCCTTGCAGCCATGGGATGTAAACGGGTAGCACCAGGAATTCAGGTGCCCGGGCAGAGCACCCTTGTTTGCTGTTTTCCTAAGACACTGGTGGTGTTTATACGGGCACGTCAGCACCAGCCATTGAGCTGAGGCCCTGTCTGCTGGGTGGGGTTCCTGTAGGACCTCCAAAACACACACAGGCAGAGCTAGTTGTACCTGCTCTGCAGCCATCTCTGGGGCCAGGGGCACCATGCCCACCAGCCCTCCTCCGCTCTGAGCTTGTGCCCAGAGTGAGCACATGACAGGTAATAGGACCCCACCCACTGCTCTCAGTTCTGGCGCACCTGTGGCATCCCGTCCCCAAAACATCTGCTCTTAGTGTGAGCCATTGAGTTGAAAGGTTCAATCTGCCCATATGAGATCTTAGCTGCAAAAGTTGACCCCTGAGTGGCTAAGCCTGCAGGGGTGGGGGTGGGGTGGGGCCAGGCCTCCCCGACCCCCCTCCTATGTCTGTAAGAAACTCAAGGCCAGACATAGGGCTTTCTAAAAGTTTGTTGAATGTTCAAACTGGGGATCGGTTAGATAATTTTGTGAGCGTAGAGAAAAAGAAAAATGAAGCCGGAATACCAACTGCAGTTCCCTTCCAATGCCCAGCAATGCCCAGGTTCCCGGCACATCCGCTTCATGAGGCCGTGGGAAACTGTCCCTGCTGTGTCAGCCTCCATGTGCAGGTGGGGGAGGGGCTTCTGAGCAAGGAGGCATAAAAAGTTACCCGAAGCAAAGGGAGCAGTGGTTTTGTTTTATGAGAGGAGCTGGGAATTCAGATGGCTCCGACTAAATAGATGCAAATCACTTTCAATCCCCATGAAAATAACCATTGGAGTGCATCTGGTACTCAGCAAAATGCTGCGCTTGGAAATTTGGCCCCAAATGGCTGATTTCACGAGCAGTCTGCTTCATCGAAGCCACAGCCACAATGGAGGTGTTCTTCCAGCCAGAGTTCTGCTCACCTACTGGCTGCTGTGTTTTCTCCGTGGGAGGAAAGCAGTCTCTCTCTCTCTCTCTCTCTCTCTCTCTCTCTCTCTCTCTCTCTCTTTCGTCTCCCCATTCACGAAGTAAGCCTCGGCTCACTCTAGTTCCTCGACAGTTCAATAATATTCTGTGATGTCTGGGTAGCATTTTGATGATAACAACACCCATTGCTTTTCCTGTGAATGTCAGAATGCGGAGAGGAGTTGGAGGAAGGAAGGAGCGCTTTGGGTGTTTCATGGCTCAGCGCTGGAGGCAGGATCAGGCCGCCCACGAGAAAGGTTTCCAGTGGGAAGCCAAGAAAGATCGTGTGGCCGGCAGTCGGTGTCCACGGGAGAGAAGGCCCGGGAGCCGCAGGGGGTCCAGAGCCTGTGTCCCAGTCACTGGCCGATTCTGTTCCTCAAGGTGCCCAGGGGTTCCCGTCTCCTTACAGCCCAGGCACTTGGCCAGCTGCCATTTCTCTAAGCTTTGGAGATAAAATTCGGGTGTCTTTATCATTATGACCAGGACACAAGCTCATCCTTTGAGGTCTTCCTAAGACACTCAGTACTTTCTCCGAGAAGCACACAGGTTGTGACGTGAACCTCAAGTCCTGGAGGAAGTGCCTGGCCTTCGGCCCAGTGTCCTTGGGCAAATCTCTTCACCACCCGTATTTGTCTCCCCTCTGTACAGGGGGTTATATCGGCACATGCTATGTCAGGTGGCATAAAACAAGCCATAGCTGGACACAGTTCCTGGCACCTACTGACGACAAGTCACCTGAGCTGTCATCATCATTGACTTGTAGTGAAAGAGGTTTCTCAGTCACTTCATGATTCATTTATTCAGTCAAGTCAATAAACCCATCCATCAGGGATTGAGTCATTCAACTGCTTTTTATTTTTTAAAATATATTTTTATTGATTTCAGAGAGGAAGGGAGAGGGAGAGATAGATAGAAACATCCATGCTGAGAGAATCATTGATCAGCTGCCTCCTGCACGCCCCCTACCAGGGATCGGGCCCCACACCCCAGGCATGTGCCCTTAACCAGAATCAAACCGGAGATCCTTCGATACGCAGGCAGATGCTCTATCTCTATCCACTTAGCCAAACCAGCCAGGGCTGTTCAAGTGCTTTTAATAAAGGGCCTACTCTGTGCCAGGACCAGGTACAGGTCCAAGAGCACGTGCAGTGAGTCTTCTGCGCCCTGGAAAGGAACACTGCTTAGAAGAGGGTCTGCCCTTTTGTCGGGAGGGAGCACCACCGTGGAGGCAGGTAGCAGCAGGATCGAAGCTGGGCTGTGGACCAGCTCTCTGCCGTCCACTGTACGTTCTGGAGCGAGGGGAGCTGTGTCTGATTCATGTCTACGTTTCCAGCCCCAAACGCAGCGTGTGGCTTAGAGATGATGCCCAGAGCACACAAATGGATGGAATCGGTGAACAAATGTGCCGAAGACCCGAGGGCAGAATTCATGGAAAGGGGGAGGGGAAGGCAGGGTTGTTAGGGAGCCTGTGAGCAGAAAACACGCGCTAGGAGGCTTAGTCTAATTGAGGGATAATTAAAGTTGGAGCTAGCAGCTCCATCTGGCCTGTGCTGAGCGCCTGCACACTTCATTTCGTTTAATTTTCACAGCTCTCCTTGGAGGTAGGGGTTGGGTTTTGAATCCTGTGTAATTTGTTTTTACATAGATGCATGTATGTAAAATTTCACTGACTGCAAAAATGTGACCATATTGGTGATGATTATACCCGATTTTTATTTTCATTATTTGTTCCCATGTGTTTGCCCTCATTTCCCCTTTCCAGCAACTCCTGCATCTTACCTAGAAGGTTACACTTATCTTCCCAGGTTTTCCTCTGTACTCATACAATCCTGTGTAGAAAGGTATCTACATGCCATACACATAGCTACAGACAGACACACGTGTGGGCACATACACAAGATGGGTATTGGAGGGTCATTGTTGGTTTTACAAAAGTCTGATCATTTTACACACTTTAAAAACTATCCTCCCCCCTCCCCGCCCCGGTTTTCTCACTAAGTAGTAAATATTCGGTGGAAATAGTTAAAGGTCACGTGTGTTTTCTAAGTAAAGTTTTACTGGAACACACTCACGCCCACTCATTGCCATATTGTTATGGCTGCTGTCACAGTGGAGCAGAAGAGTTGGTTAGTTGGCCCAAGAGTGTACAGCCTGCAAAGCCACTTCTTACCTTGACAGAAAAGTCTGCCAACCTTGGTCTTATTCATTCTTTTTCATCATTGTGTGATATTCCCGAGTCTCAATGGAAAATTAATTTATTAAGCCTGTCTATGGGAATATCAGAATTTTTTGCCAAGAATAAACAATACTGCAATAGACAAATATATGTGCCTTTATATACTGTTTATTTAACTGAGTTTCTAAAAACTTTATTTAACTGGATTTTCTAAACTCAGGAGTAGGCTTGCTGAATTAAAGTGTGTATTTTTTTTAATTCAAATAAGTGTCGCTACATCGCCTTCCAAAATGCAGGAACACTTTGCATTTTATTGGCAGTGTTATTAGGTCCGTTTGACAGAGGGGGAAGCTGCGGCTCCATGGCTTAGCATTAGTAAGTGAAGGGTCAGGACAGGGACATATAGCCCAGGACTTGGACTCAGTGGGAACCGAATCGGAGGGAGAACACAGGGCACCCGGGGCCTGAGTGTAGTGTTTGCGGTCTGGTTTTAGGGTTTCCTGTGGTTAGAGCCAGGGACATGGGAAGCGCTCTCATGGGAGAAAACTAGATCCTTTCAGGAAGTCCTTCCTCCTCTAACATGCAGGCCGCGCACTGCCCAGCAGGGGCAGAGGCGGGTGCAGAGCTGCCTGCGGGGCTCCTGCACTTGGGACAGTCTCTTCTCACCCCCAGTGCTGCCCCAGATGATTACAAAGCTCCATCAAGGACAGCAGCGTGGCTGTGCTGAGGAATTGGTTCCTGCCACTAGCGCAGCAATTAGCATGGGGCACAGTTTGTACTGACCGAGGGAGCCTGCTTCATCAAGCGGCAAGTCCTCCGAAGTGCAGCGAACGTGGTTCTGGCATAAATTACTCCCAGCTCCCGACCGGACGAGATCTACTTGCTAGCACTTTACCAGGGCGTTTGATAAACCGCCGAAGCATAGATTCGTCAGATTGCATGGCCCACAAACACACACTTAATTCTATCTTCTTAGAAGCTGGTGTTTGATAAACCACCGAAGCATAGAATCGTCAGATTGTGTGGCCCACAAACACATGCTTAATTTTCTATTTTCTTAGAAACTATTGTCTATGCTACTGTTCTCTTTTGAGGGAGACGTTTGGTCTGGATTTTGTGTAAATAAACCGAATATTGTAAGATGCGGTTCAAAAGACATTTACTACTCATGAGATATTGGAGTCCTTCTCTGAAGCTGAAGAACCACTGACCCGGAGTCCAGAAAGCACAGGGAGAGGATATTTTCAATATTGTTTTCACAGGAGAATATGTGGGCAGCCCATGAGGACATAGCTCAGGAAGCCAAATGGACGCTGTCATTGCAATTGGAGGGCGGTGTGAGTGAGACGGCTGAGTTCTGGGTAGAATGAGAGACAGAGACATCGAGAGACTAGTTTCTTTGGAGCTCAGTGTGATTTCTTCTCTCGTGGACTGGCTTGTCCCTTCTGACTCACCCTCGCGCACCTACCCATAGACCCCATAGCCAGTAGTATGGCTTGTATATGCTCTCAGAGGCCTCTCAGACTTGGGTGAGCTTTGGAAGTCTCCCAGGTTGAGCACACATCCAGGCGTGGGCGTAGCTCTGACTCACCTCCACCCTGAGCCAGCGGTCGCCAATCTTTCGGACCTCACGGACCACCAGTGGTCCATGGACCACCGGTTGGCGACCGCTGCATGGGCCATTGCTTGTGCAGGTGGAGTGGGTGGGAAATGATGATGTGACTTGCATATGCAAAGTTGCTGTGGCAGAGACCCCTCCCTTGAGTCACTTTGAAGGAGCAGCCTGTGGAAGTTGGAGTCAGAGGATGGAGGATGGAATTAGGAATTATTGTGTCGTGATGATGGATGCTTGCTCCCGAATGGATCCAGACACACATCTCGAACGTGCCATCTGGTGCTCGTGATTGACTGCAGCGGCGAACCATTACTTCCTGTCGTGCTGATCAGCTTCCAAAAACACAATCTCTGCCGCAGAACCAGTCAGATTCCAGAGGATGATGTGGCGTGGTTCTGTGGCTGAGACTCCACACTGCTCCGCAGCCCTTGTCTCCGACCCATAGCGTCAGCCAGGCCAGACGCGGAGGCCAGGAACCAGCGGTGCGTGACGTGGTGGGTGGCGTGCGCTTGCTTTCCTTGTCTCGCTCAGAAGCTCTGCACGTGCTTGTTAGGATGGGTGGATACGACTCGCCCATCCTTCTGAGGGAAGGG
>NW_006293809.1:1377030-1401084 GCF_000327345.1 Myotis davidii | reverse complement strand
AGTCTCATCTCCCCCCCAGTGCTGCCCCAGATGATTACAAAGCTCCATCAAGGACAGCAGCGTGGCTGTGCTGAGGAATTGGTTCCTGCCACTAGCGCAGCAATTAGCATGGGGCACAGTTTGTACTGACCGAGGGAGCCTGCTTCATCAAGCGGCAAGTCCTCCGAAGTGCAGGGAGCGTGGTTCTGGCATAAATTACTCCCAGCTCCCGACCGGACGAGATCTACTTGCTAGCACTTTACCAGGGCGTTTGATAAACCGCCGAAGCATAGATTCGTCAGATTGCATGGCCCACAAACACACACTTAATTCTATCTTCTTAGAAGCTGGTGTTTGATAAACCACCGAAGCATAGAATCGTCAGATTGTGTGGCCCACAAACACATGCTTAATTTTCTATTTTCTTAGAAACTATTGTCTATGCTACTGTTCTCTTTTGAGGGAGACGTTTGGTCTGGATTTTGTGTAAATAAACCGAATATTGTAAGATGCGGTTCAAAAGACATTTACTACTCATGAGATATTGGAGTCCTTCTCTGAAGCTGAAGAACCACTGACCCGGAGTCCAGAAAGCACAGGGAGAGGATATTTTCAATATTGTTTTCACAGGAGAATATGTGGGCAGCCCATGAGGACATAGCTCAGGAAGCCAAATGGACGCTGTCATTGCAATTGGAGGGCGGTGTGAGTGAGACGGCTGAGTTCTGGGTAGAATGAGAGACAGAGACATCGAGAGACTAGTTTCTTTGGAGCTCAGTGTGATTTCTTCTCTCGTGGACTGGCTTGTCCCTTCTGACTCACCCTCGCGCACCTACCCATAGACCCCATAGCCAGTAGTGTGGCTTGTATATGCTCTCAGAGGCCTCTCAGACTTGGGTGAGCTTTGGAAGTCTCCCAGGTTGAGCACACATCCAGGCGTGGGCGTAGCTCTGACTCACCTCCACCCTGAGCCAGCGGTCGCCAATCTTTCGGACCTCACGGACCACCAGTGGTCCATGGACCACCGGTTGGCGACCGCTGCATGGGCCATTGCTTGTTCATCAGGTTGAGTGGGTGGGAAATGATGATGTGACTTGCATATGCAAAGTTGCTGTGGCAGAGACCCCTCCCTTGAGTCACTTTGAAGGAGCAGCCTGTGGAAGTTGGAGTCAGAGGATGGAGGATGGAATTAGGAATTATTGTGTCGTGATGATGGATGCTTGCTCCCGAATGGATCCAGACACACATCTCGAACGTGCCATCTGGTGCTCGTGATTGACTGCAGCGGCGAACCATTACTTCCTGTCGTGCTGATCAGCTTCCAAAAACACAATCTCTGCCGCAGAACCAGTCAGATTCCAGAGGATGATGTGGCGTGGTTCTGTGGCTGAGACTCCACACTGCTCCGCAGCCCTTGTCTCCGACCCATAGCGTCAGCCAGGCCAGACGCGGAGGCCAGGAACCAGCGGTGCGTGACGTGGTGGGTGGCGTGCGCTTGCTTTCCTTGTCTCGCTCAGAAGCTCTGCACGTGCTTGTTAGGATTTTTCTCCTCCAAGAGGGTGGGTGGATACGACTCGCCCATCCTTCTGAGGGAAGGGTCTTGGTGATCAGCATCCCCTCACTGTGAATTGGGACGTCTTAGAAAGGCTCTGTCTGCATTGCTTTTTTAAAAAAATATATATTTTATTGATTTTTTTACAGGGAGGGAGAGGGATAGAGAGTTAGAAACATCCACGAGAGAGAAACATCAATCAGCTACCTCCTGCACTCCCCCTACTGGGGTTGTGCCACAACCAAGGTACATGCCCTTGACCAGAATCGAACCTGGGACCCTCCAGTCCACAGGCTGATGCTCTATCCACTGAGCCAAGCCAATTAGGGCTCTGTCTGCATTGTTGACAGTGATAATGTTGGGACATTGACAGTGATAATGATGGGACCATGCTTTGGTCGGTTGTCACTCAAGTTTAAATGGTGATTCAGTGGTTAGAGCATTGGCCTATATTCAGAGTGATGAAAGCATCCCCACAGTCAGTTCCAGAGCATTTCCTCACCCCAAAGGGAAACCCGTGCCCTTTGGCCATCACCCGCCTCAGGCAGCACTGATTTAGCCTCTCTCCCTGGACTTGCCCTGTGGACATTTCTATACATGGGAACACACACGTATGGCCTTTTGTGTGTGTGGCTTCCTCACTCAGCATCATGCTTTCGGTTCACACGTGTTGTCGCATGGATCAGGACCGCACTGCTATTGATGCTAATCTGATCACTTTTATTTATTTAGTTTAATTATCTGTCTCCTTAGAAGGGAAGTGCTGTGAGAAAGGAGACTTTCAGGCTCAAAGAAGGGGCGGATGGGTCCCATGCCACAGCTCACGGAGGAAAACCTAAACAGGAACGTGGGCCTCTGATCCTGTGGTCACGTTCCCTGCCTGTGAGCACAGCGATCTTTGTGCCTTCAAGGCCCAGTCAGTCAGCTCTTGCCTCTCTCTCTCTCTCGCTCTCATCAATCAATCAATCAATCAATCAATAAAAACAACCCAGTCAGTTAGCTCCGTTGATTTAGGCCACTGGGAAGATCAGGAGTCACATGGCTGTTTAGGAAGAGGCCTGCGTGCCTCGCTGGTTGGGCGGCAGTCTGAGTGTTAGACTTTCAGGAAGCCTTGCTGTCCTCTCTGGTGGGATCTTGCGCTGACACTGCTAATCGAATGGGTAAATGCAGAGCTGCCCTCCCTGCCGGGGATGGTCCTACCCCACGTGCCTGTGCACAGGGCGGGTCTCCCCAAGGCTCACTGCTGCTCAGCACTCAAATGGAAAATAGAACAAGGCAGAGCCGTATTCCCACGTCCATGAAGCCAGGGCCGGCCACGTGCGCTTTAACCTGGACCCGGGCTCAGCAGGGCTTCTCATGGGTTGGGCTCATTAAGATTTATTTCTGAAAAGTATTCCCTGCTGTGTGGGCAAAGGCTGGGGCCATTTGTCCGTCCATCCATCCATCCGTCCGTCCATCCATCCATCCATCCATCCCCTGTTTGCTAAGCCTCTGGAGGCCCTCGGTAGGTGCTGGGGATACAGAGAGTAGAGGTATGGTCCCCGCCTGCCAGGAGCTCATGGCTGTAGTAGGATGCAGGCTGGTGTCACGCCATCACAAGACAGTCAGTGGTCAGAGTAAGAACAGGTCTCTGTGGGGTCTGCTAGGAGCGCCTGATGCCATTAAAGGAGGAGAGATGTCAGGAAAATGTCCAGGGGCGGTGCTCCCTGAGCTGACCCCAAGGGGAGGTGGGTGTAGCCAGGTGACCAGTGAGGACGGCTCTTGGGCTTGGGGAGCAGGAAGGTGTGAGAGTGGGTGCCACGGTGCTGGAGCTGGCTGGGCCTGGGTGTTTTGGGCCATGTGACTGGAAGGATAGCAGGATCGGAGGACCCCATTCTAAGAAGCTTTGGCTGTGAGCCTGAGGGTGCTGCGAGCCACAGAAGGCTGTTAGGGCGGCTGGGGAAGGAGGAGGCTGTCGGCTTAGGGGACTCGGCCGAGGTTCTGTAGGCAGTGGCTCATGTGTCTGTTTCTATGTTGGCTGCTTGCCCCAAACTAGGGAGTCCTAAAACTTAGGTTCCAACTCTTAAGTCAGCAGATTCGGAATCTTCCCTCTGCTTCTCTTGTCTCTGTCAGTGGGAGCATTGGGTTAGAGAAAGAATCACAAATTCATTGCCTGCAGGGCCAGGCGGTTGACATAAGTGATGGCAGTTTCAGGGTTTGAGACCACAGACCCCAATGGGGACAGAAGAGCCCATGAGACCACGGTCACCATCATGACCTCAGGAGCATAGGCTAGTGAGAGAACTAGGAAGTGAGTTTTGTGTGTATACACACATGGGTATATACATATACTTATTCAACTGTAAGTATATAACTTAATATTTAATGATGGCTGTACTGAACAGCCTGCACTCACAAAATTCCTGAAACATGGCCCAGTGGGCTTTTGCAAGCTATTTGCGAAGCTCTCCCACACCATTGGCTGGATTCATTCTTTCACGCAACAATATTTATTGAGCATCTACTGTCTACCAGGTTCTGGGAGCTTGAGAACACATCAGTGAACAGAGCATTCAACAACATTTCTTCCTGGGTCTAGAGTTGTGTGTTTGTTGCCCCTCCCCATCCCGCCTCCATTATCCTACCAGTCTTATTCCTACATGTTTACATTGACTGCTCCGACTCACACGCTGACTCCCTTCCGCGGACCACCCTCGTGGCTCCCCGTGAATGGCTCACTTCCTCTCCCCGGGCTGTGCACATCTGAACTGTCTGATACTTAGAAGTGGCAGCTGCGGACAGTGTGACCGCAAGCACCCGCAGCCTGCTAGGCACTAGAGGTAGCCTGGAGCATCCTTCCTTCATGTGGCTCCAGCACCCACTGTTGGGGTAGCGTCCATCCTGTCTCTATAGCCTGGACTTCACAGCCAGCATTTTCAACCAGACATTCTCCTGCATTTTCTGTAGTTCCTGTGACCTCCCAGCCTCCGGCTGCCTCCCAGAGTGACAGTGACTTTGGTGATAAATGGGCGTATGTTTTGAATGATCTTCCCATAACCCGATTTCCCCAACAATTTTCAAAACGGGAATTTCCCCCCAGGAATGTTTTATCACATTATAGCAGAAATAACTCTACTTAAACATATTATGGTTGGGGTAATTTTTATTTTTCCTTTTGAATGAGAAAGGACTCTATTTATTTAAAAGGAAAAGCAAACTATATAAAAGTGTATCAGGTTAAAAAAATGGAGGAGATATCCCAGATTACCCAATTTTAACTCCTTCCAAATGGAGTGTTAATTTCCACTCCCGCCAGTGGCCTGCGTGAGCCCCAGCGTAGCTGTTGGAATCCCGCATCAGAGTTACTTGCAACGATAAAGAAAAATGAGGCTGACACTTTCCTCTTCAACGTGTCACCAAATCGCTTCCTCAGGCTTCTCACTCTTGAGAATTCAGACATTTCTGCGTGAAATAAGATTTTTCATCATTTCTTCTCCGAAGACAGAACGCTCCTTTCATAAACTGAGCTGTTTGTTCAAAGGGTTGAGAGATAAAGAGAGCGCCAGGCCTCGTAAGGGTCTCTCTGAAACATGACGTGGCTACCACTTCCTCCTCAACAAGCTTCTAAAAGCACAGCCAGAGCTCTGGGGTGCAGACTCATCCATGGTCAGGTCGTGAGTAAAGTGGTGGCTCTTTCCCAAGTGTTTTTCCTAGATTACATTCTTATTCTATTAAATATTACCTCTTTGCTAGTGGCCCAGTGCATGGATTAGCGCATGTTGAAAGAAAATTAATTAGAATTCCAGGGGTGGTGCCATGGCTTAAAGGGCATCTGCAGAGTAGCGGGGGGAGGAGGGGCGTTGTGTGGGGGAGAAAAAGAAAGCTCACACTCGGGTCTTCCAGCTCATGGTGCTGGCTCCGGTGCAGGGACTAATGCCGGCAGCCCTGGGTGGTGGCTGGCGGAGCAGGACTGGGCGAGACAGGCCAGACACGCCCTGGAGCCAACCTGCAGTTCCTCCTTGGGGTAGTGCACTTGGGGTGATGTGGCTCGAAAGGCAAGGTGTCTTCGGAGTCAGCGGGGTCCCTCCGGCAGATGGGGTCCCTTGTCCTGGCCACAGGGATTGGGCCGAAATCAGCTCTCTAACATCCCCTGAGGGGTCCCGGAGTGCGAGGGCACTCTGCAATGATGCTGCTGTACAGGGTGTGGAACGCAAACGCAAGGGTGCAGTAAACCAGATTCAGGACCAACAGTGCCCCAGGAACAACACAACCCACCGCTGAAGGTGGAATCACCCAGCCCCCACGAGGAATCGGGCTCCCTCCTCTCTGGTTCTGGGTTTGTCACGTCACCCGAGAACCACTGCTGCCAAGGCACCGCAGCTCAGCTGCACCTGCATTGAGTGTCTGCCCCTGGTGGTCAGTGCGCATCATAGGTACTGGCTGGTCTGACGGTCAGATGATCCGTTAGCTTTTTATACATATGGTCAGTGCGCATCATAGGTACTGGCTGGTCTGATGGTCAGATGGTCCTTTAGCTTTTTATACATATATCAGAGGCCCGATGTTTGAAATTTGTGCAAGAGTAGGCCTTCCTTCCCCCGACTGTTGGCACCGGCTTCCCTCTGGCACTCGGGACTCAGGCTTCCCTCACAGTACAGATATTAGACCTGGAACTACCATGCTAATGACTCATGATAAGCGGGGTGTTTTCTTTAAAAAATCTTCCAATGGGTATTGCAGTTAATAGTAATAATAATAATATCCCCATTTGTGCCTGTACCCGGTCTGTGCTGGGCACATGCTAAGCAGGTCCATCTCCCGGAGCACTCCCACAGCCCAGGTGGTTTCTCAAGTGAGCGCTGATGGATTTCTCCTGAGCAGTGGTGTGCAGGGTCACAACATGCAGGCCTCCCTTTTCCTTGGCTAAATCTTCCTTCCTCTGGTTCGCAGTAGCCACGCATCCAGTGTGTGTGCATGTGCGTACGCGCTGACCAGGTGCTGAGCGATGGAGACGTGAGTCGCCTCCAGGGGTCTGGAGGTCAGGTCTCTGCGTTCCGCGGGTGGTCAGGCCCCTCTCAGTCACGTTGCTGACACCCCTGTTGTTGCCTTGACAGCTGCAGATGAAGATGAGCGAGCGGGCTGCCTCGCTGAGCACCATGGTGCCCCTGCCCCGCAGCGCCTACTGGCAGCACATCACCCGGCAGCACAGCACAGGCCAGCTCTACCGCCTGCAGGGTGAGTGCGGGCGACTGCCTGGGAACTGTGGTGGGAGCCTGTGTGCGGGAGCCTGAGTGTGGGAGGGAGACTGTGCGGGAGGGAGGACTGCTGTGGACGAGGGTGCCAGCACGGACAGCCTTGTGGAGGGCGCTCTGCTCCACTCACTGCTGCTGGGCGCCAGGCTGGTTAGCCCCTTCCCCTGGTTCCAGGTCCCATCAGGACCTCACTCCCGAGGCACCACGTCTGCCACAATGTCCGGGGGAAACTGTTCACAGTGCAGAGATTGAGCCGGAGGCTGTGGCTGAGCAGTGTGCACGTCATCAGGTGCCAAGGGTTCCGGTGGGTTGAGCACAGACAGCACCCGCGTTCCTGGGAAACCTGCTGGAAGCTTAGATCTCCGGGCCCCTCCCAGACCTGAGGAGTCAGGGACTCTGAGGATGGAGACCATCCCCGAGTTAACAAGCCTCCAAGTGGCTCTCAGCTTAGGAACCTGCTGGAGGGCGGAGTCCTGGGTGCGGACTCTGTTGCACCTCTAAGCAGATCCTGAGACACCCCTCTTCCAAACCTGGGGCCTCCGAACCAGGTGCTAGAGGGCATCAGCGTTTTCTCGCTCCTTCAGAAGCAGCTTTTTATGTTGATGGTCAGTAAGAACAGCTGTGTATGTACAATTTGTGAATAGAGAGGCCTGGGGTACCCTGATGGAGAACTTCTCTGATGGGGAGCAAGAGGCCAGAACCCAGAGGGCACACTCTGGATGGCGCCTCGTTCAGAGGAGGCGCTTGCCGAGCCCCTCAGTTCCACAATGAGTGGTGACCCCAGGGAACAGTGGGCTCAGGTCAGGTGCCTGCTCCCTGAGCCTGGTCACCGGCCGGCCCCAGCCCCTCCCGCCGGCCATTCCTCCCCAGGGGCTCTTCCGGGTCCCTCTCTAGGGCTCCCAGAATTTATCATCACCAGCGCCGGCATCTCTGGTGACGTGACTCACAGAAGCGGACAAGGGCACTCGCTCTCCTATTGCCCTGATCAGGTTCCACTTCGTATGCATTGTGGGCCTCTGGCTCGTGGCCAGCTCCTGCAGGAGGCAGTGGTGCCCAGGCGGCAGGGGAGCTGGGCCTTCCTTCGCCTTCATCACTTGTTCTCCTGTCGCCTGGCACGGAGCAGCCGTGTGTGATGTGAAGAGGGCACCGAGGCGGTTGCATTTTAGTCCTTATGACTTTAGTCTGTCACTAGCAGGGAGCACGGTACCTGGTAGGCGCTCAGAAACACCACTGAGTGCTGGGTGCGTGAGCGAGCGGCTGCATTGCTAAACGGCTGACAGGTGCGCTCACCTGCTAGGGTCACACGCAGAGTCGGGCGAGGTCACAACTGCCATCTGCTCTGTATCATCTTCAGAGACGCTTCAATGTCTGAGTTCCATCATCTCAGCATTGCCCTCTATGTGCCACTTACACTATATATTCAATTTTGTCCAGTCTCATCTACTTAAATACATCTATTTTTAAGTGTATTTCATTGTCTTTTAAGCTGTTATAACAATTATATTTTTCCAATATGCAATAAGATAAAGCATATGAACTTATACTCACATAACCCTATTGAATGGCTGTATAGCCTGACTTTCTACATATACCTACACAATCTTTACACAAAGGAAACATCTTCTTGGATTTCAGGTGTCTGGAATGCAAAAGGAAGTAGAGAACCAACATGATGTAGGCGTCACAGAGAGGAAATTGAGGAATTGCCTTAAGTCCTGAGATACAGCGTGCATGAATCATTTCCTTAGAACACTGTGTCTGCAGAGATGCCCTGAGAGGGAGGGAGCACTTAAATAAGTTGCAGTTTCTGAATTTATTAGCCAATACCCCAGAGTTCCGAAATCCTCGGGACAATCTGGACAGAAGATGTATGAAGAGCACGCTCACTTTCCGATCTCTGGCTAATCCAACTATCCTTAACCAACGTAAGTGCACATTCCTGAGCAATCATTTCAGGCGAAGGGTCTTCTCAGGTTTCTGAATGTATAATAATATAGTAATACTTTTTAAAATCTTTTTTAAATTGAAGGAGGATGTTTTAGGTACTGTAAGCATATGGCATATGTGTGCCCAGGGTATCTATGACCACCCCCACAGGGTTTACATCTGGATACATCTGTTTGGCAGCACACAGTCACAGTTTTTTTAACAACAACAGCAATACAATTTGTAAACATACCTGCACGCACAGAGCCGCCTTTGGTGGTTGGGAGGCCCCTGCATAGCAGACAGGTCCGGGGTGGCCCTAAAAGACCCTTAATCCATGAATTCCAAGACGAGAGAAGTGGCGGCATCCCCTGTGGAATGGAGCCGAGATGCAAACCATCACGGCCAAGAAGGAAGTGCACCCTCTTCCAGGAGCTCCCGGCGTTGTTTGTATCAAAGATACAGGCCGCGAACCAACCAGCGTCGCACAGGGAAGTCCGGGTTTCAGCCCTGTCCAGTTAGGTTTATGTTTTATTATCCTTTCACCCATCACTCAAAAGCAATGAGCTATTACTGTAAAATCAGGTTCAAGTTCAAGGGTCCAGATATTTCAAAGGAGCACAGAACAGTCATTTGGAGAGAGGGGTAGCTCAGCTTCTGGTGGAGTCAGTGGGAGAGGGAGAGTAAGTGCCTGGGATCCTGCAGAGACGATGCTTGTCCGGCTCTGTGGGCGACAACTGCAGGGCTCTGGAGACCATAATGAAAACTTTTACTGTTGGCTTTTTTTGCTGCTGATGGTGCTCTTCACTGAACATACAGCTTTTTATTAGAATCCTTACCCTTCTCCTGTGTTGTCTGCCCAGCAACACTCCCTGAAATTGCCTCTGATCTCGGGCTGCTCCTGTGTGTGAGGGCAGTGCGGGACTTGCCTCACAAGTGTGTCTTTGCTTTGGGTGTTGTACTGGTTATTTCACCCAGTGATTCGTTTTCACACACTTCTGCTACTTGTGTAGGAATTCGCCTAAATGTGTTTCATGTTGCTATTTAATTTGTGCCCATGTTTACTGGGGTAGCTCCTCACCTGTGTGTTCTATGTAGATTTGACCCTTTTACTTTACCTTGTGGATTGCTCTTTAGTTGCCGGTATTCCCTGAGACAGTGTCAATGTGTGGCCTGTGTTGTATGGGACACAATTTACCAGTAACTCGTTCCCTTATAAAAATATTATTCATTGCCCTGGGCACATAGCTCCGTTGGTTAGAGTGTTGTCCTGATACCCCAAAGTTACAGGTTACATCCCTGGTCAGGGCACATACAAGAATCAACCAGTGGCTGAAACCGGTTTTGCTCAGTGGATAGAGCATCGGCCTGCGGACTGAAAGGTCCCAGGTTTGATTCCGGTCAAGGGCATGTACCTAGGTTGCGGGCACATCCCCAGTAGGAGATGTGCAAGAGGCGGCTGATCGATGTTTCTAACTCTCTATCTCTCTCTCCCTTCCTCTCTGTATCAATAAAATATATTTTTTAAAAAAGAATCAATCAGTGAATGCATAGATAAGTGGAACAACAAATATCTCTTGAAAATTAAAAAAAATACATATATTGTTCACAGACTATCTAAAATTATCTTGGTTATCAGGGATGGCAATTTCTATGGCAAATAAATGGAGTCAAGTTTATCTATTTTCCAGCTATACCATTTGCCTTCTTCACCCCTGGAAAAAATTAGTGACATTATGAATTAGAGAAATTAGAAAAAGTTAATGACATTATGGCTCTTTGTGTGCCACATGGTAAAATTGCGTGGTGCATAGTTCCTTCTTGTTTTGCTGGTATTTATGAGTTGTAATTTCTCTGGCTGGTGTAATTTTGGAGATTATACTAACCCTTATGAGGGAATTCATCTGATTTGAGAAATTTTTCATTTCCTCCCTAAATCTAGTCCTTCGGCACCACCTTCAGGTTGACCTTGGAATTGTCACTTTATTATTACTGTTTCTGATGCATGTCACACACAGTAAGATGTATTTAATCCACTATCACACCTTCTCTCATCCCATTTTCCAGGGTCCATGTAGAAATTCTCTTCTGTGTTCAGGAATATATAGAATCAACATGCCAAGGAGGTGTATCATGAAACTGCACGCAGGAGGTTCTTTTAGGAATGCATTGCACAGCGTAACACAGACTCGTTTTTTACCAGTTGTGTTCTGTGTCGTCTTCACCCTCCCCCCTAGCAGTACTGATGCCCAATAAGTTTGGGGGACATGCTACGTGTTCATTCTCTTTTCCAAGATTCAGCACGCAGGTCAGCATTTTCAAGGCTCTGCGATGTCTTGCAGTAACGAATCTGTTTAGCCTTGTTTAAAGCAGACATGTGCAAATTTATTGAGCATGAAGCCCCTCTTTCCTTTTTCACATAAACAAACATTAGCATATCCACCAGTGAAAGGCCAGGTTTGCTCCTTACAAGGGAGACAAGACATACTCCATGAGTATCTTTATGAAAGCAACCCTTTCTCGAAGACCTACTGGGTTGCATGAGGCATTTAAGACATGTGATCTGATTTCATCCTTAAAACAGCCCCTGAGAGTATGTTATTCCCACTAATAGGGAAGAACCTGAAAATTAGAAGCGTTACTAATGTGTCCGAGATCCCCGATCTAGTAAATAGTTGAGGTTTTCACCTCTCTATTCATTCACTCACTCATTCATCTAGTCAGTAAGTGTTTATTGAGCACCTCCTTTGTGCCAAGCACTGAGCTAGGTGGTGGAGCTATGCTGGGGCTCCTAGATAGGTATGTTTCCACCCTCCTAGAGCTTATAGTCCAAAAAAGATCATTGCCAATAATTAAATATATTTAATTTCAAATTTGACACATGTCACTTTGAAAAGAAGGTGTTTGTAATAGAGAATAGTGAGGTGTAGCTGTTGATTTGGGGGGGAAGGGGCGATGATAAAGGGGCCTCTTTAGACCACGTGGTCACAGGAGGCTGTGGCATTTCTCCCAAGACCTGACGTCTGAGAAGGGGCAGCCATACTGAGGGTGAGGGAGAATCGGGCTCCCTAGCGACAGCAGCAAGTGCAAAGGCCCTGAGACAGAAGCCAGCGGGGAGGTTCAAAGAGCAGAGAGCAGGCAGCGTGGCTGGTGCATAGCAGCACTAGCAGGTGCTGTTTGCTTCTCCCAGCGACAGTTTGAGTTGGCAAGAACAGGACTACCGTCTGTGTTCCAATGAAGGCAGAAACCCAGATGCTTGGAGTTCAAGTAGTTGCTCGTGATCACATGACGAGTGAGTGGCAGGGGTGGCATGAACTCCAGGATACCGACACTAGTCCAGGCTACTTCTTTTACCAGGGGGCCTTGTCTGTGGGTAGACATTCTGCCACCAGGGATGTCTCACAGGCATGTGCCTGCTATGGAAATAGCACCGCCACAGGACTGGCTCCACCACGTGGTTTACATATGTGCTGTAAGGAGCATAGATTCTTGGAGTATGTGGCTGCTTTGGAGAAGCTAACATTGGGTTTCAATCAGTTCTAGCCCAGTCGCCAACATCGTGCGTGCAGCATTTAAGACGGAAGACAGATTAAGACTTGAGCGATCGTGAGCAGATGACAAAGAAACCAGGCTCTGAAACTTGCCTGTCTATAGGCACCCGGGGCCACACCAAGAGGGTCAAGGGCAGAAGGCGAGCGGCGGGCCCTGGTGAACCGCATGCCTCCTTTGTAAGGGGCAGCTGCGTCCCCTCTGGTCCGCCATGCTGTGCGTGGGGGCAGAATCCAGGCCAGCACCACCTTCCATTCTCCAGCAGAGCAGGGAAATGAGCCCCTTCCTGAGAAGTCCACAGTGATGTAAACAGTGGCAAGCACATCCCAATGTGCCGTGACCTGTGCAGGCCAGAGAGCGGGGCTGCGCCCAGGTGGGGCCCAGGGCAGTGCCAGCTTGTGACCGTTCCATGAACTGCGAAGAATGGAGAGAATCTTTCCATCCAGTTCCTGGCTTTGAACTAAGCACAGTGTTCACAGCAGCTGGAGAGACGCCGGGAGCCCACGGCAGAGGCCGCGGGTGCTTTCAGTCGGCTTGACCCCAGGTGGATGCCATCAGTCGCTGTCCTCGCAGACGCAGAGCCCATGGAGCTGCCGTTGACGGTACAGAGAGAGGCTCTGCATCTGAGCGAGGACGTGGCTGTCGCATTAATTCTGTTGCACGCTGGCTGCTTCCTGCGGGAAACGTTACCAGGCCATTACAAAGCCTGACCTGGATTCTTACTTGTAACTTCATGAATACCGTGCACCACCTATTGCATGTGTTTATGTGTGTAGGCAAAGGGAATAGAATCTGCATTCGTGATGGCTGGGAGGCTGGAAGAAGGGATGTAGGATGTTTTAAAGTTCAAGGGTTCTGGACTAGTCCCTGCTGCTGAGTGCCAGGGACCACCTGACTGGCTAGATAACTTTCTCCCGGTGCACACTTGAGGCATGCGGATACCGACTCCCTGATTTGTTTCCTTTTTGTTTGGGGGTTGCGATCTCACCGCTCAGCAGACCCCTGGTGTTTCCTTTCATCCTGGACCGTCTTGGGCTTGGCATGAGGTCGGCCGAAGGCAGGGCTGTTTGTGGTCATGAAATAAATGGGGAGTGAGCAAGGGCCTCCGGGCTCCATCCATGTTCCTGTGTGGCCAGGGCTTGAACACAGCATGGTTCTGAGAGTGACCGGGCGGGCAGCGTGCCCCTGGAGCTGCGGCGCTCTCTCTCCGGGATGGTGCAGGCTTGACGCCTGCCTCTGGCTCCCAGGAGTGCCTGCTCCAGGCCAGGCTTGTTCTGCGCAGGTTGACCTTTACCTGCCCACAGTGTGCATTTCTTGGCTCTGGGTAACCTTAACCAGCAGGTGGCAGTAAAACCTCTCGTTTTCTATGAAATCCAGTTATCTTTGCAGATACTGGCAAACTAGGGCTGGCTGCGGGGATTGCAGCTGCTCTCTGATTAGGGGAACAGAGATGTATGGAACATCGACGCCCACTCCTTCGATCCCTGGTAGTTGCGGCTGCCTTCGCACTATAGACAGCAGAGCTGCGGTGAGACCAGTGCACAGTCTGTGAAATCTAAGCATGTAGCACCTGGTCTGCGTGGAAGAAGTTTGCCACGCCGCGACGTCACAGAGGGCTGACCATGGCCTTGTGTGTTTAACTTCCTGACTTCTCATCTTTCTTGGTTGGAACCTCACCCTGAAATCATAAAGATCAAATGGGTTTTAAGAAGTCCTCCTTTGCAGCGAGTTTTCCTAGTTATAAGTATAAACTTGTCTTACTTCTGGTCAGGTTTACAAAGAATGTCCTCGTCAAGTTTGCACAGTCCCATGATTCCATCTCATTTTTCCTAAATACCCTGTGAGTTAATGAGAAAGAAAAATGGAGGAAAATAATCAGTTATCTGATTATAGCCCCAGGCAAAGGCCACATGCAAATGTATGTTAATGATGTCATCTCCCATGAGTCTTATTTGCAAATCACTGTGAGTGTGAACCGTGTTACTTACTTCTCTTGCATAGACACGTGTTGCTAGATAATCTGGAAGTGGGCTTTCTGGACACGTATGTAACCGCTGTTCTAACATTCTTTTTGGAAAAGATGTCGCCAGTCCTCTGAAGCTTCATCGGACAGAGACCTTCCCCGCCTACCGCCCCGAGCACTGACAGCGACTGCCCAGCACGTGAGTGACACGCGTGGGAGGCGTCCACACGGATCCACCGGAGGTCACGGGATGGCGGCGAGAAGGATGAAGGAAGCTCCGGGCCCTGCCTGGTCGTGTGGTCACTGGGAAACTGCAATACGATCCTTGTCTTTCTTTCCCCTTGGTTCTTTCCTTTTGTAAAAAAAAAAAAAAAAAAGAAAGAAAGAAATCAAGCCCCCTTAGCATAATTGAAACATGCTCTACAGATTCCGACTTCTTTTACAGCCGGACAGAAAGGAGTCAACCCACACGTGATTTTCTATGGTCGATCCCTGTCCCCTGCACTTCTCAGTCCTTTTGTGGTCCTTGTGATTTCCCCTCTGCGTCTCAGTTGTGTCACAGTCGAAACTGACAATAAAATGCCCTCCGTTATTTGTTACCTGTGTGTCCACGGTGCCTGGGTTACTCATACCTGGTCGGTCTGGTTAGCTACCAGTGACTGCCTTTCACTATATCGCCAGTTTAAACCGGGTCTTCGGCTCACTCTTCCTTATTCTGTTAAGAAATAACTTTTCTAAGGACCCTGGAGTGTTCTTTATGGGGTGAATGTTTCTCACACAACTGTCCCTCTTGCCTTTTTTGAAGCCTTCATTTTGTTTGAAGTACCTTCGTCACCCGTTTCAAAATAAAAGCGCATTCTTCACCCTGAGCATGGTTGGGCATCACTCTCATTCATTAAACTGGTCAGAGCACCTGCCAGCTCGGGGCTGTGCTGGCTGGAGCCCGGGGACCTGTCTCCGAGGACCTTAACTGCAGAGAGTTCGACAAGGAAATAAGGTTGCCCTGACCATTCAGGGCGGCTGCTCCATGGGCCCCAGGGGCGACGCACTTCTAGAGAGAAGGCCTCGCTTTTCCCCAGGTTTTCCCACTGGGGAGTTGATTCTTGTGGGCGCCTCAGGCTGGAGAGAGAGCAGGCCAGGTATCTGTCTCCTCTGTTCACAGTGTGGTTGCCAGGTAAACTAGAGGATGCCCATTACATTGAGTTTCGGATACACAATGAATAGTTTTTAGTCTATATGCGTTGCATGGGACATTATGTTTGTTTTTTTTAAAATATATTTTATTGAATTTTTACAGAGAGGAAGGGAGAGAGATAGAGAGTCAGAAACATCGATGAGAGAGAAACATCGACCAGCTGCCTCCTGCACATCTACTGGGGATGTGCCTGCAACCCAGGTACATGCCCTTGACCGCAATCGAACCTGGGACCTTTCAGTCCGCAGGCCGACGCTCTATCCACTGAGCCAAACCGGTTTTGGCGGGACATTATGTTTTTTAAGAGTGCTCGTGGCATCTCTCAAGGTCAAGTTGGCCTGGTGGGCTGCACTTTCCCTTCTACAGCTGATGTTCCTGTTTCCAGGCCCTTGGGCGGTGCCTGGCTCAGCTCATGCTTGAGAAATACATGTTGAATGAATGGATAGATGAATCAATTTCCATCCTAGGGATAGAGTTCTTTCTAAAGGAGGCAAATTAATAGTGATTATATATTTTCTCAGCACCAAGGCACAGGGCTAGGCCCTTCCAAAATGGTGATTTTTCACCAGAAAATGTTATCTGTGTTTTCTAGAAAAAAAAAATGCAATTTTGCTAGTTTCAAGAAAGCCGTAAAAAGGTTTATTTTCTATTTTTTAATTGATGAGAGAGAGAGAGAGAGAGGAGACATTGATTTGCTGTTCCACTTATTTATGCATTCATTGGTTGCTTCTTGTATGTGCCCTCACTGGGGATTGAATGCACAACCTTGGTGTATCAGGAGGACACTCTAACCAACTGAGCTTCCCAACCAGGGCAAAAAGATTATTTTCATTTGTGCTTTTTTCAAAAAGTATACAACTTCCCCCAGTAGAGATTGACCCACGAAGCCCCAAAGGCCCTGCTAAAATCCAAGCTTGCCCAGCTAACAACGTCCTGGATCAGAGTTACCTGGGACTTCCAAGAACACGCATGGTCAGGATGGGTTTTCCTAGGGGGTGGGGGAGCCGAAATATGGGGGAAAGGAGGGTTGCACTGAGCTAAGAATCCATTGGTGGATTAAGGATGTGGAAATGGTTTGGTGCCAATGGCTTGGCTGGAACGCATTTGTGTTTTAACAACTTTCACATCATTTTGCTCCTCCTCCTCCCAGGTGCATACCTATTCATCTTGCAAAGATGTGGTTCTGCACACACATTTGATAATTCACTCACTGTTCTTTTTCCTGACTTTGCCTGGTTCTTCTTTTCTTCTAAAGTTGTCTCTTAAGAGGTCTTCCCTGAGTCCAGGGCCTTGGCAGCCACGTGGGGGATTAAGTTGAAGAAGTAGATAAAGAAAATGGAATTAGAGAAATAATGATAATTTTAATGAAAGTCAGAATTGCCAAAGCAAGTCTAAAGCTAATGAATGTATAAAGAAATGATGCTGAGTATGGTTAACTACAATTCAAACCTCTTTCAGTACTTAAAAAAAAGGAACATATTCACACACACACACACACACACACACACAAGAGTTGGGGTTCTATTAGATTATCCACATAGCGTCTATGTTCCGTTCAGTACTATTCCAGGTGCCTTGCTTGTGTTATCTTATTGGATCCCCACAACAGCTCTAGAAGGTCAGTGTAATTATTGTTCCCATTTTACAGATGAGGAAACTGAGCCTTAGGAGTTTTAATAATCTGAAGAATATGCCCAACATTTCTGAGCTCTGTTCAAAGGTAAACCGCAGCACATTAAAAAATTGTAAGAGTTTATTTGAGCCTACATCGTCTTGATATGGGCAGTGCCAAACAAAAGCTGGTTAGGAGGGCTCCAAAGACAGGCTTGGGGAGAGGTCTCCAAAGAAAAGATGTGGATGGAAGCAAAGCACGGATGAGGACTTTATGGTTACCTTACTTGGGAAAGCCTAGCTGGCTGTTTGTGGTCAATTGTTCTTAAGTTTCCTTTCCTTGGATTACCTTTCGGTTAGCTCAGGCGCTAACAATGCATTAGCGCCACCCAGTCTGATAGCCTCCTTGTTTAATTACTTTCCCAGTTACTGCTGAGTAGCCTCACGGTTGAACCCAGGCATTTTGACTCCAGAATGTAAATATTTTAGGCTTTGGGTGTCAAGTGGCTCTTGCTATTGTATCGCAAAAGCAGCCATGGACAATACAGAAACCTATAGGGGTGGCTGGTTTGGCCCACGCTGCATTCGCCAATCCCTCCTCTCCATGAGAGCACCTCAATGTTGTCTTTTATTAGTTCCAGGTTTTTGGTAGAAGCCAGGAGGAACTAAACACTTCCATTTCTGGCCTTCCCTGAGGGGAAGCTGGTTGGCAATGATGACTTTCTTTTGCTAATCCCTAAACTAAGTGGTGAACACACAAGTGTGAGGAGGAAGGGATTTTTCTAAGCTGTGGTGGATTTGTACATAAATTACATCCTAATGCACTTTGGCCAACATTACAAACACACTGAAATCTAGGGATCAAACTATGGGATTTTTTTCGTAGACATCATTGCTGTTTCTGTTTTAATTATACATTTAGAAAAATGACAGTTTTTTGGCGGGAAGCGGGTGGGGAATAGGGGAGTAAATTTCATATTCCACTTCCATGCTCAAGCCTGAGAAGGCCTTTCACTCCATTGAAGGCAGAAGAACGCAGGCGTGGTTGAGAAGCCTCCTCAGTGGGAGAGCCGGGTTCTGAAGTCCATCCGTTCATTTCCTACATGTTTAGTGGGTGTGGTGGGTGCACTGGCTGTGTGGTGGTTTTCCTGGAAACACGGTGTGAGAAAAGCAGGAGCAACGGCCAACCCAAGGGCTTGAAGCATTTCAGCCAATTGCTCAGGAAACAGACAGAAGGCAAGAGAACACACATTTGTACAGAGACATTTTATGATTTCTCTTTGGGACAGCCTTGACTTTGAGAGGTGAATATTGCACCAACAGGTTTTTAAAAAATATATGTTTATTGATTTGAGAGAGAGAGAGAGAGAAAGAGAGGGTGAGGGGGAGAGAGAGAGAGAAACATAGATGTGAGAGAAACAGTGATCAGTTGCTTCCTGCACGCCCCCTACCTGGTATTGAACCTACAGCCTGGGCATATGTTCTGACGTGGAATCAAACCAGCGACCTTTCCATGCATGGGAGGATGCTCAACCAACTGAGCCACACCGGCCAGGGCTGCACTAACTCTTAACAAAATCTTCTTTCCTGTAGTTCCAGTATAAAATACATCCATTTTCAGATTTCAATGAAGATGACAAACAACATTTTTCACTCGTATAGTGTTTAAGTTCTTTTGGTTCAAGATTGGAGGTAAGGCTGCCCATCTTCTGCTGAAAGTCAACAGTTAGCTGATTTTAAGAAAATACACACACACACACACACACACACATATAATCATGGATTATATATATAATCATGGATTCATGCACATTGAATGAAAATTAATTAGAAGGTGGCTGGTGGGGCAGGACGGGGTGAAATGGGCCAGACACACCCTAGAGCCAACCTCCCGTGGTTCCTCCCTGGCCAGCTGCATCTGGGTTGGTGTTGCAGCTCAAAGGGGGCTTCTGTGGAGTGAGCAGGGTCTCTCCAGCAGGTGGGGTCCCTCTGCCTGGCCTGTGGGGATCTAGATTAAATTGACTCTCCAACATCCCCCGAGGGATCCTGGATTGCAAGAGGGCAGTTCACAGCTCGGCAGCTCCTGCGTTGAGCACCTGTCCTCCCACCCCCACCCCAGGTGGTCAGTGTGCTGCCAGTTGGAGCATCTGCCCCTTGGTGGTCATTGTGCATCAGAGCTACCGGTCGGACGGTTGGTAGGTCAGATGGTCACTTAGTCTTTTATAGCCTATATCAGTGGTCGGCAAACCGTGGCTCAGCCAACCACGGCTCGCGAGCCACATGCAGCTCTTTGGCCCCTTCAGTGTGGCTCTTCCACAAAATACTGGCTCTTCCACAAAATACCGACTTCTGTGGGGGTCCAGCTGATGGGGACTGAGCGAGATGGGCTGGACACACTCTGGGAGCCCTCTGCGGTCCTTCCCCAGCTGGCTAACCTCCCATGTCCCTTCCCGGCCCTGTGCACTGGTGAGGTCCCTCAGCCTGGCCTGCACCCCCTCGAAATCTGGGCTGAGGGAACCCCTACTCGAGTGCACGTATTTCATGCACTGGGCCACTGGGCCTCTAGTATATCGATATTTATTGATCGATATACTAGATCGATATATCAACATCAATGATGAGAGAGAATCATTGATCTGCTGCCTCCTGCACACTCACCACTGGTGATCGAACAGGCAACCTGGCCTGTGGCCTGACTGGGAATTGAACCAGTGACCTCTTAGAGCTTTGATTGACACTCAAAAGCTGAGCCACACCAGCCAGGAAGTTAACTGATTTTAAAGCAGCTTTTTGGTTTAATATCTGGTGATCTGACTCAGCCGCGGCAGGACCTGCTGACATCAATGTGTTTATATCTGTGCTAACTGAGATCTTGCCACCCACACTCTGCTCTCTGAGCTCTAGGTATCATATGTTGGCAAAAGATGCTCTCTCAGTAGGTCTGGGGGGACCCATAAATCTACATTTTCAATCCTTGTTTCTAGGTTTTTCCATGCAGGTGGGTATGCACTCCATTTCAGAGAACCTCCAGGAGATAGAAACAGAGAGTTCCCATTAGCTGGGCCTTGGCACCCAGAGGCGATTGGTAAGGTGTTCTTAAGTGAGACAGCTTCTGGAGTCAGCAGGGAGAGTGGGATGCCAGGAGGCGCAGGCCTCCGGCCACACAGGTGCAAATGTGACCCCATGCTCTGGTCACACACTGGAAGGGGACAAGTAATTGCAGCTCCAGAAGTGGGCTCCCCAGTGGCGTTTTCATCGCCTCTGCAATATTTTTTGTTGTTGCTATAACAACTAATAAAGAGATTCAGTTTGACCTCCTTTGTTTCTCTGAGGTGCTTGCAGTGCAAAAGCCAGCCAGGAGCCGGGAGCCCTGTGGGAAAGCCGGGCGCAGAGGCAGGAGAGGCGCCCGCGCCCAGTTAATGGGTCAGCGCCTGCTCCTGCTGGCCCACCTGTCTCCACCCGCCCCTTCCCAAGTGCTCCCATCCTTGTTGAAATTGACCTCACTTCCTTTGGCAATCTCATGTCCCCTCCTCTCCCGAAAAGCAGCGGTTACTTGGGTGGGTAGGAAACCTTTGGAGAAGGGTAACAACGAGGACTTTTGCCCTGAGTCATGACCGACCGTGACTGCTCCTCTCAGTGTCTCTGTATTGTGTTTGGTTGCTGGTTTATATGTGAAACCGAGAGGCCAAGGACCAGTGAGGTTGGCGGACCCCCCCTGTAGCAGGGTCTGCAGTTCTGGCTGAAGCCCCCGACCCCCCTGCCTTTGTAACTAGCATTTCATTGGAGCACAGTTGTCTGTTTTATATCTATGCCTCTGAGACTACTGGACTGACCACAGGAAAGGTTGGCCAGTCCTGCTCTGCGTGAGCCCCACCCAAGGACCAGCCTCTCATCCTGACTCCCTCCACTGCAGCTTCGCTGGCGGCAGCGTCACCTGTGAATCCAGTAGAAGGTGACCCTGGAGGGGGAGGTTACGGACCCCACGAGGGCCTGCTCCCCCTCACCGCAGGGGTTTCTGGGTCTGCTGTTTGCTTCAGAAACCTTACCTTCCTCCACACTTGCAGACCCAGAACTTCCTGCAGGCAGACTCCAACCTAAACATGGGGTCCTTGTCCTCTGTCCTTCCCAATGCCCGCCTGTCCCCAGGACCACGGAGCCACCAGTCAGAGACGTTTAAAGTACTGGGGCTGGTTCGTGCACAGCGCTCATTACTATTCACCGTGACATTTTCATGTGCTGTGGGTTGTCTGCTTTCTCTGTGCTTCTCAAGGTCCTGTGGGGGGAGGAGGGGCAGATCGTACCTGTTCGACTAAGCTTTGTATCCCCAGCACCCCACAAATACCTGCTTAACCTTGGGGGTACTCATTCAATAATCATTTCCTAAGCAAAGACATGGAAAGAGGCGGCAACAAGTGCACCAGCCAATCACCAGGTCAGGGAAGATAGTGAGCCCTAGCGTTTCCCTCTCCACTGACGGGTGGCCAGGGTGAGGGTCCTTAGTCAATGCCACTGGCCCTGGCATCACCAGCCCAGAGTTGCTGCTTTTCTGGGCCTGGCGCTGAGACACAACGGAGGCCCAGATGTGATCTCTAGGGAGGAACAGTTAGAGGGTGCAAACCCCATTGTCAGGTCTGATCAAATAATCAAATCAATAGCCCCTACCCTGGGAACTGACCTTTAGACCACTTCACAGAGGACATTCCCTTTCACTTAGACCACATTCCACTTGCTGAGACCGTTATATTTCTCCTCCGGACTTTCCCAAGATCCAGACCTGCCCAGAGAGTTCCCCGCCAAAAAAGCCTAAAATCTCTGACTCCCTATCCCTGAGGCTGGTGTCATTCAGGAGCTCAGCCCATCTGGTCTCCAGATGGCCTAATAGCTTCATAATCCCTCACCACTGCGGCCTCCTGTGTTCCTTCTCCCATGACCCTAACACCCATGACCAGTGATAGTCAGGGAAGAAAGGGCACCCTGGGGGTGAGGTCCTTATTTTCTCAGTTTTGCCTGTTGTTGGGTGCCCGGGCCTTTCTGCCCTTGTGACCTTCTGTACCTGGCCCATTGTCCTTGCTCTGCTCTTGTCTGTCTAACTGCTTCCCACATAATGACTCACTAGCCCATAGGAAACACACTGACAAGGGGAGAGGTAGAGAAAGAGAGGAAGCGGGAGGCAGAGGGGGAGGGGAAAGGGGAGAGAGGGAGAGAGAAAGAAGGAAACTCCTTTAGACTTCAGTTCCTCTAAAGGCGCTTCTTTGCTGCCTTTTGAACACAGAGCCACATTTTAATTCCAAGCTGGGTGTCACACCCTCTGTGGCCCGTCCTGTGTGGACTGCACGGTGCTCCTGAAAGAGGAGGTGAGGGGAGTGGGCCTAGGATTCCGGTGTAGCTGACTTTCCTTCTGCCTCTTTCCTGCTTTCCCACGTGGCTCCCACCCAGGGCTGTGGCTCATCTTTTAAAGCGTCCAGTCCAGACACTGAATAGTTGGCCTCTATTGAAGACAAGCCACAAGCTTCCTATTTGAGGTAAATGCCCTGAGCCGCCACAGTGACTGCACAGAGCTAAACACTGTAGAATTATTTTCCTCATCTTGGAATTCCTTTCAAAGTTGTACCATCAGAACAAAGAAAGAAAAGCATTTGGTTATCAAAGGAGCCAGCCTCCCAATTTACTTTCCTTTAGCTGCCATGCAAATTCCAGCCAGAGGCCAAGCTGGATGGCTTTGAAGATTAAGATCACAGTGCCTCTGGCTTCAATGCGGTCCTGAAGATCCTGCCATTGACTTGGGGAAGGAAGAAAGGAGCAGAGAACAATGGGAAGCCTGAGCTCGGAAGGCAGAAAAGCCTGTCTGATTCAGGGCCAGGTGCTGGCTGGGGGAAATGTCAGTAACAGAGAAGGGTCCCGAGGGCTACACAGCCTTGCCCAGGGGCCTTCCAGGAGATGCCAGTTCAAGTTTTGTTTTGTTTTGTTTGTTTGTTTGTTTTAACTCAGTTTTGTTCTTAAGTGAATTTTTGGTCAATGAGTTGCTTTACTATGAGGACTTTTTGGAGTCCTCCCTTCAAGAAACATAATGGAACATAATCGCCAACAATAAGCTGTGATGGTTTACTGCTGGTGGTTGTGAGGAGAGAGAAGGAAGCGAGATAGCTAGGGACAGGGACTGTGGGGTGGGGGAATAGAACCAGGAACCCAACTAGGTGGAGTTATTAAGGCACCCCAACTGGGCAAGCAAGGAAGGGTGAGTGCGAGAGACATGAACTTTAAAATGTATGAATGTTGCTAAGACAAGCAGCTTGCAGATAGCCAATCACAAGACAGTGAGGCATGTAACCAATCCCAAGAATGTTATTAAGGCAGAATTCTTTGAAAAGACCAATCAGGAACTAGCAAGACTGTCTTCACTCCCTAAATTAAAAGGTGTGTGCTTCCTCTTGCCCTCATCTCTCTCATTACAGGGGTTGGAGATGGGGGTGGGGGGTGGGGGAAGCACATCCCTTGTGCCCACGTGGCTTATGGCCATGTGGGCTTCCACACATGGACTATTAGACTTTAATTAGTTTGGATGCTAAACTTCTCCAGGTTAATGGCAGGAGACGGGCTCCCCAGTGCCCATGTGGCTCATGGCCATGTGGGCCTCCACACATGGACTAATAGGCTTCAATTCGCTGGGATGCTCTCAATAAACTCTGCTCTCGCTAACTGTTTTTGTCCTCAACTTTATTCTTCAATGTCACGAGACAACAAACTCAGACTCAACACTCCAGGTTTTGGTTTCAGTTGTTATTGAATGAGTAGCTTCCAGTGATTAAAGGCAGATCAGGGCAGGTCTCCGCACCCTCAAACAGGCCATCAGACACGCTTGTTGACAATACTGTTGCACCAAATTTCCAGATACCTGTTGACAATGATTAGCCAGCAGGCACAAAAACAGTGAGGTGGGCTGAGTGTCAGGCCCCATTCTCACAGGTGCCCTGACTGTGTTATATGGGAAAGGTTTCCTGGAGGCAGACAGGAGAATGTTCTAGTGGCAAGATGGAGCTAAGGTTCTAGT
>NW_006293809.1:1374345-1376963 GCF_000327345.1 Myotis davidii | reverse complement strand
GCCATCAACTGAAGAGAGAAGCAGTTGATGGGAATCCCAAGCCAATGAGGGGGCCATTTGCCAGGTGAAGGGTGAAGGTTCTTGGGTCTGCAGAAGTCTTACTCCCGAATTTCGAAGGATGTCTTCAGTGTTTCCGGCTATTCCATATATTCTTGGATGCCCTTTATTCACCAAGAAAAATCACTTCTCACATCCATCATGCAGGACACCTCCATGCCTCTCTCAGCATGTCTCCTGCCAGCACCTAAGCATGCTCACCAACCCCTTTCCCAATGCTGCCATTTTGGGGTTTTCCTGGAGGTTGCATTCTGTAGGTATGATTGGCTAAATAACTGGTCACTGGCGATTGAACTCAAGCTCCAACCCCGCTCGCTTCTAGTCTCTGCGGCCAGGGGGTGACGCTGAGAGCTCCAACTTTCTAATCGCGCCTTAGTATTTCTAGCCACCAACCCCTTCCTGAAGCCATCTAAGCACACAAAAGGCACTCTCATCACTACAGATTGCAAGGATCTCAGTAGCCCTGTGCCAGGAACCTGGATGAAGACCAAGTAGTTACTTTTTTTTATCGACAACTCTACCATTGCATCTCACCGTCTGCCGTTTATTAGCTGGGTAAACTTGGACAATGACTGTTAACTGGCCAGACCTCAGTTTCCTCATCTCTACAGTTGTTACACCAACTCCTAACTCAGAGTGGTTTTGATCCTGCTGTGAAACCCCCAGGCCCTGGGACAGGACCTCCCAGGAGGAGGTCTCAGGAATGGTTATCACTTAGGAGGCAATGGTTACCAATTTGGATGGTTGGCCAATAGAGGCACCTGGTTCTTGACTTCTTCAATGGTTAATATGAATCTTCTTATCAAATGTAATTTGAATGTTGGGAACTCCTGAATTGGGTAGAGTAAAACACTGGTATTTTACTAAGGGTCATAATACTCTTCTTTGAAACAATACGCCACATAAAGTTTTAATTTATACAATATCCAGCCTGGCTAGTGTGACTCAGTGGTTGAGCACTGACCTATGAATCAGGAGGTGCTATTGGAATCCTGGTTGGGGAACATGCCCAGGTTTCAGGCTAGATCCCCAGTAGGGGTCATGCAAGAGGCAGCCGATCAATGATTCTCTCTCATCATTGATGTTTCTATTCCTCCCTCCCTCTCCTTCTCGCTTTTCTGAAATCAATAAAAATATATTTAAAAAATACAATATCCACCTTTTTACTTGTGTAGTTTGATGAATTTCAACTGATGGACACTGTCATATACCCACCACCATCAAGATTTCACTTCATCAACCCCCCTCCCTCGCAAATTACCCTTTTGCCCTTTGCAATTAACTGCCCCTTTGGCCTTGGGAAACCATTTATCTATCACTGCCCCCGCCCCGCCTTCCATAGTTTGTCTTTTCTAGAATTTCATATAAGTAAAATTGTATTGTATATGGTGTTTTTTTAAACTTTGGGTGAAATTAATTTAATGTGTTGCAGCCAGCATTAAAAAAAAACAAGTAATAAATTAGAAAACCTCAGAGTGAATCACATTAGTAATGGTATTGTATGTAAAATTTTTGTGTTAGGGGTGTGTACACGTGTCCTGGATCATAATCTAAGCTCCACTTTTTATTTATTTATTTATTAAAGTATTACATATGTGTCCTTATCCCACCTATTACCCCCACCTCCCACTCATGCCCTCACCCCCTGGTGTCTGTGTCCATTGGTTAGGCTTAGATGAATACATACAAGTCCTTTGGTTGATCTCTCCCCCTTACCTCCACCCTCCCCTACCTCCCCTCTGAGGTTTGACGGTCTGTTCTATGCTATTCTGTCTCTGGATCTGTTTTTGTTAATCAGTTCATGTTGTTCATTATATTCCACAAATGAGTGAGCTCATGTGATATTTATCTTTCTCTGACTGGCTTATTTCATTTAGCAAAATGCTCTCCAGTTCCACCCATGCTGTTGCAAATGATAAGAGTTCCTTCTTTTTTACCGCAGGGTAGTATTCCACTGTGTAGATGTACCACAATTTTTTAATCCACTCATCTGCTGATGGGCACTTAGGCTGTTTCCAAATCTTGTGTCCATAGCTATGGTGAATTGTGCTGCTGTGAACATAGGGATGCATATATCCTTTCTGATTGGATAGTTTCTTTTTAGACTTTGCTGAATATTTGATTATTTTCAGTGGTATTTTTAATTTAATAAAAATTAAAAACCTGCTTCTAGTGTCACAGTAGAACTCCAGATGAATGCCTTAATCTTCATGACCTTTTAAAAATATTATTTATGTTTGAAATACACTTATGTGGTTGCTTTTGACTAATCTCATCAAATTTAGGCTATGTTTTCATTGTAAATCTTAAATATCTGTACATATTACCTTAAATAAAATTAGCTTGACCTATTTATTACTAAATTGGGATCAAAATTGAATTCTGTATTGTTGTTTTTAATCGGTTTCTTCAATAATTAACCCTTGAAAAAAATGTCTCTTTGTTTATAAAATGCCAACAAGAAACATTCATTTTCTTTAATGATAAAGGTCAAATAGCCCATCAGTATTTTAGCATAGCAATTTAAGAATTTTTTTAATTAATAAAATTGGGTAGAAAAT
>NW_006293809.1:1372021-1373279 GCF_000327345.1 Myotis davidii | reverse complement strand
TCTGGTTTTGGGATTAAGGCAATGCTGCTTCATAGAAATAGCTTGGAATTGTTCCTTCCTCTTGAATTTTTTGGAATCATCTGAGGAAGATAGGTTTTAGTTCTTCCTTGAATGTTTGGTAAAACTCCCCTGTGAAGCCATCTGGTCCTGGGTTTTTGTTTGCTGGAAGCTTTCTGATGACTGCTTCAATTTCCTCCTAGTTATCGGCCTATTGATATTTTTAGATCCTTCCTGATTGAGTTTTGGAAGGTTGTATTTTTTTAGGAATATGTCCATATCCCCTAGGTCAGGGGTGAGCAAACTTTTTGTGAGTGCATGCTAAAACCAGTAAAATCTCTGACTCAAAATTCTTCTGTGTGCCAACTCTAATTTTTTGAGAACATGTTACGCCTACTTGATATCTCTTAAGGTGTACGTATGTGAAGGTGTACATATTAACCTTGAAGAAAAAATAAAATTCATTTGAGCGACAAAAACACAGTATACGATGATGAAAAATACATTTATTTTTTAATATATACATGTACAATGCTAGTCCGACAGAAAACTTTATGACTTCGTTTGATATTATCAGTGGGACTTTTGCTGCTGCATCACTGATGACAGAGATTTTACATCAGGTTTATATTTTGTGACCTTCAGAGATATGCATGAGCTACTACTTTCATCTGTCAGGCTACTCCTATTATGAGACTTAACAAAATTCATCACTGAGAACAAAGATTCACTGCGTATGTGGATGAAACCAAAACACTGGTCGGATCTAGGAAGGCAGGGAGAGTTAAGGCAGAGGCATAGAAATTGCTCTTCCTCTCTCGCCAATCCATGTCTATGGTCTTTAAGATAACTTGTTATGTAAAATTGTTTATTTATCTAAGATGCACCTACACTGAATTTATCTGAAAAATAAAAAAGTCAGTATTAAAAAAAATTGTAAATGGAAGATTATAAGAGAGGGTTTCACGTGCCAGCAAAGATTACTGGGGTGCCATGTTTGGCATGAAAGCCAGGGGTTGCCCACCCCTGCCCTAGGTTGTTTAGTTTGTTGGAATAGAGTTGTTCATAGTATTTTTTAACAATCATTTGTATTTCTCTGGGTTCTTGCTATTTCTCCTCTTTCATTTCTGATTTTGCTTATTTGGGTCCTCTTTTTTTTGTTTCTTGGTGAGCCTGGATAGAGGGTCAAAAATCGTATTTATCCTTTTAAGAACCAGCTCTTGGTTTTGTTGATCTTTTGTCTTTTTTTTTTATCCCTATT
>NW_006293809.1:1361925-1371661 GCF_000327345.1 Myotis davidii | reverse complement strand
AATGAATTTAGATCCCATGCTATTTAGCCTCCAGGTGATTGATTTCCATTTTTTTCATTGTTTTTATTGTAATTGATTTCTAATATTATGCTGTTGTGGTCTGAGAAGAAGCTTGATATGATTTCAATCTTCTTGAATTTGGAGAGACTTTGCCTGTGACCCAATATGTGGTCTATCTTTGAAAATATCCCATGTGCACTTGAGAAGAATGTATATTCCATGGCTTTGGGGTGAAATGTTCTGAAGATGTCATTTAAGTCCATCTGTTCTAGTGAGTCATTTAGGGTTGCTATTTCTTAGCTGACTTTTTGTCTAGAGGATTTATTCAGTGATGTCAGTGGGGTATTACAGTTCCCCTGGTATGATTGTATTGTTGTTGATCTCTCCCTTAATATCTTCCAGGAGTTGTGTGTTTTTTTTTAAAATATACTTTATTGATTTTTTTTTTTTTTTACAGAGAAGAAGGGAGAGAGATAGAGAGTTAGAAATATCGATGAGAGAGAAACATTGATCAACTGCCTCCTGCACATCCCCTACTGGAGATGTGCCTGCAACCAAGGTACATGCCCTTGTCCAGAATTGAACCTGGGACCCTCCAGTCCACAGGCTGATGCTCTATCCACTGAGCCAAACTGGTTATGGCTCCAGGAGTTTTTTTATGTAACTGGGTGCTCCTGCATTGGGTGCATATACTAGTATGTTTACCAGGGTTATAGCATCTTATTGTATTGATCCCTTTAGTATTATGAAGTGGCCTTCCTTATTTCTTAGTATGGTCTTCACTTTGAGGTCTATTTTGTTAGATATAAGTATTGCTATCCCAGCTTTTTTTTTTTCCTTTCCATTTGCCTGAAAGATATTTTCCATCCCTTCTCTTTCAGTTTGTGTGAGTCCCTTGTTCTGAGGTGGGGCTCTTGTAGACAGCATAATATGGGTCATTTTTCATTTTTTAAAATTCATTTAGCCACTCGATGTCTTTTGATTGGAGCATTTAGTTTGTTTACGTTTAAAGTTATTATTGATAGGAACTTGTTTGTAGCCATTTTTAATTTTTGTGCCTGTGTTCTTTCTTTCCTTTTTATTTCTTCTTTTTACACCAGTCCCTTTAGCATTTCTTGTATTGCAGGCTTGGTAGTGATAAACTCCCTTAGCATTTTTTTGGTCTGTGAATCTCCTTATTTCCCCTTCAATTTTGAATGATAGCCTTGCTGGATTGAGTATTCTTGGATTCAGTCTCTTGCTTTGAATCACTTTGTAAATTTCCTTCCATTCTTTTCTGGCCTGATGTGTTTCTGTTGAGAAATCATTTGATAATCTAATGGGAGATCCCTTGTACATTAGTTTCTGTCTCTCTCTCATGCAGCCTTTAAGATTCGCTCTTTGTCCTGAATGTTTGCCATTGTAATTATGATGTGTCTTGGTGTGACTCTTTTTGGGTTCATCTTGTTTGGGATTCTGTGTTGTGTGACTTTTTTTCTTCCCCACATCAGGGAAGTTTTCTGACATTATTTCTTCAAATAGGTTTTCTAACCCTTGTTCCTCTTCCTGTCGTTCTGGCACCACTATTATTCATATGTTGCATATTTCATGTTGTCCCAAAGCTCCCTTGGGCTCTCCTCCTGTCTTTTATTTTTTTCCTCCAATTACAGTTCAGTTTGGGTGTGTTTTGCTTCCCTGTCTTCTAATTGGCTAATTCGGTCCACCACTTCTCCTAGTCTACTGTTGAAACGTTCCATGGTGTTTTTTTTTTATTGTAGCTATATCACTCTTTATTTCTTTTTGATTCTTGCATAAGTTGTTGATTTTTTCATCCATCTGGTTTATGAACTCTAAGACCCTTATTCTAAATTCTTTTTCTGACATATTTCATGCTTCCATTTCACTTAGCTTCTTTTCTGGTGATTTTGCCTTTTCCTTTCCTTTGCAGGTTTCTTTGTCTCCCCATTTTTGCTCTCACTAAAGAATCTACGTATCGAGTAATGCAGGGGCTGTTCCGTGGGCAGCAGCAGCTCCTTGAGTGTTGGCTGTTCCTTAGGTGTTCGCAGCAGATGCTACTCCTCAGTTGCTGGCGGTTCCTCTGGTGGGTGCTTCTCACAGCAGTGGTGTCTCCTCTGGCTGGAAGGGGCAGGCTGCTCACGCAGATGCTGCTCCTTGGACGGGTGCGGGCTGCTCACGAGGCTGCTGCCCTTTGGATGGGGGCAGGCTGCTTGTGGTGCTGCTGCTCCTTGTACAGGGGCGGTTTGCTTGCAGGGTTGCTGCTCCTCATATGGGGGCGGACTGCTCACAGGGCTGCTGCCTCTCAGATTGGGGCAGGCTGCTCGCGAGGCTGCTGCTCCTTGGATGGATGCAGGCTGCTTGTGGTAAGCTCTACTTCTTACTGCATGCCAGAATCAAGAAAGCTAAACAAAAAAAGAGATAAAAACAACCAAAAAAACCCTACTCTGATAGTCTTAAAGATGTCACTGAGATTGGGAATAACTTCCATTTCACCACCCTCTGTGCCAGTTTCCCAGCTGGAGGACGAGAGATGGAATGGGAGTCGTTGTGTTCTGTGTTCAGCCTGGGCCAGGCCTGGAGTTCACCCATGTTCTCAGTTAATCCTCCCCACAGCCTGGCAGGAGCGTATCTTCTTTCACAGATGAGGCTTAGAGAAGCTGAGTTCAAATCCTCACAGCTGGCAAGAGGAGGAATTAAAATCCAAACCAGGGGGGATTCCTGAGTGTGGTTAGACAGCTGATAGAACTAGCCAAAAGAAAGAATGGGAATAAAAATATAAACAAAAAAACCCACACAAAACATTTCTTGCTGTCATTGGGGATGGACAAACAGGAAATCCTAAATGCCGAGCGCTAGGCAGGGTGCTGGGAGTAGGAGCAGGTGGAGCGATGCCTTCGGTCCATAGACAGGACGTGAAGGTGACTTGGCGTATGGGCTTTGGAACCATACCCAGATTCCAGACCCTGCTGTGCCCCTTACCAGTTCCTTGACCCCCAGCAGGACCCTTAGCCTCTCTAAGGTTCCCACCTTGTCAAGTGATGTCACGATCCCTGCTTCCCAAGACAGATAAGGATTCCAGGAAAACAGGCGTTCTCCAACTCAGCCTTTTGAACAATTTAGCTGGATCATTTAGTGGTGGGGCTGTCCTGGGCACTGCAGGGTGTTTGGCATCATCCTGACCTCTACCCACTTGATGCCAGTAGCACCCCCCTCCCAACCAAAAATGTCTCCATCAGTTCCTGGGGGAAAATTGCCTCAAGTTGTGAACCCCTAAAATCAAGCATGGACAAATGTCCTTGCCCACAGACCCTTGTTCCACTCCCAGTTGTAAAACAGAAGTCCTTGGCATATGCACAGAGAGACAGTGGGCCCCCTGCCTGCTCAGAAAACAGGCCTCAGCTCACATGGCCCAGCATCTCAGAGGGAGCCCAGGGGGCATTAGGGGCTGTGGGCAGGAGCAGCGGTTTCTGGGAGCAGGCTCTGCTTCTGACTAGATCCTCTGGTGTCAGTGCCCCCTTTTCCCATCCATAAAATGCAAATAACCATGGTCCCTCCCTCTGAGGACAAAATGAAATGGCCCAGGTGCGCTTATCCCTTAATGTGATACTTGTTAGTCATGATGAAGTTACTTGAGATCGGTTCTCAGCCAACGTTGCATGGGCATTGCATCCCCATGACCAACTTGCCCTGGCTCGCCTTGCCCTGGACTTCTCTGGTGTTAACACGCAAAATCCCATGTCCTGGGAAGCCCCAAGGTCCCTGACAAACCCGGGCAGCTGATTACCCTTGTCACATCCAGTGGGACAGCTGAAGGTTTTGTTGTCATGTTCATAGCTTAGTCTATAGATACTGTGTGCTTCAGTCACCAACAACCGTGCTCAGTAGCGAGGGTTCACGCAGTTCCCATCCCGTGGGAGAGGCACCGAGATGCTGCGTTTCGGTGGCTGGGCCAGGGCAGAGCAGAGAGGCTCAGCCAAGCCCTGGGTGCGTGCAGCAGAGTTTCCATCCAGAAACCAGTCCCTGAGTTAAAAATCCACAAGCAGCTGAGGCTTAGCCAGGCAGTAGATGCGAAGACACACCTCTTTTTGCTGGCCTAGAAAGACAACCCCGGTGTCTCGTACTAAGAAATGTGATTTATAAAAATGCATTCGCCTGGGGAAGTGGTTACCGCAGGCGCAGGCATGTTAGCAAACGGCCTGATGCTCAGTCTACTCCTCAGTTTGCGGAGGAGCTAACGGAGGGCAGGTGGCTTGGAGGTAATCCCAGGTGACAACCAAGAACTCGCCCAGTGTGTGGGTGGACTGACACGTCCTCAACTGAGCCATAGTTTCAAAGCGTTGGTCATGCTTAGGACTGGGCCGTCAGTTTGATTTATGGAAATGATGGCTGTTGGAGCAGACAGCACTGATTGCCTACCCCATATCCAGTCTTTTCTTTACTCAAAATCTGGTTGTGTCTGGAGGAAGCACTGGCTCTACCTGAAACTGCCCACTTTGCCAGGTGCTCTGACAGGTCCTGGCATCCAGTCTGGCCAATGAGATGTGGGCAGGAGCCCCTGCAGAAGGCTTTCTTTCCTCAATAAAGCAGGGAAGGCTTTTGTCCTTCCTCCTTGGCCCTCTCCCTCCTCCGTGCCTGGAATGCAGATGTGATGGCTGGAGATGGAGAAGCCAGATGCTTCCATGAGGAACAGACACTGGGTGAGGATGTCAGAGAGGAAGTGTGAAGGAGCCTGGGTCCTTAGGACTCCCCATGAGTAGCTGGACCCACTGTCCAAGTCTGGGCCTATTTCATAAAAAAAGTTTCTATTTGGGTAAACCACCAGAGATGGGTCTCCAGGGTGAGCAGCCAAAGGTAATCCTAATTAAACGGTTAGGTACTTATTTCAATAGTGTTTGGCAAATGCTGTGAGCATCAGAACCTTGCAGACATGTGACTTGCATAACATATTTTTTTGTGAACATTTCTAGTTGACGGAATTTTTCCATGATACTATCAAGGCTGTAGTCCCCCTTAGGCACAGAAGGCACGATGTCTGCGACCCAGGATACTTTGAGAGGCTCATAAAAATATTTTAGTTTCTTTTAAAGTCAGAAGAAAAACCCACTTTGAATTATACTGGTCTGTAAACTCAGTTGTGTGCGTGTGTGTGTGTGTGTGTGTGTGTGTGTGTGTGTGTACAATTCTCAATACCATTTTACAAAGGAGGGAGCTGTGAAGGCACATTGATGGCCGCGAACGTCCTTAGGCGGCCCGGGGACACCTCATTTCTTCTTGCCCCTTTTCTGCCCCACGGTTTTCCCTGTATGGACGGAGGAACTCGTGCTCCCATGCAGCCGAGGAAGCAAGGGGCCACGGAACCCTCTGAGTCCCACAGACCTGGGTTTCAACTCCAGTGAGCCTGGGGGCAAGCGTCCTCATTTCTCTGTGCCAGTTTTGCAAAAACTGGTCGATTGATGTGTGTGTTTATCCAACAATGATTCGAATGCCCAGGAGGTAGCAAGTGCTTCTGTAGGGTAGTGATTGTCTGAGGATGGTAGAAATCAATACATATGAAACATAAACGTATCGGGCATCGACACCACCTTTAATCCCTCCCCCTCGGCTGTGAGCTCTAAGCCTGTCACCCCATTTGGTCTTGCTGTGTGGAGTCTTGGGGTCAGGAAAGTGGCTTTTTCTCTAGAGTGGACGCTTCCATCTTTGGCCAGAGAACCTGACTTCCCACATGAATTAATGAAGGTTCCGTGTTCCTTCTACAAACATTCCCATCACAGCCCAGCACTTCTTCTCTAGGTTTTGTAAAACTCATTCTCCAAGCACACACATTGGGCAGCAGCGTGGCCTCGGATGATTCAAAGGCCTGTTAATCACTTTTCTTTGGAAGATGCTCTCAGCATTTCAGACCTGGTTTACCATTATGTTGTGGGATTTTTTTCTCCCTCTTTCCCCATCCCCACCTTCTTATAACGTCCTTACTGATTTATCTGTGAAAAAAGCAATTGGTTATTAGTAAACCATGTATTTCCCCCTTATACCATACCTTGCCACATCAAAATGCATTGAAGACTGTACAGTATATTATAAAAGTGCCAAATATAATTTGTATGCAAATATCCTCTGGGATTATTTTGAGTTTATATTTTCCGACTGCAGAAAAGTACACCAGCTGAATTTGAGACAACACTAGCGAGGCCTGCTGTGATAAGAAAGCGTCCCGCAGAGAGGAAAGGAAATGTCCTCTATCAGCTCACTCAGATTCCCTGTAGGAAACAGCAGCGCGTCGCTGCCCCAGGACACGGGACTCCAGATTCCATTTTCTCTGGTGGCAAGTGTGCTCATTTTTCACTCGTTTGCCCTCCCCATGCCAGCCTAGCCCAGGAGTTCCAAAGAGGAACAGTGTGCCTGATAGAGTCTACCCGGGGCCTGGGGCCTGGGGCTTGGGGCCTAGAGCCTGGAGCCGGTTAACCTGATGACTCCAAACCTCATCCCCTCTCCCGTGGCGTGGAGCGGCAGTGGCCTGAGATGCATCCTCAGGGTGCCACCCTGGTGACAGGAGCTCCTGTGTGACCCGGGATGGGAGGGTGCCTGCGGTGTGCCCAGCAGTGCACAGGGCACTGGCAGTGAGAAACTGGCTGGCGTGAAGTTCTGAACGTATTCAGCGCGTTACTTGACTATGTATACAAGTAATTCAGAGAGGTGAAGGCTGCACGGACCCCTCACAGGTGCTCCCTTTTGTCCCTTCTCAACGGACTGTTTTGCTTAAAGCTGACCTTTCCCAGGGGAGCAAGGAGAGTTCATTTATTGAGCGATCATGGATATGTTCTCTCCATCAACGAAAGCCCGGAGCAACACCCATGCGTACATTCATTCATTCATGCATTCCTCAACTGTGAGGAGCAATCTTGATGTGTGTCCAGGGTCTAGGGAACGTGAGGACCCAGACACTAGGGGACCCGAGGACCCGGACACTAAGGAACATGAGACACTAGGGGACCCGAGGACCCGGACACTAAGGAACATGAGACACTAGGCAACATGAGGACCTGGACACTAGGGAATGTGAGGACCTGGACATGGAAGTGATTTTTCTCAAGCAGCTTAACACTGGGTGGGAGAGCTTGAGAGGACAGAGATGCAAGTTCAGTGTGATGACAGGGCTGTGATGACAGCTGAATCCTGAATGTTTAGAAACCCATAGGAGGACCTATTCCTAACTGGAATAATCATGGAGGGCTCCCTGGAGGAGGTGATGCCTGAAGAATGACTAAGAAGAGTGTAGAAACTTAAGCAGGCATTGCCCTCCAGGCAGGCAGGTACAGTAGAGGAAGAAGGACCAATCTGTAGGAAGACAGGGGGGCACCCCAAGCCCATGAAAGAGAAGGAAAACGTGAGAGTGATGGAAAGAAAAGGAGGTGATAAAGACAACTGGTAGACTTAGCTATTTTGCCGTAGGGCGGGAGAGCCCAGCATGGCAGACAATTGGTGTCTGGGAATGTCACCTTTCTGGAGTGGCATGCTAGGTGCCGGCCTGCTTCCTCTTGCACACAGCCCCCTCCCGCCCCCATGTCCAGTGACTACTGAGCAGGCCTCTGTGATTTTATTATTTATTTATTTATTTATTTATTTTGCTAAAGAGCAGACGCAGTGATAGGGAATGAAAGAGACAACTTTGTATAACCATGGCTCCTGACAGCCAGTCACTCATTCGCCCATTCACCAAATGTCTATCGAGCACCTATTATGTGCTTTAGATTGGAGACACAGAGTAAATACAACAGACAAAGGTCCCTGCCCTCCTGGTAGGAATATTCTGTCGGGGAAGTAAAGACTAGATAACATGTGTGTCATGCCTGCTGTGGACGGTGCTGCTGAGAAAACCAGGCAGGTGGGGTGTAGGGAGTTCTGGGTGGGGTGCTGTAATTTTAAGTAGGGCGGCCAAGGAGGTCGCAATGATACGGTGAAAAAGCCTGGTGGGCCAGCCTCACAGAGTCTGGGGGGAAAAGCATTCTATGAAGGGGCACAGTGAGGACCAAAGCTGTGAGACAGCAATGTTGAAGAACAAGCGAGGGGCGGGGTGGGGGGGCACTGTGATGCTGGGGGCAGTGTGTGTGTTGGGCGCACTCGTGGAGAGCGGGTCAGGGTGCAGAGGACTGCCCCGGTCTGGGGAATGGCATGGGCAGAGACCTGGGGGAAAGGACAGAGGGCATCTTGTGTGTCCCTGACTCAGTCCAGAATCGCCGAGCAGGGCAGCTCGGGGCGCTGGTCTCCAGCCCTGACCGCTGAAGGATTTCCACGCACCCGGCGCACAGCTGTGCCAGTCAGCTCATCTCTAACACTTGCCTTGTATCCAGAGGACCTTCTGCCCCTTGTTCTCAGAAACTCGGGAAATCCAAGTTTTTGTGTGAAATCTCCTGATGTCGAGCCGATGGCGTTTGCTTTGTCTTCACGGTATTCATGCAAAGCAACCCTTTCTCTGGCCGGACTGTCACTGCGGCTTCCAGCTGGGACCTGGGGCTGAGGTGCTGGTGGAGGAGAAGGTGTGCACAGCTCGGGGGCAACGAGCAGAGGTGTGATCAGTGGGTGTGTCCCGTGTCACAGGAGGTGCATTGGGAGGCCCCAGGGGGCAGGAAGCCGAGCTGCCCTGAGAAGGTGGGTCTCCATTAACTAATTAATACTCAAGTAAACAATGGATACAGTCTGAGCGAGCAGCCGCCAGGAGCGAGGAAACCTGCACCAGGTCAGGGCAGATGCGCTGAAACAAAGAGGAGGTGTAAGAGTTTGGTCTCCTGGGAGCAAGTCACATGTGAGGGACTTTGGAAGGTCGGCTGGTGATCTGAAGTCCGTGCTCCTTCCATTATCTCAGTCCTTCCTGCGGCCGTCGCTGACCTCCTCTGTGGCCAGGTTTGGGTTACCAGGTAAATTCCATCTCTGGGTTATTTCTGAAATTTCTGGTGGCGATTCAGGGATTTCCCACCAGGTGGCAACATACTCATTCGGAAAAGAGGAAAGGGACAGCAAAAAAAACAGCAACTTTTTGTTTCATGATGGCCGCTGGGTTCTCTGATTCTTACCCACGCCTGGGTTTATAACTCACAAAATAAAGGCGTGCACGCCTCTTTTTTTTATTTATCTGTGGCACTTGCCATGTTTCCTGCCACAAGGATCCCACAACATTTAATTCCATGGCAATTGCTATGCAAACTGTACACAGGGTTCCAGCATCCTCTCTAGAGGCAGAGCCACAGGCGACAGAGAGCAGGCAGAAGCACCGGCCATCAGATGCTGGAGGACTGACTGCAGGGAGAGAGCAGAAAAACTAAGCGGTGGCTCCCACTCCAGCTTCCCAAGACGTGGCATTTAGGCAGAAAGACCTGCTATGAGGAATATAATGCAGAACATGTCTGCAATCCTTCCTTTAGCCTGGCCACGGAGGTGGACGGCTGTTTGTGGACAGTCATAGGGATACCTCAGGGCTGAGAGGGTGAGGGGGATTGGGAAGGGAGGCGAGCAGGGGCCACCCATGGGCACGGTTTACAATTTTCACTTATGTCTTTGACCCCACAGAGGGCGTCTCCATGCAGATTTCCCCAACCCCCAAGCTGATGTTGAAGGGGACCCAGCATTAGGAGCCCTTTGTCAGCCCCGACTGGAGTTTAGGTCTTTCCCCTCATCCGGCTCCTTCTTCTTGCCCCTGGTCCGGTCCTGTTTCCTCTACCTGTGCTCTCAGAATCTGCCTCGTCTC
>NW_006293809.1:1341550-1361888 GCF_000327345.1 Myotis davidii | reverse complement strand
CTTTCCTGGTGCATTTCTTTCCCTTCGCTGGCCCCTCGCTGGTGCCATCTCTCAATCTGTCTACTCTCCCTGCCGATTCCTGGAGGGCAATGCTGTGCGCTTGTTGCTGGTAAACCTGCTGGATGTCGCCCTCGAAAGTGGGGCAAGGCCTGTTCCTGGGCCCTGGGTGGGCTAGAGACATGGGGGAGGGCAAGAGGGACAGGGTAGGGGACCTACTTTGAGCATCAGCTCCACAGAAGCCTGCCTGCTAGTCCTCTTCCCAACAGGTCCTGCTGGGCAGTCAGCTGGAGCCCAGGTGACGATGTCACCTCCGGCCACGTTCTGCTCTGTGAGCTCCAGCACGGCCTGTATGGCTTTGCCTGGGCTTTGTCTGAGAGACGCCATCCAGTCTGCAAGTGGCTGGTGGACGCTGACTTCTAGGCTCTAGGACAGTGATTCTCAACCTTCTAGCCCTTTAAATACAGTTGCTCATGCTGTGACCCAACCATAAAATTATTTTCGTTGCTACTTCATAACTGTAATGTTGCTACTGTTATGAATCATAATGTAACTATCTGATATGTAGGATGGTCTTAGGTGACCCCTGTTAAAAGGTCGTTCCACTGCCAAAGGGGTCGTGACCCACAGGTTGAGAACTGCTGCTCTAGGATTTTATTATTAATGGGTCTAGGTTCTGGAGGTTTCAGCCAACCTGTCCAGAGAGATGCCAAGCCTGAGAAGCAGGAGTAAGTTCCTGTTCAGAGCAGCAGGCAGCCACCTGCCACCGGCCCTGCTTGCTCCTCCTCACTGGGCACCAGGGCCCCGGCCCAGCTCTGACCACCTCACTGTCCTGTTTGCTAAAGATCTGGCTGTGCTGACAGGGCCCTTTGCCAGAGGCTGGGACTCTGAGCTACCCGCCCTGGCCTTAGATGCTTCTCCTGACTCGGTTTTCAGGGCTTGGGTTCACCTGTGTGGTGTGTTGGGTATAGTCTTGCCCCCTGGCTAGTGGGGAGGAAGGATTGAAGAATCACCATTTCTAAGTCCCTCCCAGCTCTAAGCTTGGTGATGGGCAGCAGTCCAGTCCAATGGGATCAGACCAGCCTCATTCATTCAACCAACATGTAAGAGCCTGACAACACTGTCCTGGGCATGAGGGCTCTGAGGTGAGGAAGAAACAGTTCCTGTAGTTGTGGAGAAATCATTAGAATGGGATAGATATGGGCAATAAATGATACACAAAATAATGTGTCAGGGGGTTATAGGCTAGGCAGGGAAATTCAGAGAATGAGATGAGATGGCCAGGGGAACCAGTGTGATAGAAATACTTGGCAGGGAGCTGAGGGTGTGAGCCAGGCATTCCTCTGGGGAAAGCACATTCCAGGGAGCAGCATGTGCAAAGGGCCTGAGGTAGGAGTGGGAGGAATGTGCCTGAGGAACAGTGAGGGATCAGAATGGCCTTAAGGAAGCGGGGCACAGGGAAATGATAGGAAAGGGAGTTGGTGAGGTAATGGAGGGGATTGCCAGGATTATATAGGACTTTGTGGACCCTGGATTTTGAATTTCATTCTGAATGAAATATGAGGTTTCCTGAGGGTGTTGAGCAGATGTTACTGAATATGACTTTCAACACTTTAAAAGGCTCATGCATGTTCTTCATTTTTCTAAAGGGAAATGTGTATGTATAAAGTTATCTATATGAAAAATAATAACATAAAGTTATCTGTATGTATATGCCCATGCATAGCCACAGATGTACACACATACATAGTCGTGTACGTATGCTGTGCAGACAACTTGACAATAATTGGAGTGTTGTGTCTATAAACCCCTTTCCTGCTAAACGTCCACTGCACACAGACCTCTGCTTCTTCATTCATTTGCCTCTAAAGTAGAGAACTCGTTGTGGAAGAGGAAGTGGGAGCCCAGGAGCCCCTGCGGAGTCTGCCACACTCCATGTGCCCCCTGGGAACGGCTTAGAGGGTGGTGACCCACAGCCTCCTTCCTGCAGCCAGACCTGGAAGCAGAGATGTTGGCGACGCTGGGGGAAGTCTGGAGAAGGAACGTGAAACCCAAGCGAGGGAAGATGATTGATTGATGCCCTGGATGGCCATATGGCTCTGTGAGATGACGCTGGGCAAGGCTGGTGTTCACACGACACAGAATGCCTGTTTCTCCACAAACAGGTCGAGAGAGAGCCTTCTGGTGTGAAGTAGTGTATTTTCAGAAAATGGAAAGAGGTGAATCTCAATGAGACCGCAGGAAGGTTTCAGGTAGACTGTGTGCACGCATGTGTGTGTAATGTGTTTCAAATCAAGGTCTCCTCAGAAAGAGCTCCCATCAAAAATAGATTTTCAGGTTCCCTTATAACTAATCTGATACTGTCTCTGCGGTAAGAGTCTGTGGAGCGTGTTTTGTCTGAGTCAAGGATCTCCCCTGGTGCTCTGGCCAAAAGTGCGAAGGCTTGGCTGCAAACCTAGCTGCTTCCTCATTACTCTCCCGTTAGTGAGCCTTCTGCTAAACATTGACACCAGCTTCCTGGTGACACTGGCTTCCTGTGAAAGTGGTTTGATAGCTGGGGGAGATATTTTCGGAGACGTTCTTTGAAATCTTTCAGTTAAGGGTTCAACCCCAGGGTTCTTTGATCAAGTTCACTCAGATTCAAATGCATTATAAGTCAGATTTGCTTAGCAGGACACTTTTCCAATGTACCCCTAATGTGATCTCAATCAGCCATGTACAGGGCATCAATCAAACAGAACTTCTTTGAGGACATGGTATAAACCCATCTTTTTGGGGAACCTGGGGAGAAAACCAAGGCAATGTAAAATGCAGGCCTTGAGAGGCCTGTGTTTCAGCCACAGGGGTGTCCCCCTCCCTCTCGTTTCCTAAAACAGCTGTGCTCAGTCTCGCCCTGGAGGTCGTGTGGCAGTCCTGTGAGTTAGGAAAGGGGCTAGTTACACATTCCCAGGGGCGGCACTTCTTATCATGCCTGTTTCTCTCTCTCTCTCTCTCAGTCTTTTTTAATTTAAAAACACTGCTCTTAAAAATTACACGTTTATCAGAAATAGTGACATAAGACGAATAGCTCTTTCAGATGCCTGCCACTCAGAATCACATAATTCTGTGTGACTGTCAGGAAGTGCATCGGCAGCATCCATGAGAATGAAATTCTGTTCCCAGTTCTGAGGTGTGTTTATAACATTGGTGGCCTGATTTAACAAGATAGTACACGTAAAAGACTTAACCCAGTGCCTGGCAAGCTGCTCTAAATTTTCTGGATGTTACTGTAATGGTTGGTCTATTCCTAGTGGCAGCAGGACCTTCAGCATCATACAAGCACGTAGGCGACACCTTCCTGACCAACGTTGTGCGTCTGGTCCTCTCAGGTCTCCGATATCTATTGATGGGATCTGAGCACTGGGAGGTACCACTCTCTATTACATGATTATATATGTCCTTTAAATGCAGACTGTCCTGAGGAAGCTATTTTGTGGTATTTTTAAGACTGGCTTTAAAACGCTTTTGTATCTGGCAATATTGAGAAGCCCTTCTTCCCATCAAAGGGTCTTGAATTTCTCCATACACATTAAGCATTATTTGTCTATTTCCATTTAAAAAATCAATTTGCCCCTCTGTTATCGCAATTCCTCAGAGCCCCTGGGCAGGGAGTATTTCAGTGAGTTTGTGGACCCGTCTTACTGATTCATTATCTGGAATAAATGTTCTAGACTGAATCTTCAAGGAAACCTAACGTAGTTGGGGGTGCCCTTTCTAGTCTTCCGACAATCTGTGACTCGCTGATTCGGGTTTTATATGGGCAGGAGGTGAAAATGGCAAAAGATGGAATAAGAAATGTATGTATTTCTTTCTCATTATCCATGGATCTAGCTAGCTAGCTGGAGAGAGAGAGAGAGAGAGAGAGAAAGAGAGAGAGAGAGAGAGAGAAAGAGAGAGAGAGGTGTGGAGAAGACCAGTTGAATACAGAACGTGGCCTTTTGAAATCTTGCTTCTTGACTGTTTTACAGCCATATTTATTAAGAGCATAACTGCGTGCAGAGGCGGCAGGAGAGACGGCCTTTGGCTGAGGATTCAGGCCTCGGTTCAGATGGACTCACATTCGGATCCTAGATCTGCTGTGAGCAAGTCCACCTTTGGCGAGTTACTATGCATTTTGGAGCCATGAGAGTTGACAAATACTCAGTAAATAAAAGGAGTCTGTGGCATCCAGGAATGTTGGTGTCGCAGGAAGAGAGAGACAAGACAATAAAGAGATGACAGGTACTGGTGAAACCTGGTGCGGCGGTGGTAAGGGGGGATGGACAGCATGCCGGGCGCAGAGCATTTAGCGAGCTACATAGCCGAGGCTCTTGGAGGAGGTGCAACCAGCGGCCGACCTGCCCTGTCAGGTTGTTATGAGGATGAATTGCGCACACCAAGCCTTCAGAACCGAGCCGGGCACATAATGCTCGGAGTGATCGCTCCTATTACTGTGTCCTTTTATAATTAATGACACAAATCTGTTCATATGGTGTTTCCAAAAACACTTGCGTTTTGGAGCTAGAAGAAGCAGGCGTGGGGACATTGGATACGAATGTGTGAGCCAAAATACGAGGTCAGGGAGAGGAAGCTTGATTTCCAGACTGGGCAGCGGGGCTCCAAGCCAAATCCCAGGCTCACCCCAAGCTCTCTGAGCCCGAAGGGAAGGCACACACGCGCATGCGCACTCAGATGCAGGTGAGTGCCTGTGAGTACATTCCTTGGCGCAGGGAGAAGTTGCTGTGGTCCCAAATCTGTCCGTTCAAAACCTGCTCTCCCTCACCATCCATTTCTTGAGAATCTGAGATCCTGTTCTCAGGCTGTTTCCTCCGCGGCAGCCAATCCTTTATGGGTGGACTTGATCTTGAGCAGCCATATGCGATGCAGATTTCATTGAGACCGGGTGTGGGGCGGAGCAGGGCTTTTCGCTCGGCTGTTCGCTCCTTCTGCCAGTTTTCTTCTCAAGTGGATTATTTCATTTACTTGTTTACACAGTGAATCAAAATCAATCCAAATCCGTCTCCCCCCTCCCCAGGACACGTGACTGCCAGTCCCAGCGGAGGCTGTTTAAACTGCGTGCTCCGTTGCTGGAAGTGGGGCCGCGCATTTAATTACAGCTTCATTATCCTGCAGACCGGAGTTCAGCGGTGACAGGCCTGATCAGTGGGCATTTGCAGCATCTGGGTTTCTGGCTGTTTCTTTTGGAGAGCGAACTTGTTTGTAGCACAATCAGATCCTGAGGTTGCGGCTTCCCAGGTCCTATCAACAGAGGATTTCATGGCTTTGAAATTGCAAGGCTTTTGTTATCACCACAAAGGTGAACCTGTCAGCCACATCAAAGCAGACGGAAATGCGACCGGTGAGGACTGAGTCATGGCTTCCCTCCAGCCCAAGCCACAGAGAACGCAACTGGTAGGAGATTATTAGCAACCTCAGTTCCTTACCCATGAGGTTATGTGTAACTTTAGTTGTAACTTCCAGATGATATTATTATCCCCGCTGACGTCAAATTGTGGCCTCTTTGCATTTTTGCTGTGGAGGTGTCTTAATCACTAATACAACTCCCCCCCCCCCCCCCCCCCACACACACACAAAGGGAGTGAAAGCCGTTTTCACAAATAGAAGGTGCAAGGGTATAACACTGTGAGAACGGCTTCGCAGTCTGCCTGCCTCTGCCCAATAGGATCACAAAAGCAGTTATCAGAGAGAAGAGCCGAGGAATACACTGTTCCGCAGGCCCTGGGCCGCGTTCCCGTTTGGAATTGCAGCGCGGTGTGTGCGCATTAAGTGCACGCAGGCTTGGGAGGGCATCAGCGTGATGGCAAGGAGTTTCCGCGGCTGTTTGTCAGCTCTCACTGGGTGTGAGCGTATAGCCGCCAGAGCAGAGCTTGTCCCGAAACTGGCTACTGGGGGACCATAAATTGGAGGCAGGGACAAAAAGCCATGCAATCCAAATGGCTCCCGAAGGCTCAGCACAGACGCCCGAGGACGGGCGGGTATAGGAAGAGGTTCCCAGGGCGCCAAAGGCTCACTGCTGGCAATGCCATGTCTTTGCGTGGCTTCGGCTCCGGACTTGCGTTGTGCTCCCCAGCGCGCTGCCTGGTGTCCAACTGCTGAGTTAAGTCTCGTGGCATTGCACCGGTATTCAGTGCCCAGCTGCCAGTGTTTATGGGGCCTGAGTGTTCTCTTAGATGTAATAAGCTGTTAGCGTCCCATTATTTTATTTGCACAAACCCATCGCCAACTTTCTCATATGGGTTCCCGTTGTAGGGTTGCCCAAATGGAAAATAAACGGGCAGACTTCACGGAAACCGTTCCAGTAAAAGGGACACAGTTCAGGAGTGTTGCCGGCACTTTCACCAGAAGCCCAGCTGGGGAGAAGAGAGCAAGGCTGCCTGGAGGAGCGGGGGGCCCTTTGTAATGAGCGCCTGCTGGGACAGTCAGGGAGGGAACGGACTTTGGTTGATGCCTGCCTTGTCTATTTTACCTTCATGATGGTCCTGTGGAGGAGGAATACCTTCCCTTAATGGAGGGGGAAATGGAGGCTGAGGGAGGCTCCACAGCTATCCTGTGACCAGGTGTCCTACCAGGTGCTGTCCCTGCTATAAACATCACGACGGGGTTAGTGACCTAAAACAATGCAGATCTTCTTACGTTCTGGACTCAGAAGTCCTGGCATCAGTGTGTCCGTAGGGCTGAGCTCCTCCCGGAGGCTCTGGGGAGAATCCGGTTCCTTGTCTTTTCTAGTGGCAGGGCCTCCTGCATTCCTTGGCTTGTCGCCACCTCTCCATCTTCAAAACCAGCAGCTTCAAATCTTCAAGTCTCTCCATCTGGAACCTCTGCTTCCGTTGCATGCCTTTGACTCTGATTTGGCATTGGACCCACCTGGATAATCCAGGATAGTGTCTTCACCTGGAAATCATGACGTGATCACATCTGCAAAGTCCCTTTTGCCACGTGAAGTAGCAAATGGAAAGGTTTTTGGGACTGGGACGTGACCTCTTTGAGGGGGCCGTTATTCAGGCCACTGTCCCAGGGCTACAGCGATGCGTGTTGTGAGAGGAAGGCCAACCCTCTTCTTGTGGATGTCTCTACAGAAGAGTCTGTGGTCCACAAACTTTCTGGAAATTTCTAGAATTGTGCTGGATTATTCTGAAACTAAGACCAAGTCTCCATCATGAGATTGATTTTTCTCTGTTGCATAATCTGTAAGCATCAGTGTCCAGTTTCAGAGCCTTTCAACCGAGTCGGCTTTTAAATGCCGAGAAATGGGAAACAGGCATCTGAGGACACTGACTATAAATGCCAACTCAGGGAGCCTTCACTGTGTGTGATGCAGCCTTTGCTCGTGGACCATCACTGGCCCACTTTTCTCTTCCGTCTTCACTGGAAGAAATAAGTGCACTGCTTTTTCTGAGTTCCTTGCTCCCATTTTTGGGGCTACCTGGCTCAAGAGACCATGACTGACATTATTTCTGCAGTCTCTTGCTATTATAATGTTTACATCTTCAGAGAGCCCCCTGCTGAGTCTGGAGCAGGTTTTCCTGAAAAGAACTGAGATGCTTAAGAGCTCTAATGCAAAGTGAGACTTGGGGTTTTAACCCAGGCTTCAAGCTGGATTAGCAGGGTGACTGGGCAGCTGTCTTAACTTCACCGCGGCTTCACTTTCTCACCCATTAGGAACGAGGTCAATGGAAATCCCAGCGCATTCTCGTGGGAAGGGTTACAGACTGACTGAGGTGGCTCAGCCACACACAGGAGGCTCCGTTCTTTAAACTTATTTTGTGAATGTCTGGTCATGTGCCAAGTCATCTTTGATATTTCAGTGCTTATTTATGTAAGTTTTCATTTAAAAAGAGGGACAAATGCAAAACTTGGGTCCAGAAGGCAAATGGGAAACATTAATTGGATTATTTTGAACTTATTTTCTGAATGGTTTTACATTTTCATGTTGTATTTCTTTCCTAGCATCAGTTTCTAAGTATTGAAGTTGCTCACACAAATTTCACTGGAGCCTGGGGAAGAAGTGGCTCCCAGGCATGCCGACACATGAAGCATTTGTTTGAGCCCCCAATGATAATATGGTTCTGAAATGCCTTGTGATGGCTGCACAATAGCAGAATGATTTATAAATACAGTTGTTTATTTAACACTAAAGGGCGGGTGCACAAAAATTCGTGTACTTGGGGGTATCCTCAGCCTAGCCTGCTCCCTCTCCCAGTCTGGGACCCCTCAGGGGATGTCCACCTGCCAACTTAGGCCCACTCCATGGGGCATCAGGCCTAAGCTGGCAGTCAGACATTGCTCTGGCAGCCCAGGAGCCCTCGGGGGATGTCTGACTGTGGCTTAGGGTGGCTGTGGGGAGCCAGTCTAAGCTGCAGTAGGACATTCTTAGTGCTGTGGAGGAGGCAGGAGAGGCTCCTGCCACTGCCACTGTGCTCACAGCCGTTATTATGAGAGGAGCTCCCTCTGTGGGAGTGCACTGACCACCAGGAGGCAGCTCCTGCATTGAGTGTCTGCCCCCTGGTGGTCAGTGTGCATCATAGCAACCTGTCATTCTCCCATTAGGGTCAATTTGCATATTACCCTTTTATTATATAGGATTCCATCACTGATAGCAAGGCATATTAACACATTTTAGGAAAATTAAAACTCTTGCCAAGTTCTAAGTGCTTATCAGTTGTCTTGTCAGTATTCAAGTGAGAAAATATATCTGGGAAATATTTTTATATATTAAGTGAAATAATTGGTTTCCTGCTTCTAACCATTCCATGCAAATGTTCTGATTCATCTTCCCCATTTTCAACTGAGTTACCTCTGTACAAAACTGTATTGAACAACCTTTTGTTTTTTTAAAAAAATATGTTTTTATTGACGAGAGAGAGAGAGAGAGAAACATCAATGATGAGAAAGAATCATTGATTGGTTGCCTGCTACACCCCAACACTGGGGATCGAGCCCACAACGTGGTATGTGCTCTGACTGGGAATCAAATCATGACCTCCTGGTTCATAGGTTGATGTTCAACCATTGAGCCATGCTGACTGGGCTGTACCACCCTTTTTGTATAAACAACAACAACAACAAACTAAACATTGGTTCACTGTTGCATAAAGCTTATTTGAGGAAGATATAGTCATTTGTGTCTTAACCCATCCTACCTGCTACTCTTGTCTCCTTTCTGTCTACTCTATGGTTTTGCAGGCTCTTCACTGCCTCATTAGCAAGGCTGTCTCAGGCTTCTGCCACTTTGCCCATACCAACTCCTCTGCAAGTACCTCTCTCCGTTATCCACATCCTATATGCCTATACATCTTTTCAGTTTCCTAGACACACTTTAAAACATTTCTCTTACTTCCTCTATATTCCAAAAATATAATGAATATATATATTCACACTTGTATTTTAATTATTTTGTCTATGATTAAAGCACCATTTAAACTGAGAATTTTTTGTCAATTAGATTATTTCTAATTCCTCTTTGTATATCCAACACTCAATTCTGTGCATAGATTGTAATAAATGATAAATGGGTGGATGGATAGATGACTGAATGTCCAAGTGGAACACCATTGAGTAAAGGCCTGCTTGTCTTCCCATTGCCTGTGCTGAACTGACTTGCTTACTCTTGCTTTGTAGTAAGCCTTGAAGTCAGGTGTTATAAGTTCTCTAACTTTGTTCACTTCAAAGATTTCTTTGGATATTCCAAGTCTTGTGCATTTCCATGTTAAATTTGGAATCAACTTCTCAATTTCTACCAAAAAACTTAATAGAATTGGGATTGTTGTACTATTATCGACTTGTTCAACCCAATAGTGGTATATCTACTCATGTATTTAGATCTTTGATTGGCTCTGTAACCTTTTGTAATGTTTAATGGAGAGGTCTTACATTATGTTACCCACTGTGTTTCCATTCCCTTTGATGTTATGATTCATTTAGCCCTTTCCTTTCTCACTGTGTACCTCTCTCTTTCTCCCTCTCACTCTCTTTCTCTCCATCTTCCATCCAGCAGTTGCAGTTACATTGTGCAGTTCAGCACACATGTGATGCGACTTCATGTTAGTGGGGATCTTACAGGTTCTCCTAGTATATCCGAGGCAATATCCTCTTTCACAGAAGAGGGATGGTTTTCTAAGGCTTCTGTAGTTTATTCCACATACTCGCTCACAGTCATTTCTGGGGACTCTGGATTTCAATGACAAACTTCTTTATTTCCAATTCTGAAGCTGCCTTTGGGCTTCTTGGCTCATTCCTTGGGGAATCATTCCAGGAGAATGACTGCTGCTTGTCGTTAGGATGCAATCTTATCGGAAGGCCTGCTATCACTTTTTTAGGATACATTTCAAAGAACCTAAACAGGGGCCTCCCACTAAACATAAATCCTTATAATTGTTAAAACCCGTTATGTGGAGTAATTGAACTGACAGAAGAGTTCTGTTTAGTACTAATGAGCAAAGTGGGATTTTTGAAAAAATATTGGTAGCAAGCAGAGCTTCCTAGTTCTTCTTTGGTTAAAAATCTATTTCAGTGTTTCCATCTTCGGGCTATCTCACCGGGAGCTCTAGCTGCCATGACCTCAGGTTTGATTGCATTTCAAACCCCGGGCCTTCTCAAGTCCATCTTTTGCTTTTTTAAAATTTTGATGTAGTTGACATACAAAACTGGGTTGATTCTGAAATATTATAGTTAAACATATAAAATTACAGTTTGTGGCAGTCAAAAATGGTCAAATATCAGCAATTTCAGATGTTCAAGATAACATTTTTGTTATATGTACCTTTTAGTGAACGTATGGCACCTCTACTTACAGCAGACATTTTAACGAAAGGGAAAACAAAGCCCTGTCATGCCTTCTTTCCTGGATGTCGTCAGGACCGATGGTCCCTCCTCAGGGGGGCAGCTGGTGGCTCCTTTCCTCAGGAATGACGGGAGAAGCTGGCCCAATCCTTCCTCAAATGTCTTCTCTCTTCTTTACCAGAAAATATATAAGCAATCTGGAAGAAGTCTCTTATCAGAACTCATTTTCTCATGTTCTTACACTGAGAGATAAAGGAGGTATTTCTAGCAAATTACATTTTGACTTTTAAAATCTCCACTGACTACATGGACTACATAGCAAATCCCGAGCAGGCATTTTACATATATATCTTGAAGATATACACTTTTAGTGAGTGAGATGTGCAATTTAGAAACTTTGCAACTTTTCATAGACAATATCAGTCTCTTCACAGAAGGAAAGGGCTGGGGTTCAGTTCTGAACTAGGACTTTCTGCCTCTTAGACTATGAAATGAGCCCAGGAGTCATCCCAGACCCTGGTGGGCTGCTTGGTCTACTCAGTCAGAGGTCTGAGGCCATACTGGGCTGGGGGCTGGATGAATGACACATCACGTTTTAGCAGCGTCTGCGATGAATGGAGAATCACAGAGTGGAGGGCTGGGGTTACAGTGGGCTGGGGGCTGGATGAATGACACATCACCTTTTAGCAGTGTCTGCGATGAATGGAGAATCACAGAGTGGAGAGCTGGGGTCACATTGGGCTGGGGGCTGGATGAATGACATACCTCCTTTTAGCAGCATCTGCGATGAATGGAGAATCACAGAGTGGAGGGCTGGAGTCACACTGGGCTGGGGTCACACTCCCTTTACAGAATCAGATGTAAAAAGAGTGTAAATAGTAACAGCACTTGAAAAGAGACTAAAACATCCTGGCGCTAAAAGAAGGTGATCAGTTATTTAAACTTAATATGTGAATTTCCATCAGGTCACATGGAAAGAAGTATCTGCAAAAGCCCAGGTGTCTGGGAGGTAAATGTCTGATGTCGTGTAGAAGAACATCAGCAAGGCCACATGCACAAGATAAAATGGCCCAGACCTACAGGGTTCTTTTTAGGAAGGTGAAAGTTCATGATGCATTAACACTTGTGGAAATATTATCTAAAGGGTAAAAGGCTTTCTAGCAAGAGGTCAGACAAGACAAACTGGGAAGAAGTCACTTGTCTGCTTGGGGCAAAGTAAGAAGTGAAATGTTGGTGCAGCCAAGGAATCCTTATTTTCTCTTAATTTCTTTTCCAAGAAATCCGATCTTTAACCTGCAAGTGTCGAGCACACATCACGAAGGGGAGAATGGAAAACGTTGCAACACTAAAGTAAGCAGGAGTGGGCAAACTTTTCTGTAAAAAACCCTGAACTATTGTTGGCTTTGGGAGCCTTCTTGTCTCCATAGCAACTATTCACTCTGCCACTATGACACAAAATAAGCCACATCCTATATAATAAAAGGGTAATATGCAAATTGACCCTAACAGCAGAACAACCAGGAATGACTAGTCTCTATGTCACACACTGACCACCAGGGGGCAGATGCTCAATGCAGAAGCTGCTCCCTCGTACTGAGTGTGCTCCCATAGGGGGAGATGCTCAGCCACAAGCCAGGTTGATGGCTGTGAGCATAGTGGTGGTGGCGGGAGCCTCTCCCGCCTCCTCGGCAGCCCTAAAGATGTCCGACTGATGGCTTAGACCTGCTCCAAGCCATCAATCATACATCCCTTGAGGGTTCCCAGGCTGCCAGAGGGATGTCTGCCAGTTTAGGCCTGATCCCTCAGGGAGCGGACCTAAGCTGGCAGGTGGACAGCCCCTGAGGGGTCCTGGACTGCGAGAGGGCGCAGGCTGGGTTGAGGGACCCCGCTGAGTGCATGAATTTTCATGCACTGGGCCTCTAGTGTAATATACAAATGAATGGGTGTGGCAGTGTTCTAACAGAAATTAATTTATGGACACTGAAATTTGAATTTCATGGGATTTTCATGTCACTCAATATGTACTTTTGATTTTTTTCAATTATTTAAAAATGCTTATAGAAATGTTAAGTTTTTGAACCCTATAAAAATATGTGTGGGCTAGAGTTGGCTTATAGGCCATCATTTGCTCACCTTGAAATAAGAGATTTGTCAGTCACTTTAATGATTGTGGCATTCTCTACAATTAAATGAAATATAACAATATCCTGAAAAACTTGGAGATATGACTAAGGAACTATTGTTACCTATCCATAACAGATGGTATTGGCTGAGTGAAGGATCAAATTTGGAGACAGACACATGGACTAATTTTCTAAACGGCAGTAAATGATCACTTCTGGGAACCATACACCAGAATGTTGGAGATCAATCACTGACATATATCGGACACATTATTAAACAGGCAGGTGCACTCAGGATTGATTACTCCCTAGTGTGAGTTAACAAAAATAAATATCAAACTTAGAAAAAATTCGTAGATCCAATTATTAAAACAGATGAATGGCACACATAGAGGATATAGTGAGAGGGCAGGAAATTGTTTGGCAAAATCTTTCAACTACTGGGCCAAAGGAAGAAATAAGCTATTCAATAGCATACTTTTATAGGGTTGTGATTATTTTCATGATGTCAACTTGGACTAACTGATGAGTCCATCTTGGGTTTACTGTGCAAGATAAAGCCTTTAATCTTGTGTTGCTAACTGCTCAATTGTACCTATACCTCAGTGCCAGCTGAGCATTCCAAATTGCCTTTCACCTGAATGTCAGCTTGAATACTAAAGCCAGGCTCCTCAAATTTTCAAATGATCCAAGATTACCAAGGCTTCCAATAGAATCACACTGAAATATGTCAGACTATGTAATGATAGGTCCAAACCAAGAAGACAATGTGGAGCAGGCACAAGAGCAAAGGATCAAGCAGGTTAAAACCCTTCATTAACAAGTGTAGATGGCAAAGTGTTCAGTGTAACTGTTTTTGTTTTTGAGTGTGTGTGTATGTGTGTGTATTTTTCCAAAAATAATGAGTAGCTTTGGTTAATTACAAACTCGCAATTAGCCAATGGTCTGACCTTCCTGCATATAAATGTGTCTCCTTTTCCCTCTCTAATCCTTGTGCTGCAATCTGGAAAACTACAAAGTAAAGGGACACTTGGCTTCCTTTGTGGTTTTGAAATTTCCTTCATCATAATAACTCGGGAACATTCTTGGTAACTACTTTGTCTAGTGAGATTGTGTTTCAGACAGTTTGGTTGGGTCAAATTTTCATAACTCACTAGCTTGCTTATAATGGGCCATCTACTGTCTTAAGTGTTCAGTTGATTTCATTGTTGATCCATATTCAATGTACCAGACCATCAATATAGGAGGCAACATGTCTTGGTGGTACAAGAATATTGAGAAACGTAGGATCTTGTAATGGATATTCTAGTAATTCATTTTGCAGTGTTGTGCAAATTACTTCCTGCCTCTGAGGATCTGGGCTTCAGCTTCATCTTTAACAGAAATATATGTGTAATTGGGGATGAGGTGGGGGTGTCACCTTCCCTATATTCATTCTCTCCTCCTGAGCTTCTCTGTCCCCAGTTCCTGACACAGGTTTCCTAACCTTTGAGGGACAGGGGTATTTAGGAGGTGTTTTGTTCTAATATTTGGCTTTGACTGTGATTCTTGATTCAGAGCTCCTATAACCCTTGTAATTTCCTGAATGATGAGGGGTGATCAGAGTGTCTTATACGCAGAAGTCTTAAATATCTTGGAACTTTCTGGGCGATAGGAGCCTTTCTTGTTCTAATGAGGTGATTACTGAATAGCTTCAGGATGGGGCTGCTCACCAGAAAGACCAAGCATAATAAGAAGGTTGGAACTTTCAGCCCACCTCTCCCCTGGGGAAGGGGGAGGGTTGGAGATTGAGTCAGTAATTAATTATGACTATGTGATGAAGCACCCATAACAATTCCTCACATGCAGGCTTCAGAGAGCTTCCAGGTTGTTGAACACATCCACGTGATACACCCCAACACTACAAGGCCAGGAGTGCCTGCTCTTGGGACACTTTTTGCCTCGCCTTATGTACCTCTTCGTCTGGCTGTTCATCTCTTTCCTTTATGACATCCTTTATTATACTGTAAACTAGTAAATGTAAGTGAAGTTTCCCCTGAGTTTTGTGAACTGTTGTAGCAAATTGTTGAACCTGAGAAGGGGGTCAGTGAGGGGGAATCTCCTGATTTATAAATCTTCTGTCAGAAGCAATTGACATCTGAAGTGGGGTCAATCTTTTGGGATTTGGCCCTTAAATTGTGGGATTGATGTCAATGTCAGGTGGCTAGTGTCATAATTGCATTGAATTGTAGCACACCCAGCTGGTATTGGAGAGTTGGTCAGTGTGGGGCAAAGACCCACATGTTTGATGTCAGAAATGGTGTGAGCAAAGAAAAAAAACACACTCTTTTTTCTTTTAGCCTCAGGAGCCTTCTCAACAAAAATACTGACTTAGAATCAGCTAGATTACGTATAGATTTTGAAGACCTGCTGAGATAGCTTATGGAGTCTTCTGACCTGAGTCTGTAGATGATTTCCAAATTTGAAGGTTTCAATATTTTATTTAAAAAATATGTTTTTATTTGTTTCAGAGAGAGTAAGGGAGAAGGAGAGAGAGATAGAAACAACAATGATAAGAGGGAATCATCTATTGGCTGCCTCTTGCATGACCCCTATTGGGGATCGAGTCTGCAACCTGGGCACATGCCCTGACTGCGAATGGAGCTATGACCTCCTGGTTCATGGGTTGATGCTCAACCACTGAGCCAAACTGGTCCTGGAACTATTTCGTTTTTTGATTATCTCCTCATCTATGTCACTTTTTATCAAATATTATCCAGGAAATCCTTATAGTTTATCAATGTTTTAATATTAATATTGCTCCAAAAATATTTCTGGATTTGTTAGGAAAATCATTGGGAGTTTTGCCAAAATTAGACTCTCTGAGTCTCTTATTGTGACAGCCATTCCCAAGTTTGAAGAGTGATATCTGTAATCAATTTTATATGAAACCTATAATGCAGAATTCCTCCTGCCAAGGTCAATCAATATATTCAGGGGATGAGGATACCTCTGTTATCTTAGGATGATGAATTGGAACATTAATTTCCCACTCTAAATTCACATTAACCTTCTGTCCAATCCCCAGTAGCTCTGCAATTCAATATGGCAGCCATGCATTAGTTTCAAGCCAATTAGAGGTGGGTTTCTAAATTGGAGCCATGCCAAACGACATTTTATAAAGCCTCCTGAGAACCCTGCCACTTTCCATCCATATCCTTCCTCAGCACTTCCCTTCCCCGTGTGTTTCCTCTTCACCTTGGACCTATGTCCCTCTTCTTCCTGCCCCCCCCCGCCCCCCTTTTTTGTGTTCCCTTTGCTTCCCAGTCACCGAGGCTGCTTTGTGGCATTTATCACAGTGGTGCACTCACGAAAGTAAAGACATATGCTGTGGCTGTCTGCCCAGATGTGTACAGATGTCTGTGTGTATAACGTACAAGAGGCATTTAACAATATTTTGAAATTACACAGTAGCTTTGATTTTTTGGTCCTTGGACTTAGTCCAATGGGAGTTTCCATCCTCCGTATGGCAGGTACTGGAGGTCCTTCTTTCCTTCAGGGCATGCTTTATCTCTGTGTGCCTAAGGCATTGTGCTGGAGGGTGGGTCCCATGCCATTCTTAATTTAAATCTGTCCGTGAATTTCCCAGATAAAATGTCATTAACATCAGTTCCAGATAATGGTACCAAGGTTCTAGGTCTAAAGAGGTGCCTAAGTGAGTTGGGGAGTGGAGGTAATGTTACACATAGTCCAGTTTGGGGGAAATATCACCAGCACACCCCACTCTTAAAGGAAGTCATGTGTTCAGTTATGTACCTTATATGGATCAATTTATTCTCCTGAATTCTCTCCCCATCCCCTTTGCCTGATGGGGATTCCAGTACCTTCCTGGTCACTCCTTAGATATTATCTTATTCCTCAGATTTCCAAATTCAGTCAAGTTTTCATCTGGGGGAATAGTTATATCACACAAGTCCCCCTCTCCTAATCGGACTATCAATATGTACACGTCTTGTGTTCACTGACTTCCTGGAATTTCTTCTTAGGGAAGAAGTTATTCACTGGAAGAAGTCTGCATGATGCCCAAAGCCATCTTTTACAATTTAGGCATGCAGTGGAAAGATTTACAGTGTATTTTCTTTCCGCCTCCTTCCAGCTGCCTGGAGCGCACATTCATCTTCTGCTTCCTTTAATAGGATCTGACTTGTGACATCATGCTCTGAAAGGCTGCAGCTTAATGGGTATGTTTTCTCTCTGACACACATACATATGTAGAAACCCTAGGATTTCATTTTTGTTTTATTTTATTTTTTGAGTATGTAGAAGCCAACTGTTTTAGGATCTCTTTCTCTTAGAGACTCTGGCAGTACCAAGGCCACATTCTGACTGGTGAAAAGGCATCTTATATAAATCTGCTCTTATAATGTACATTTAGGACTTGGCTTGTACAAGAGTGGCTTGTCCTGCTTGTGAGTGCCATATGGAGATGCCAATGGCATTTATCTTCATTAACTGTCCAAAGCAACTGATTCAAAATGTGAACACAACACTACAGATTCATTTTTAAGGGCGGTATCCTTGACTCTGAGTTTTCGGGAATGGTGGCTCTGATGTATTTGAAGAGCCTTGCCTAAAACATTGCCTTGGATGAGAGAATAACACGATGCTATGCTCTGCAGAGAACTGAGAATTCTCCAAGGAGAATGACAGAAATACTGACCAGTGGGGCTGGTGGTGCAAAATGGCTGTTGGGATGTCTTACTATCATGAACATGAACGTTTTAATCTGTGGCAAGTGGGATGCTTGCTACCTACTAAAAATATAGGGATCTCGACCTGAGCTGGCTTCAAAGAAGTCAAGGCAACTCTTGCAGTGAACTTTTAGTGTGGGCACTTCTCATGCCTACACTTGCTCTATGCCATGCGCTTGTCATTATTTTCTTCCTCTTGTTTCTAAGAAAGGAGATGTCAGTGCAATAATTGAGTAAGTTTCAACATCTTCATAAGGTAGCATATTTATTAGGTTGCTTAGGACTTTTTCAGCTGCAAGAGGAAAAAATCAGCTCAAATTTACATTGAAAACAAGCATCGCTGAGAAGTCTGAGGGGCATCCTGGTTTCGGGCATGTGGCTAGATTTGGGATTCACAGGATCTCAACAGAACTTTCTTTCTCTCCAACTCTTGTTGCTAACTTCTGTGGGATCAATGCCATGGTTAGGGTCCATGTGATGTTCCATGCCTCCTCCCAGTCTTTTCCAGGGTCTCTCCCAATGGTGGTGAGTTGGTTGCAGCAAAACCTCATGGATTAAAGTCTATCCAGAAACAGAAAGCTCCCATTTTACTCATTCCTATGGCATTAATGAGGCCTGATTGAATTAGTTCCAGAACCCATTCAGTGGCCTGGAGAAAGTGGTGTGCTCAATCCGGGTAGACCGCAAGCAGCAGAAAATAGACTCCAAACAAAAATCCATTCTTTTGATCAAGAACGGGAGGCCCACTGTATATATTGTACCTATTTTGAGCTGAATTGTGCCCTCTGCCCCCAAAATTCATATGTTGAAGCCCTAACTCCCAGTACCTCAGAATGTGACTGTGTTTGAGATATGAATTAAGTTAAAATAAGATCACTAGGGTGGGCTCCCCATCCAAGCTGGCTGGGGTCCTTATTAGAGGAGGAAATTTGGATACACCAAGGGAGAAATAAACAACCAAGTGTGTTTATGCTACCTACTTCTACTTTGGGCATCTTTTCAAGAACTTCAATAATATTCCCAAGAGTGCAGGAGCCATCTCTTTAAGCATCTTGCTCTTTAAGCCTTTGTCATCCCCTTTAATTTTGCCCTCACAGATAATATCACCTTGAATTCTTCAAGGCCTGTACAATTAACACAGAAAGGGGCTGGCTCTCAAAGTTGCTAAACAAAGGGCTGAAAGTCAGCTTTTCCAATTCTTTGCGTTTGGTTTCTGTTCACTTGAACATAGATCATGTGAATGTACCAAGCAGTGCAATCTTCGGGTGAGGGTTTGAAAGCCAGACACCACAGTCAGACGTTTCTGCTCCCTCTGTCTTTGATTTGTGAAGGATCATTTTTGTTGTGCTGCTTGTTATTTTTCTGCGGTATGAAGAAAATGTTTTCAGCTGACACAATAAAAAATACACCATTTAAAAAATAAATAATGCATAGAGTTTTCAATACTTCTTTCAAGACACATAAAAATATCCCCTTTCAATTATTTTAGCAGATCTTTTAGCTGCTGAAAACCCGCTTCCAGGAATGTGTCTATCCTCCCCCTGTCCCAGAAATGTGTCTGGTATGTGAAATTCATTTGAGGTGTATGTGAGCACAGCTCTTGCGTTCTATTAAACGTAGGTTATCATTATAGCATGTGTCAGTCACAAGAAAAATAAACGCCAAGGCTCCATATGTGTACGGGGCTTAATAAATTCTAGACAACAGATGTAGCTGTCAGTTCCCCCAGTTCAGTAAAGAGGTTCAGGTGGTTCTGTTCTTCTGGTATCTTGAATCTTGGCATGAAGCCACTGACTTTGCTGATCTTTCTTTGGAACCTTCCTTTGACCCAAAGGACTGTGGCGAGCTAAGTGCCTATGAGACGGCCTTGCACACAGCTGGCCATTTGGAGTTCCTGAGCCCTGAACAGTTGAAAGGCCACTTGGCATACTTCTCAGCATTTTGCATGGAGAGATTGTCAAGTTACATGTTCTTCTCTGCTTTTGGTGTCTTTCATGCTCAGTCTGTGGAAGCCCAGGGTCAGGAGAAAGGTCACTTGGATCTTAGCTTTGCCTTAGGAAGAGCCGGAGCTGACCTATCAGAAAGACAAGAGGACACAGCCATGCTTTGTAGTTTTACAGGCCGACCAAGAGGAACCAAGGCTACCTATTTTTGGTGTTAACAAAAAAGTTAAGGGATTAATAAGGGACAATGTTCTAAATTACGTATTCTATGGGATAAATGCAGTTTTGTTCCTTCTCTATAGAAAAATCCTTGTTCTTTGAGGATGGGTATTAGTGGTTATGCTACTCATGGGCGTCACAGAGCGGCGTCTGTGGTGTGTGGAGAATCTGTACACCCACAGTCTTTGCTTTTTATTTATGTCTCTCTGTCACGCTGAACCTTCTGAGAACAAGAATCTGATGCTACTAGTCACTAACACCCCAACACAAAACTGCCCAGGGACACAGCAGGGTTACCGGGACCCTGTCAGCCACACTTTGAGCTATGGGACCGTGACACCATGCTATCGCACTCTCCTTTGGAGGCTGTCATCTGATTTAAAAGTAAATATCTATAAGATGGACATAGATCGAACACCCAAATCATTATGGTCAAAGCTAGGTTTGTATCAAGAGTAAAAAGGGCTCTATTACTACTATGAACTGAGACAAGCCTGGGCAAGCTGGG